>NW_012101610.1:732581-792602 GCF_000951045.1 Mandrillus leucophaeus
TCAAAAACAATTGCAAAAGATAAAAAATGATACTATATATTAATGGAAGGATCAATTCACCAAGAAGATACGATAATCATAAACATATAGGCAATAAACTTCAGAGCCCCAAAATGCATGAAGCAAACATTGACAGAATTTAAAGAAGTGTCCAGTTCTACAGCAATAGCTGGAGAATTTAATATACCACTTTCAATAATGAGCAGAAAAACCAGACAGAAGATCAATCAGAGAATAGAGGACTTGAACAACACCATAAATTAATTGGACCTAGCAGACATATACAGGAAACTCCATCCAATGGCAGGATAACACACATTTCTCTGAAGTGCACATGGAACATTCTCAAGGATGGACCAGAAGATAAGTATTAACTAACTTTAAAAGACAGAAATTATACAAAGCATCTTATCAAGTCACATGAAAGGAATTAACAGAAGGAAAACTTTTAAAAAATCACAAATTTTTCCAATGTTTGAAAAATCAAACAACATACTCTTAACTAAAAAAGAAGACACCACAAGGAAATTTAGAAATTATCTTGAGACAAATGAAATAAAAAACACAACATATTAAAACTTATAGATTGTAGCAAACACAGTGCTAAGAAGGTAATTTACACATATACTGTCTTAGCCTATTCAGGCTGCTATAACAAAATGCCATACACTGGGTGGGTTATAAACAATAGATATTATCTCTTAGAGCTCTGGAGGCTGGGAATCCAAGATCAAGTCACCAACGAACTTGGTGTCCGGTGAGGGTTTATAGACAGCTGTCTTCTTGATGTGGCCTCACATGGAGAATGGGACTCTTCTGGAGAACCCTACCGAAGTTGCTTTTTAAAGAGCACTAATATCACTAATCATCAAGGAAATGCAAGTTAAAATCACAATGAGATATCACCTTACTCCTGCAAAAATTGCCATAGTTGAAAAATCAGAAAACAATAGATTTTGGCATGGTTGTGGGAACACTTTAACACTGCTGGTGGGAACGTAAATTAGTATAGCTGCTATGGAAAACAGTATAGAGATTCCTTTAAGAACTAAAGGGAGAACTACCATTCAATCCAGCAATCCCACTATTGGGTATCTACCCAAAGAAAAAGTCATTATATGAAAAAGACACATGCACATGCATGTTTATAGCACAATTTGCAATTGCAAAGATATGGAACCAACCAAAGTGCCCATCAACCAACGAGTGGATACAGAAAATGTTGTATATATACAACATGGGATACTACTCAGCCACGAAAAGCGGTGAAATAATGTCTTTTGTGGCAACTTGGAAGGAACTGGAGGCCATTATTCTAAGTGAAGTAACTCAAGAATGGAAAACAAAATATCGTATGTTCTCACTTGTAAGTGGGAGCTAAACTATGAAGGCACAAAGGCAAAGAATGATATAATGGACTTTGGGGACTAGAGGGGAAGGTTGGCAGGGGGGTGAGGGATAAAAGACCACACTGTTCAGGTGATGGATGCACTAAAATTTCAGAAATCACCACTAAAGAACTTATCTATGTAGCCAACAACCACTTGTACCACCAAAACTACTAAAATAAAAAATAAAAAGGGAACTAACACCATTCATGAGGACTCCATGCTCGTGATATAATCATCTCCAAATATTACATTGGGGGTTAGGATTTCAACATATGAATTTGGGGGAGACACAAACATTCAGTCTTTAGCACACATGTTAAAAAAGAAGATCTCAAACCGAAAACCTTACACTTTAAGGAACCAGAACAAGGACAACAAACTAAACCCAACCACAGCAGAAGCAGGAAATAAAGATTAGAGTTCATATAAATAAAATGGCAAATAGAAAAACAACAAAGAAAACTTAATCAAAAGTTATTTCTTTTGAAGAGATGACAAGTCTTCAGCTAGATTGATTAATAAAAAAGTGAAGATTAAAATTACTAATGTTTTACAGAAATGAAAAGAATTATAAGAGAATACTATGAACAATTGTATGCTAAAAGGTTTGATAACCTAGATAAAATGGAAAAACTGCTGGAAACACACAATCTACCAAAAACATGAATCACAAAGAAATAGAACTCTGAATACATCTGTAACTCATAAGGAGGTAAAATTAGTAAACAAAACCCTCCAACAGAGAAAAGGCCTAGGCCAGATGGCTTCACTGATGAGTTCTGACAAGTATTTAAAGAAGAATTAAGACCAATCCTCTTCCAACTCTTTTAAAAAATTAAAGAAAAGGAAAAATTTTATAAGTAAATCTATGAGGCCAGCATTACCCTGACACCAAAGCCAGACAAACACTGCAAGAGAAGAAAACTACAGACCAATAACTCTTATGAATACTGATGCAAAAATTTCAGCAAAACACTAGCGAACCAAATCCAGAAACATATTAAAAGGATTATACATCATGACCAAGTGGGATTTATTCCTGTTTCAACATACAAAACTCAACAAATATAATAAACTACATTAATAGGATGAAAAGAAAATAACCACATGGTTTTCTCTCAATTGAGACAGAGAAAGCACTTGAGAAAACTCAATACCCTTTCATGGTAAAAACACTAAATAAACGAGGAAACTTCCTCAACATGATGAGGCCACGTATAAAAAATCGGCAGCTAATATTATTCTCAATGGTGAAAATTGGAAAGATTTTCTAAGACCAAAAACACAAGGATGCCTGCTTTCACCACTTCTGTTCTACATAGTCCTGGAAGTTCTAGCCAAATCAATTAGGCAAGAAAGAGAAATAAGAGGCATCTGAATTGGAAAGATGAAGTAAAATTATCTCTGTATGCAGATGGCATGACCATATATAGAAAACCCTAAGAATTTTACACACTCAAAAAAAAGGTTAAAGCTAATAAATAAATTCAGTAAAGTTGTAAAAAACAGAATCCATACACACACAAAAACTCAACTGTGTTTCTGTGCACTAAAAATTAAAACTCCAAAAAGGAAACTAAGAAAGCAATTCTATTTACAGTAGCACCAAAAAGAATACAAGACAGTAGTGCTAGTAATAAATTTAATCAGGGAGGCAAAAGACTTGTACCCTGAAAACTACAAAACGTTGCTACAGAAAATTAAAGAACAGATAAGCAAATGAAAAGACATATGATACTCATTTATTGGAGACTTAATATTGGATGACAATACTGCCTAAAGCTATCTACAGATTCAACACAATTCCTACCAAAATCCCAATGGCTTTTTTGTTGTTGTTGCAGAACTAGAAATACCTATCCTAAAATGCGTAGAGAATCTCAAAGGACCCCAAACAGTCAAAACAATCTTTAAAAAGGTGAATAAAGGCCAGGCGTGGTGACTCACATCTATAATTCCAGCACTTTGGGAAGCCTAAGGCAGGTGAATTGCTGGAGGCCAGGAGTTCAAGACCAGCCTGGGCAATATGGAGAAACCTGTCTCTACTAAAAATACAAAATTAGCCAGTCTCATAATCTGGTCTCAAAAAAATAAGTAAATAAAAAATTTTAAAAAAGGATAATAAAGTTGGAAAACTCACACTGATCTCAAAACTTACTACAAAACTACAGTAATAAAAACTGTGTGGTATTGGCATAAAGATAGACAGACCATTGCAATAGAATAGAGAGTCCTGAAAGAAACTCTCCCATATATCGTCAATTGATTTAAGTATACGTGCCAAAACCAGTCCATGGAGAAAAGTCAGTCGTCAACAAATAGTGTTGGGAAACTTCAATGTCCACTTGCAAAATAATGAAGTTACCTTACAACACATACAAAAGTTAACTCAAAATGGATAAAAAATTTTCTAGTGGGAATGTAAAATGGTGGAGCCATTGTGAAAGTGATTTGGTAATTTTTTTCAGAAAGTTCAGCATAGAATTACCGTGGAACCCAGCAATTCCACATCTAGGTCTATACTCCCAAGAAATGGAAGAA
The DNA here is from genome assembly GCF_000951045.1 of Mandrillus leucophaeus. Taxonomy (NCBI): domain Eukaryota; kingdom Metazoa; phylum Chordata; class Mammalia; order Primates; family Cercopithecidae; genus Mandrillus; species Mandrillus leucophaeus. The sequence goes on from NW_012101610.1 coordinate 736,514, forward strand.
GGAACTTGAACAGATACTTAAACAATAGCGTTCATAGCAGCAATACTCTCAATAAGCAAAATATGGAAATAACCAAAATGCCCATTAGGAGACGACTGGTTACACAAAATGTATTGTATACATACAGTGGACTTTTATTCAGACTTATAGGGGAATGATATTTTGTTACATGCTAAGACATAGATGAAACTTGAAAACGTTATTGCTAAGTGAAATAAGCCAGACGCAAAAGGGCAAATGATGTATAATTTCACTTATATGAGGAACCTAAAATAGGCAAATTCATATATTTTAAAAAGTAGGTTAGAGGTTATCACATACTGGAGACTGGGGCAGTGAGATGCTGTTTATTGAGCAGAATTTCTGTTTAGGATGGTAAACATTTTCTGAAGATGGGTAATCGTGACGGCTGTACAACACTGTGACTTTATTTGATACTACTGAATTGTACACTCAAAAATGGTGAAAAGAGTAATTTTATGTTATATTTTACGTAAATAAAATATAAAGTAAAAAATAAAATATCTGTTCAAGTTCCTGCTTCCACTTCTTGGGAGTATATAGCCTTAGAAGTAGAATTGTTGGGTCTCATGGTAATTCTGTAATACTTTTATATAAATAACAAGGGATAAAAACCCAAAGAAGTCTCAATGGAGGAACCCTAACATTTCATGGACATGTAGGTGTGGGTATATGTTAGGACACCTTTGGAAAATAAAATATGTCATGCTCAATCAAAAAAAAAAAAACTAGTTGGGTGCAATAGCTCATGCTTGTAATCCCAGAACTTTGGGAGGCTGAGGCAGGGGGTTTACTTGTGCCCAGGAGTTTGAAACTAGTCTGGGCAACATAGTGAGACCTTATCTCTACAAAAAATCAAAAAATTAACTGGACATAGTGGTACCTGCCCGTGGTCCCAGCTAATTGGGAGGCTGAGCTGGGAATATCACTTGAGTTCAGGAGGTCCAGGCTACTGTGAACTTTAATCATACTCCTGCACTCCATCTCGGGTGACAGAGCAAGACCTTGTTTTTTTTTTTTTTTTTCCTCTAAATATTGCTTTGGATTATCTTCATTTCAGTTCAACCATAATCTCTGGTTGGATTCAAGTACTACTATTTAAAAAAATCTCCTGGAATGATTGTAATATGCAGATATATATCTGTGGTTCTCAAAGTTGCCTGGACATTGTATAATATATATGTGTTACCCTATGTTTAATTTTTCTTCCTCTTTCTTTCTTTCTTTTTCTTTCTTTCTTTATGGTGTCTAGCTCTGTCGCTCAGGCTGGAGTGCAGTGGTGCAATCTTGACTCACTGCAACCTCTGCCTCCCAGGTTCAAGTGATTCTCCTGCCTCAGCCTCCCAAGTAACTGGGAGTACAGGTGCGTACCACCATGCCTAGCTAATCTTTTGTATTTTTAGTAGAGATGGGGTTTCACTGTGTCACCTAGGCTGGTCTTGAACTCCTGACCTTGTGATCCACCCACCTAGGCCTCCCAAAGTGCTGGGATTACAAGCGTGAGCCATCCCGCCTGGCCTAATTTTTCTTTTATCCAACCTTTAAGTTATGCTGCTGAGAATTAAGGCTAATTAAGGCCTATATGTTCCCCTTTGGTCAACAGTATCACAAAGGAACCATCGCTGCCTTGAAACCACAGTGTGAGGATGGCAGTGACACCAGGACAGCTGCCAGTGAAGTGTCTTTGGAGAAAGGAGATGAAGTCTGAAATCAATTTCAGGGTCTGGTCATCCTTCCATGGCCAATATTGGAAGCTAAGATTTTCCTCTTTGTGGCCATTCCTATCCTGGGAGGGCCATTGCTTATTTGATCAGGACTTTCAGCAGGTTTCCTTATAATCCATCTCAGTTTTCTACAATCTCTGGGTTACTAATTTTTTAAAATACTAAACCTACTATGTATTTGATGTGCAGAGGAAGTGTGATGCTTTTTATCTACAGCTTTTCTCTCTGTAAATTGGATAATAGAGTTCCCTGGAGGCTCAGTGAGGATAAGTGATTTGTTTACACTATGTTGTTGGTAAGTGAGATGATATTATTTGAATCCAGTCAAAGCCTATATTCTTGACTACAGTAGATCATTGGAACGGAAGCCTGATGGTTCTGAAGCCAGTCTTCATTCTACTCCGTCAGCCCAAAAGTCCCAGGTGGGCTAGGACAGGAAAGGTTGGGGAAATGCACTGCGAGCTTCGAGTTGAATGAAAACTCATTCATTTCATTGAGTTGGAGCAAATTAAAGAAGACTTGAAGAAGCCTCACGATGCAGAGCTCCCTGTCGGGATCCTTGGGATCATGATGGTGGCAGATGGGGGGTCATTACCTCATAGCACATGAAGAGGGTTACAGGCCTGGCAGGTTTGATTCTGATGCCAATGTTTCCTTCTGTGTTGGGTGGCAGGATGCTGCCCTTGTCATCAATGACCTGTAGCAAGAGGCCTGTGAATCGTACCCTGCAGGAGACCCCAGCCCTTCTGTCCCACCCAAGCACTGTCTGGCTTACGCATGGAACACCAGTGTGGATAAAATAATGGAAGAAACATCAGAAAATGGAATAAAACTGTCAAAAGCCTTTAAAATACGCAAATGTGAAACTCAAGCCAAGGGTCTATGTTTTATGGGTTAGTAGATGTCACCAATGTGTCTTCAAGTTGGAAAACACTGATCAAGAAGAATGAAAAGCACCAGTTGCTAGAGAGGGCTGCCAGTGCAGCTTCTAGGTATTCTTTCCTACCCACTATGTGTGATGCCCTAGCTGCTAGGGTGAGTGGTGTTCATGCCTACAATAATGCAGTTTTCAACTGAGACCTCCATAGGAAACTGAAGGGAAAAATGAGAAGACAGGAGGAAGGATGACTGGGGCAGAGAAGTGTGGCTGGTGTTGTCACCTGGTGTCAAATTGTCCAACCCCCACTGAGCCCTAACTGCTCCCTGCCAATGCCCTTAGGACCAGACCTGGACGTCGTAGGGTGGACTGGCCTTCCCCAGGAAACCCGGCTTGATCTTCATTTCCCGGAGGGTGGCACAAATTATTCCCTGTTCACAAAAGAAAGAAGATTGGGGTTGATCAGAGAGGTCAGGCTGATCACAAAGCAGCCAGAATCATACACAGCATCCCCTGCTCAGAGATGTAGTATTCCGCTCAATGGATGCTGCACAAAGAACCCTTGTAGGGAAGCTGGAAGGCCCGGGTCTAGGCTCAAGGTATTGACCCAACTCTATTCCACAGTCATTTTCTGCAACCAGTGTGGTCTGGCTCTGTACTAAGTGCAGAGTCTACAGAATCCAATGGGGAAGCAAAGAAAGAGGAAACAGGGTATTCCCCTGGCTGTGGGCGTATAATGTGGGGCATGCCCACCATTGAACAGGCATGTGTCAGTTTGCTATGGGAAGGCCACTAGTCTATGTAACAAACATTTACGTGCGGCTGTTAAGTAGTGATAGGGATTCTGCCACAACTTCTTGACTGATCCTGATGCCAACTTTTCCTTCTGTGCTGGGTGGCAGGATGTTGCCTTTGTCATCAGTGACCTGTAGGAAGAGGCCTGTGAATCTCACCCTGCAGGATGCCTCAGTGTGTGTGGAGGTTGTCTGGATTGCTTGTGCTGTTCTCTCTGTTAGCACTGCCCTATCTTCATCTGTCTTCCTGATGAACTTGATTCCTCCTTTATTGTTCTCACAAATATATTTATTTCTATAGCTGCATGCTTTACATTCAGACCAATGAGGGTTTGAATCTTGACTCCACCACACACTAACTGCATGCCAATTAATCCCTCTTGATCTCCTCTTGATCTCCTCCGTCAAAGGGCAATAATGATAACACTTACCTCCCAGAGTGCTTGTAAGCATATGGAAAATTCTGCATAATACAAGGCACACACCATGTGTTCAATGAATGATGACTACTGGCTATTACTCAAGCTCCAAGAGGAGTCAAGGGAAAGATTCTCTTTCTGAAGCATTTCTCCCATACTTCCATTGCAGCCCACAGGGCATTATAATTATTTTTGCTTGTCTGTTTCCTTCAGTAGATAATGAGCATCCCAAGAATAGAGATTGCCCTATTCATCCCTGAGCTTCCAACATCTGGAATAATACCCATCAAAAATAGCAAGGACCACAGCAGCTGCAATGTGAGCATATACTACAGGTTAGACACCAGCCAGAGCATTATATACTTCTTTTTATATACCTTATCACAATCTGTTAAGATTGGCACTATAATCTCCATTTAAAGGTGGGGGAGCTGAGGTGAGAAAGCATACATAGTATCCTGATGGTCTTAAAGCTATAATTGGCAGAGCTGAGACTTGGACCCAGGTCTGTGCTCCTGGGATAGGAAGATCTTTGCCCACTGCCACATCACTGCTCACACTGTAGGCATGTGAAAAACGTTGCACACATGAGTGAACAGATGTGCAAGTGTTTTGAGAAATTAAGCACCATCTAGTGCTGCAAATATTGGAGTCATGGATGTAGTGTGTTGTCCTGGCCCACCATCCTCCTTGTCCAAATATGACCCGTGAGTCATTCAAACATAGGCCCAAAGTGTCACCATTTTTCAGGTCTGGAAGCAGACAAATTAACTATTGCTATTATACTTTTTTGCAAAATAATGTCAGTTGAGTATGTGAGTTGGCACCAAAATAATAATTTTGCACAGGGCCTGGGATAGCAGTCATCCTCTATGTGCTAGAGGGATAATGGAGGCAGAGGGGGAAAGTGGCTCTGTCCAACATTGGAAATGGATTGCAAATGTGTTGGAAGAGATGCTCACCCACGCTGTAACTGATGAGGTTCTTGAACTTCCAGACACGCATAATACTCTAAATGTCCCACCCACCTGGCAGCTCAGTGATACTCTGGAATGACACTGTTTGTGTGTATATGTGTTTGGTATATACAGAAAGTATCTGCTCCCTTATCCACCCTGCTAGTATTGCACAGTTAAACCTGTGAGTTGTCCTCCTGAACACCAAGCAATGAACTTTTGGAGCCAGCTTCCACTTGCCTTTGCAGCCCTAGCGAGGGTTAGTGGAGCTGACAGTACTTGCTGGAGGAGGTGGTCTCCATGTTGCTGGAGTGAGTCTCCTATCCCACCCACCTTCTGGGGCTCCTCTGAGCTGATGACCACAGGGACAGTGTTAGTTAAAACAGCCTTAGACACCTTTTTAAGGTTTTGTCCAAGAGTTTTCAGCACATTGGTCCCGTGGTAAGATGATGAGTTGTACATTTTCTTTCTGCAGATAGATTTGGGACAAATTAGCTTAGAACTCTAGAGCCTCCGGTTGGCATCAAACAGTGCTGTGCATGCGATGGGGCTGTGTCCCGCACATGTGGCATAATTCAGCACATGTGCTGCGCTCAGTCGCTGAGCATATCATGACTATCTAGAAGGGACCTGTCCACTTTGAAAGGAAAACGAATCCCAGGACCCCAAAATCACTAAGTCAAAGGGAAAACTCAAGTTGGGAACTGCATCAGTTGAAACTGCCTCCCATTTTATTCCTAAATAAGAGCTAAAAAGATAAAAAACAAAACAAAACCACATGCCTCCCCTGCAATTTTCCCACTAAGAAATTCCTTGTGGGCCCCAAAGATCATTACTGTAAAACAGTTCTGTTAAATTTCACCCTGACATTGATAGCTCAACTTCACAGGTATCGGACAAAGAACAGAACTCAAAATCATCCCTCTGCTCTCCTGAGACAAATGCATACCCAGTTGCTTTCTCTGACTTATGTTTATCTTATGTAAAAATGCAGATTCACTGATCTAGGTGAATGCACAAGTGACTCTTCCTCTACCCTTCTCTCACATGTAAAGAGCTGATCAAAGACTCCCAAGAATGCAACCATTTGCCTCATATCTACTCACACCTTTAAAAAATTTCTTCTTTTTCCTCCAATATCTGCCCTTTCCCCTTTAAATATTGAAGCCCTCAAAATCATCTTTGGAGAAAGGCACAAACCTGTTTCCCAGGCACGGTCCTTAACCTTGGCAAAATAAACTTTTAAATTAATTGAGACCTGTCTCAGATACTTCCTGGTTTGCACCACCTACCGTTTCTGACTGCCCATAGACGTTGTAGAGCAGAAGGCCTGTCCGTCTTTTCCACTCCTCCTGATCCTTGGGCCACAGGACCTCCCCACCAGTACAGCAGTGCTCCAGGGCAGGGAACCTGATACTTAGAGGAAGACAGGGTGCCAGGCATTGGTGAGCCACCCCAGCTCTGTGCATTCAGAGCTCTTAGGTCTGTCACTCAGATCATTCATCCTTCTAGTTCCTCACTTTCTTATTTGCCTTTTGGTCATTTTACAGATGACCATCGCCAAATGGACGTCACTCACTTCCTGCAGTCCCTGTGAACTATTCTGGCAGCGAGGGGTTGGGTGGTGGTGAGGCTATTGTGTTCAATTTGGAATGTTTGGATTAAATTTGAATATTAGTGTAACAAGAGGGAGAACTGTGTGTTTATCAGAACTCATCTTGGGGAAGCATTCTGTATAGCTAAGAAGGACATTTTTATAATCATAATGGGGTAAAGGATGAGATCTTAAGGACATGCTAGGGTGATAATAGAACCATATATTCTTTTATGGAGCCTACACTGTGCTAACTAAAGGGCTTTTGTATTTCTGAATGGGGAATGCATGTTAGGGGTTGGAAATGAATTGCTCAGGACATCAGAGCAGATTGAGCTGAGTGTAGGGAAAGAGACAGAGAGAAGTGTTACAGAGAACAGCCCTGACAGAAGAAATTTCAGAAAAAAAGAGAAAAGGCTGATGTGAACAGAAAAAATTAAAATATTTTACCCCAAAATATATTTCTTTGACATATTTTGAAATGGCTGCCACTTGGCTAGCAAATAGAGGTGCCCTTGCAAAGCCATCTTTTATGGGGGAAAAGGTACATCTGTAGAGAATATCTATTAATGCAGCAATGCCCTGCCCTCTTTCTGTTGGGAAAAAGCTGAATGTTGGGAAGAAAGCAGAGGCAGGACTTGCATGTCTGACATAATGTCCTCTGGAATGTGTCTAGACTTGCTGGCTCCTTGCTTCTAGCCTTCCTAGGCTCCTAGATTGATTGTATTCCCATTATCTCAAGTAGCAAAGCATATTCCTTATAAATTCTAAACCATCACAACTGTAGATCATGCACCTGCCCTTTGACTTCCACATTCTCACCACCTGTTTCTTTGTTGGATTACCACTAAATAGCATGGGCTCCCAGGGCTTGGGGCCTTCACAGCCTCCACAGTCACAATGGCCCCCTGGTCCCACTTTACTTCTCAAACTGTCTTTTTCTCAGTCCTTTGACACTGTCGGACTTCGTTGCCCCCACAACCTGGTGTTGGGCCTGATCACCCCAACATTCCTGGCTGCCCAACATGGGGCAATGAAGACCCTGGTGAAGAAATGCTAGAGCACGTGAAATAGGAGGACGCATCATCAAAGGACACCCAAGGACGTCTAAAAGAAACTCGGCAGGAAAGCTGAGGGCTCAGAAGAACCAGTGTAACAATGGGACAAAGTGAAAGCAGACATTCTGCCTATTTAAATTTCTCAAGGCATTTATTACAAAGAGGGGGAGTGAAAGTCAGTACTCAGAATTTGTTATCACTCTTTAGTGCAGTAAAGCAGTTTTGTCCATGGTTCCCAGAACGAGGGACTATGGAGTTGGATGAATGGGAGAGAATTGGCAGAGATTTTTAAAAAATATATAAAGATGGAGCAAAAATTCCAGTCTCGGTTTAGTCATTGTAGGTGCTAATAAAAGCAGCTCTTGAATCATTTCAAACAGATGATAAGGCAGATTCAGATGAGGAAGAGGAGGACAAGTGTAAAAAACTAACCTCAGATTCTGAATGTGAGGAACAGGAAATGGAGGAAATTAAAGAAAAGAAAGAGAAACTGAAAAAAGTATGTTTTACTAGCCCATCGGCTCCACCTGCTGAATTAAGTGAAGGGCCACCTCCTCTCTCTCCTCTTAATGGGTGAGAAGATGAAGTAGCTACAACACTTACTGCTCCTGTAGTTGCAACATTAAAACCTGGAGCAATTGGTGGTGCTATACAAAATTCTATTCAAAAGGCTAGAGCCAAGGGAGACCTTGAAGCATGGCAATTTCCTATAACTATAATCCAGCAGGGAGGACAGAATATAGCTAATTGGACCACCTTTCCTTTTAAGATTTCTCCTCTCCAATTTCTACCCAGCTTAACCCCACTGCAATACAATCTCCAAGCCTTGGATCCTTGTCCAGGGCCTTAGAACTGATAACCCAGTTCTTTAACAACTGGAACTGGGTCTATGACAACATAACAGATCAGGATGAAAACGAATTGAGTAAGTTAAAGGGAGGCACATATTCCTATAGTGGAAATGGGGGCAACGAGTGAACATCCTTCCACTGTATTTCCAAAATCCACCTACAAAGGAGAGAAAGAGAAAGAGATATAAGAGTAATTAAAGAAAAAGCAGTGTACCCTATTCCTTTAAAACCAGGATAAATTTAAGACCTATAATTGATAATTGAAGGTCTTCTCTGTGACCCTATAACACTCCAATACTACCTTGTTGTCAGTGTAAACAAGGGTGTAGTCCAAAAGCACATGACTTTGAGAGTTCTGCTCATGGCCCCAGGGTCAACCAACCTGTTGTTGGAACCCCGGAGCTGAATAGCTTTCCTCTCTGTCGACACTTGGCTCAGCCCAGAAGTACAGGAAAAGTGGAAGCTGGTTCCAGGCAAACTAACGTTCCCAACTCCGAAGAGTTGGGGGTTGTTAGAGAGCCCTTTCCCAGAAAGCCTGACACCTGTGTCTTTAGTCCAGCAGCCATGCCAGTTGCTTTTAACTGGCTGGCAGGTGCCTGATATTTAGCCCCCAAATTCTAAAGAAATATAGGACAGAATAGCAAGTAAAAGGGGTTCAATGGTGCTCACCACTTGGTGATAGGTGAGCACCTATCGTAGTATCGTAGTCACCAAAACGTGTCTGGAATTTATTTCTTCCAGTGGGTTCTTGGTCTTGCTGACTTCAAGAATGAAGCTGCGGACCCTTGCAGTGAGTGTTACAGCTCTTAAAGATGGTGTGTCTGGAGTTTGTTCCTTCAGATGTTCAGAAGTGTCCAGAGTTTCTTCCTTCCAGTGGGTTTGTGGTCTTGAGGACTTCAGGAGTGAAGCTGCAGACCTTTGCAGTGAGTGTTACAGCTCTTAAAGGTGGCGCATCTGGAGTTGTTTGTTCCTCCTGGTGGGTTCATGGTCTCACTGACTTCAGGAATGAAGCCACAGACCCTCGTGGTGAGTGTTACAGCTTATAAAGGTAGTGTGAACCCAAAGAGTGAGCAGCAGTAAGATTTACTGTGAAGAGCGAAAGCCCAAAGCTTCCACAGCATGGAAGGGGACCTGAGTGGGTTGCCTGGCTGGCTCTGGTAGCTTTTATTCCCTTATTTGGCCCTGCCCACATCCTGCTGATTGGTCCATTTTACAGAGCACTGATTTGTCCATTTTATAGAGTGCTGATTGGTGCATTTACAATCCTTTAGCTAGACACAGAGCACTAATTGGTGCACTTACAATCCTTTAGACACAAAATCCTTTAGACACAAAAGTTCTCCAAGTCCCCACCCAACCCAGAAGTCCAGCTGGGTTCACCTCTCAGGACCATTGCCAACCAGTAGCCTTCCTATCAAAAATCCTAACCCAGTAACCCATGGATGGCCCAACTGCATTCAGTCTGTAGCGGCAACTGCTTTCCTAGCAGAAGAAAGTAGACAAATAACTTTCTTTTAGAAGAAACCTCATTGTGAGCACACCTCACCAGTTCAGAGCTATCCTAAGAAAAAAAAGCAAAAATGTAGCTTACTAACTCAAAAATCTTAAAGTTTGGGGCTATTCTGTGAGGAAAAGGTGATTTAACATTAACCACTGAAAATTCCCTTAACCCAGCAGATTTCCTAACGAGGGAATTAAATCTTAATTACCATACAGAGGGCCGACCAGACCTAGCAGGAACTCCATTCAGGACAGGACAATAGATGGCTCCTCCCATGTGATTGAGGAAACACACACACACACACACACACACACAATGGGTATTCAGTAATTGATAGGGAAACTCTTGTAGAAGCAGAGTTAGAAAAATTGCCTAATAATTGGTCTGCTCAAACACGCAAGCTGTTTGCACTCCGTCAAGCCTTAAAGTACAGAACCAAGAAGGAACCATCTATACCAATTCTAATTTAATTTAGACTAAACAAGGTCTTATAGACAGCAAAGGATAATTGAAATTCCAAACTTACAAGGGTTTAAACAGAAGTAAAGTTTGCTAAAAGTTAACGGTGTAACATGCATTATCTTAGCTTCTAGTCTTGTGGCCTTAGACAGTTTAGTCCACAGACATAAAGGAAGTTCACTTCGGAAAAGTGGTTATCTTAAAAAAAAAAAAAAAACTCTATCTCAATCCTGACTCAAAAGGTTACCTACATCCTCTCTGAAATGAATTTGCATAAGGACGGTTGTTTATGGGAGTGCATCTTGATGGGTTAGCTGGGTTGTTATGAAATACTCAGGAACCTCGCCCAGCTCCAGAACTCACCTCTGAGTGCAAAGGCAATGTTGGGCATGCTGGTAAAGGACCACTAGAATCCAGCAGCCTGGACCCCTTTCTTTGTTGTCAAGAAAGGCAGGAAAACAGGTGCAGGACTGCTACATCGGTGAGCATGACTAATCTGATAAGCAGAGGTCCATGGGTGGTTATGCATCTTGGAAAGGAGTAAGTATTACGACCACAGAGGATGCTCTAGGACTAATGCTCATCGAAAATGACTAGGGGTGCTGTCATCCCTATGTTCTTTATTCAGTTGGGAAACTTTCCCACAAGGCAAAAACACCCCTAAGATGCATTCTGGAGAATTCGGGCCAGTCAGAGTGTATGTACCTTTTTCCCTCTCAGACTTGAAACAAATTAAAATAGACCTAGGTAAATTATCAGATAACCCTGATGGCTATATTGATGTTTTACAAGCGTTAGGACAATCCTTTGATCTGATATGGAGAGATATAATGTTACTGCTAAATGAGACACTAACTCCAAATGAGAGAAGTGCCTCCATAACTGTAGCCTGAGAGTTTGATATCTCTGGTATCTCAGTCAGGTCAATGATAGGATGACAACAGAGGAAAGAGAAAAATTCCCCACAGGCCAGCAGGCAGTTCCCAGTGTAGACCCTCACTGGTACGCAGAATCAGAACATGGAGATTGGTGCCTCTGACATTTGCTAACTTGCGTGCTGGAAGGACTAAGGAAAACTAGGAAGAAGCCTATGAAATATTCAATGATGTTCACTATAATACAGGGAAAGGAAGAAAATCCTACTGCCTTTCTGGAGAGACTAAGGGAGGCACTGAGGAGGCATACCTCCCTGTCACCTGACTCTATTAAAGGCCAACTAATCTTAAAGTATAAGTTTATCACTCAGTCAGCTGCAGACATTAGAAAAAACTTCAAAAGTCTGCCTTAGGCCCAGAGCAAAACTTAGAAATCCTATTGAACTTGGCAACCTTGGTTTTTTATAATAGCGATCAGGAGCAGGTGGAATGGGACAAACGGGATTAAAAGAAAAAAGAAAAGGCCACCACTTTAGTCATGGCCTTCAGGCAAGTGGACTTTGGAGGCTCTGAAAAAGGGAAAGACTGGGCAAATCGAATGCCTAATAGGGCTTGTTTCCAGTGCGGTGTACAAGGACACTTTAAGAAAGATTGTCTGACTAGAAATAAACTGCCCCCTTGTCCATGCCCCTTATGTCAAGGCAATCACTGGAAGGACCACTGCTCTAGGGGACGAAGGTCCTCTGAGTCAGAAGCCACTGACCAGATGATCCAGCAGCAGGACTGAGGGTGCCTGGGGCAAGCGCCAGCCCATGCCATCACCCTCCCGAGGTATGCTTGACCATTGAGGGCCAGGTGGTTAACTGTTTCCTGGACACTGGCGCGGCCTTCTCAGTCTTACCCTCCTGTCCCAGACAACTGTCCTCCAGATCTGTCACTATCCAAGGAGTCCTAGGACAGGAAGTCACTAGATACTTCTCCCAGCCCCTAAGTTGTGACTGGGGAACTTTACTCTTTTCACATGCTTTTCTAATTATACCTGAAGGCCCCACTCCTTTGTTAGGGAGAGACATCCTAGCAAAAGCAGGTGCCATTATACACTAGAATTAGGAGAAGGAAAAAGGGTAAATATATATACGTATATAGGTATGCTTACCTAGTCCTCTATGCCCACACAGCAATATGGAATGAAAGGGAATTCCTAACTTCCGAGGGAACACCTATCAAACATCAGGGAGCAATTAGGCCCCCAAATTCTCCTTACCTCTGAATCTACTTCCTCCGATCCCTGCCTAAAGATAATTTTATGGAGAAGAGAATTTGCTTGTGTGTCTCCATCAGGTGCCTGTGTGGGTGCCCACCAAACATCTGAAGATCTATCATAAGCCACAGCATCTAGTGGACCCACCTGTACAGTGCAAATTGAAGGTTTGAAAAGCCTCGATTTGCTTTGCCTGTGCCTTCTGTTACAAGGGGCCTGTTTCTCATTATCAGTGGCCTCCCGGCTACAGCCACAAAAGTTTTTGCTTCTGTTTCAGTAGATTTGCTAACATGGAGGTGAGGGTATGCTTGTGTTTTTGCAGTAGATGAATGAACTATGTGGATGCCCTCAAGATGTGTGCGACCATGGAATGGGAGACTGAAGGGACCCATGGATTCCAACCATGGACCGGGTTCCCCCAGTACGAGCCATGAGCCAGTTGAATCTGAATGTGAAGAAGGAGTGAAGACCGACCAGAGTCACGGATGTTTAATGGACCAATACTTTCTGACTCAGTTCCTTTCTACCCTGAATACAAGAGACCCTAATAGTTAGGCAGGAATATCATCACCTCTATTCAGCATGAAGTTACAGAAGATGGACCTTCATCCTTCTGCAACCCCTAGGATTAAGGGTCCTCTTGTAAAAGGGAAAGGGGAGATACGTGGGAAGCATTCAAACCAGAGTAACTCCAGTTTGAATAAGGGCTAAGAAAAATGAAGCTGGATCACCAACTGGCAATTAAAGGCTGCACAGCCTATAATTGCCTTGCTCAATTAAAAGAGGTCACCTTTTATGCTAGTAATAATGATAGTAATAATTATACCTTCTCTTTTACAAAAAAGAGAAAGGGGGCATGTTGGGAAAAAGCTGAGTGTTAGGAAGAAAGCTGAGGCAAGGCTTGCATGTCTGACATAATGTCCTCTGGAATGTGTCTAGACTTGCTGACTCCTTGCTTCTAGCCTTCCTAGGCTCCTAGATTGATTGTATTCCCATTATCTCAAGTAACAGAACATGTTCCTTATAAATGCTAAACCATTACAGCTGTAGATCATGTGCCTGCCCTTTTGACCTCCTCATTCTCACCACCTGTTTCTTTGTTGGATTACCAATAAATAGCATGGGCTTCCTGAGCTCAGGGCCTTTGCATCCTCCACAGTCGCGATGGACCCCCTGGTCCCATTTGACTTCTCAAACTGTCTTTTTCTCAATCCTTTGACTCCGCCAGACTTCATTGCCCCCACCACCTGGTGTTGGGTCTGATAACCCCAACATTTCTATGCCTTTCTCACATCCAGAAGAGACTGAGAATCTGATACCTTTAAAAGTCTGAAAAGAAACATTTACCATCTATTCTCTCTGAAGGAGTCTTCATGTATCTAACAAGGCCAGCTTTGCTAGCTAATGTTCTTCTTTTCTCTCTCTCTTAACCTTTCTTGCCACTCAACCTGATTTACCAATATAACCTGTTTCTGGCCATGCTCTCAGTCTGCATTCTTTTCTGTAGCCTCAGGATGGTACTGTAAACCAAAAATGAAATTTTAAGCACCCCAGCCAACTGAATGGACCCCTCCTCTCAGTCAATGGCATTCTAAAGTTAACCTGAGACGGGAGGTCAGGCCATGACGGAATTGGGTGATTGGATGTACCTCATTATACCGTCCTCCCTTTGGAATTCAGGCACAACTAACCAGCATTAACATTAAAACAGAGACCTTAAGATAATTTATTCTCTCTGAAGCCTGCTACCTGGAAGCTTCATCTGCATAATAAAAACTTTTATCTCCACAATCCCTTATCCTAACCCTCTCTTGTATTGATCCCAGGTCTTTAGATAAACTCAACCAATTGCCAATCAGAAAATCCTTCTATGACCTGGAAGCCCCTGCTTTGAGTTGTTCCACCTTTCTGGACCAAACCAATATACACCTTATGTATATTAACTGATGTCTTATGTTTCCCTAAAACATATAAAACCAAGCTGTAAACCAATTACCTTGGGTACATGTTCTCAAGATCTCCTGAGGCTGTGTCACAGGCATGTCCTTAACCGTGGCAAAATTACCTCTACATTGATTGAGGCCTATCTTAGTATTGGTTTACAGTATAAAAATTTCTGTAAATCATTGAGAGTCTGGGTTTTCATTCTGAAGGCTTCCATGCATACATGTTAAATAAATTTGCAATATTTTTCTCCTGTTAGTCAATCTGGCTCATGTCAGTGATTTTATAGTGAAACTTTAGGAGTCCAAGAGCCTATGGCCCTCACAGAATGTTGGTAGTGAGGACTAAGCTCTGTTTTTTTTTGTTTTTTTTTTTTTAATCTTGGCCAAATTCCTACCTAAAGGGTCTGGGGAGTCATGCCCTACAAACCATAAATTCTCACCAGATGGGTTTTATTTAACCCTTTATATCATGACTTACTTTCCAATCTGACTCTGGCATAGCATTACGAGACAAGGAAGAAAATCAAAATATTTTACCCCAGAACATATTTCTCTGCCATATCTTGAAATTGCCCAGCAAAGTCTCTTGTGGGAAAAGTCCACATTCTATAGGGAATCCCCTTTCCCCTTTGTTTTCTTTCTTTCCTTTCCATATCCAGGAGATAATCAACTAAGAGCCAGTCACCCTTTTAAATCCAGTAAGAAGCATTTTACAACCTGCTCTCTCTCTCTCTCTGAAGTCTGCTATCTGAGAGATTCCTCTGCACAATAAAACTTGGTCTCCGCAATCCTTTATCTTAACCTGAACATTTCCTTTGATCCCAGGTCTTCAGATAAACTTAATCAATTGTCAGTGAGAAAATGTTTAAATTTACCTATAGCCTAGAAGCTTCCACTTTGAGTTGTCTTGCCTTTCTGAACCAAATCAATGTATTTTTAAAATGTATTTGATTGATGTCTCATGTATCCCTCAAATATATAAAACCAAGTTACACCCTGGCCACCTTGGACATATGTTCTTAGGACTTCCTGAGGGCTGCGTCACAGGCCATGGTTGCCCACATTTAGCTCAGAATAAATCTCTAAACATATTTTACAGAGTTTCACTCTTTGTCAGCAATAGTTTGGTGCCCAAACACATGGGGCCTCAGATAAGACTCAGGACCCCAAAGGAGTTGCCCAAACTCAGAGCTAAGGTACCAGCAGGGCCCACTGAAGCCTACCTGACTTTGAGCTTCTCCTCCGGTGGAACTGGTAAGTCCTCCTGAACCCCAGACCTCCCTTTGGTTGATGGTCCTTGATTTATTCTGAGTTGGTTTTCTCCTAGGAAGTTGTTGTTTCAGGATCCTTATTCTAGTTCAGAGCTGCATTCTACATGGAATTCTCTCTTGCTTTTTCTCCTAAAATTTATCTTGATTTGGTTCATCTGTGTGCATTTGCATAAGGAATTGAACTGTTGTTTTCATAGATAAATGAGAGACTGAATTTTTCAGCTCCAAAGAGAAAGGGCATTTGCTCCTCTTAGTCAAAAATGTGCCCTGGGTGACCAAGGGCCTCGTGGGAGTGTCTGGGGGGGTTGACCCTCCCCAACGTGCAGCAGCCCTACAGGGAAATCCCCAACAAAAATTAATTTAAAATTGCTCATCCAGCAAATGCATATAAGGGCTGATCACCCAGGGTTTTGAGCCCTCTCAGAGGTCATAGACCTCTGGAGAGAGAAACCCAGACACCTGGGAGGGCAGGAATGACTCAGTGGTGATACACTGTGGAGTCCTGCCCACAAGCAGCACACATTGATCCATCACACAAAAACCCTAGGCTACAGCTCAGTTCCTCCTTTTAAGAAGAAAAAAAAGTGAGAAACAAATCTAAGAATAAGGAGAAAACAAGGAGAATGATCCTTTTCTGGGCACTCTGTAGGTTTTATGGCACCTCTACTTGCCAGAGTTTATATAAAATGGAAGTAATATGGTCTTTGTGCACATTTACATTAAGGAAAAAGATTTCTAAGGTCGACCTGCAAACTATAGAGTACCTAGGTTCTATTTGCTTTTCTGCCTGCTTTAAATCTGCTGTTACTTTTCTACTGAGATAAAAACCACCGTTTGGATCTAACTGTTTTTTGCAAGCTGGCAAAGTTGTATTTATCCCATGGCTAAAGTACTGAAGTAATAGCTATGGGAACTTTGTGTGTGTGTGTGTGTGTGTGTGTGCATTTAAAGGCCTTTATCATAGGCTTCTATAATTTTATGTTCAACTGGCAATTGAATCCATTTTAATTTCCCTCTAGCATACCAGACTTTCTCTTTGTACCTTATGATGTAAATTTTACTATCTGATTTCACCTGAGTTGCCTTTAATATGCAAATTTAAGGCTATTTAGCTGACAACTGCCTAGGGTAAGATTTTTTAAAATGGCAAAAAGAAAAAGGTCTTTATGAGTCTATACAATGTGCTTCTACCAGCATGCCTAATACATCATATATTTTTGTGTGTGTATACAATATTTTCACGACTAAAAATATATGAAGAGGCTGGGCCCAGTGGCTCCTGCCTGTAATCCCAGCATTTTGGGAGGCTGAGGTGGGCAAATTACCTGAGGTCAGGAGTTCGAGACCAGTCTGGTCAATGTGGTGAAACTCCGTCTCTACTAAAAGTACAAAAATTAGCCGGGTATGGTGGCACATGCCTGTAATCCCAGCTACTCGGGAGGCTGAGGCAGGAGAATTGCTTGAACCCGGGAGATGGGGGTTGCAGTGAGCTGAGATTGTGCCACTCCAGCCTGGCTGACTAAGCAAGATTCTGTCTCAAAAAAAAAAAAATCATAGTAAGATAAAATAATATATACACACACACACATATATGAAGAGCTCTGATTAACTGGCTTTTAAAAAGTGCTTAAATCAGATACTAAAAAAAAAAAAGACTAGTTAAATGCTTTTTCAAGTTCACGTGACTTAAGTAAAATCTTTACTTAAATAAGATTTTATTTTAGTAAAGATTTAGCTGGCTTTAAAATTATTGGTCAAATATCAGCAATGTCTTTAGAATTGTTAGCATTTTGTTTGCACCTATTGATCAAGTCGTTTCATGTTTATTCCCGCAGAATACTATAAGATTTGCGGTGTTATAAACTATAAAACCCAGCCCAAGACAGAGTGATCTTTGATTGTATATGCTTATGAAACATTGTTGGCTTAAATGAAAACAGCTAAATACTGAGTTATTGGTATAAATATCCTTAAAAGTAACTATAAGTTTTATTACTTAAGTAAACACCTGAAATTCTCAGCTATAAAAATGGTTAATAGAAAAATAACTTTAAAAATATTGGCTATCACTTTTTTGCAAATAATCTAGGTAAACTACTAAATTAATCAGGTAAATGTAATGGAATAAATGCTTGTAAACAAACTTGTCGTCATTTAGGATCTAAGGTTATTATTTGATATTAAGTATCTGGGTAATTTCCAATTTAAGAATTTTTTAACGTTTTTATTAAAGGTAAAATATCTTTGTCTAATTCAAACCTTATTTAAGGGTTATATATGAAACAAGGTAAACCAGGCAATAAGGGCGATATAAAGAAAGTTATAAAAATGAACAGGTATTTTTGACAAAAAAATTTAAAAAGGCTTAAAGAAAAGATATTTTATATAAGAAAGAATCTTGTGTGGTAAATTTTTGTTCAAAATAAAAATGATGGGATTGTATAAGAAAGAGGTGTATTTAATATAAAACAGTCTGAACACTTGTGAATGTACTATGTAAGTCATAATAACATCAATAAAATAAATTTTTAAAGGAGTTATGTAATTCCATTGTCTATAACTAAAAATAATCATAATAATCTTTCTAGAGATGGGTCTTTAATATTTTAAAAAACACACTAGTACAAAACTAAGTAATTTGTTAAAACAAGATTTTATTAGCAATATTGAGTTTTTTTTTTTTTTTTTTTTGAGACGGAGTCTCACTCTGTCACCCAGGTTGAAGTGCAGTGGCATGATCTGAGCTCACTGCAGCCTTCACCTCCTGGGTTCTAGCAATTCTCCTGCCTCAGCCTCTGAGTAGCTGGGACTATAGGTGTGTACCACCACCCCTGGCTAATTTTTCTATTTTTAGTAGAGACACAGTTTCACCATATTGGCCAGGCTGGTCTCGAACTCCTGACCTTGTGACCTGCCCACCTCGACCTCCCAAAGTGCTGGGATTACAGGTGTGAGTCACCGTGCCTGGCTGACTTATTTTTAATGCAAGAAGTTTTTCAATTTTTAATTGTTTCTTTAACATTCTTCAGATTGATATCTTAAAAGTGCTATTCTTTCTCTTTTGAAAAGGCCTTGAAGGATGGCTCTCTCCTTCACCTTTTGTTGGCTCCTGTAACTTTTACTAGTTATGTAAAGTAAGGGAGAAAAATTGTTTTTGAAAACAGGCAAATAAAGTAACTTTTGAGCATGTCTTTTATTCTGCATGCCTGTTATATCTCCATATTTGTATGTGTCATGTGGAAGTGATATTTCACTTCAAAACTACATGAAAGAGTTCTAATCAACTAACTTTAAAAATGTAAGTGCCTATCAGATTGGCAAAAGCTAGCTCAGATGCCCTTTTAATTTACATAACCTTGATAATCTGTGCTAAAAATTTAATTTGGTAAATTTAATCTTAAAACTCTCCAGTAATTTAAAAGTCTTAAAGTCATGTTTTAACCCTCGGTTTTGCCCCCTCCAACCCCCCCAAACTGAAAATTTGGGTGACTAAAAAGTTAAAATACTAGAAGCACAAAATATGCATTTGTTAACATTTTATAAACACAAAGATGTCAATTCTCAAAAAAATGTAAGTTTCTTTTTGGTTAAGAAACATTTAAGAGTTGCTTTATAATGAAGGATAGTAACTCTCGTAACTGTCAAACTATAAATGTTATTTATCTCTCCTTATTTACTTTAAGGAAGCCAATATCACGGTATTCTGAAGACCATATGAATCTCTCTCATTTGACATCCCATTGGGCCTGGATCTATTTCACTGCTAATGCTCTGCTTCCAAAATTGTACAAGTTGCCTTCCTCTGGGCCCAGGAACTATCATGGAAGAGGTGGGAATGTAAGATTGTAAGGGCCAGCTTTGAGGGATAAAATTAGGACAAGATCAAACCCTCCAAATCAAGAAGAGGGTACAAAAAAAAAATGCCTAAACAGCTGGTAAAACAAGTTTAGTTGTCTTCTAAACTATTATGTGTCACTTTTGCATACATCCCAACCACAAAACTTTTCTGCTTACTGTAAAATTTAAATATATATATATATTTACTAACAGGATAAAGTACCTTGTAACAAACCCTCCTGGGTATAATACTGCCAGTTATAAGTTGTGAAGATAAATACGTCTATACAAATATACATATTTTAAATTATTTTTCAGAACAATGCTCATATTTTGAATAGCTAATTGCTATAAGTCTGTAACAGAAACCAAGCTTACAGTAACTCAACACATAAAAGTTAAAAAGAAGCCAGTCTTGTAACTTTGTCTTTTGGTTCTATTGTCCGGTTTTTTGTTTGTTTGTCTGTTTGTTTGTTTTTTCAGACAGTCTCTCTCTTTTCACCCAGGCTGGAGTGCAGTGGCACGATCTTGGCTCACTGCAACCTCTGCCTCCTGGGCTCAAGCAATTCTCCTGCCTCAGCCTCCTGAGTAGCTGGGATTACAGGAGCCCACCACCATGCTCAGCTAATTTTTGTACTTTTGGTAGAGAAAGGGTTTCACCATGTTGGCCAGGCTGGTCTTGAACTCCCAACCTCAGGTGATCTACACACCTTGGCCTCCCAAAGTGCTGGGATTACAGGTGTCAACCACCACGCCCAACTTTTTTTTTTTTAACTTAAAATAATTTTAAGAAGTAAGGAATGCCTGTCCATATCCATTCCTATCTGGCCTAGAACAATTAATTGGCTATAAGTCTTTTGACTCCTAAGGTCCTCAGCCATGGGCAGTCCTGCCAAGGAAAAAATGACAGTGCAGAATTATGACTTCTCCTGTGACAAAATCTTTTCTCTCCCAGATACCAGTATATGGTCCAATTCAAAAGTGGTGGCAAAAAATAGATTCGTCTACTGTTAACAAGTCTATAACAATTTAGATACCGAGGGACCGATGTTTCTTGCATTTAATTTACACCCTCCTCAGGATGCTTTATCTATGGAAACACATTGACCAGAAAAGATACACAATTTATTAAATTCTGAGTTAATGTTGGTCCCCAATTTCCAAATAAGATTTATCATAGGGTTCAAATAACTCTTAATAAGTAAGGTAACCACACTGTGAGTCTGATCAAAGAATATGATGATTCATGCAGTGTTTATTCTGGCTGATTGATTCGTTTACTGCTCTCTGATGCCACCTATAACCTTGGATGTCCAAATCTTCACTATCTTTATGATAGACATTTTCTTGTAAATGTTATGCCAGATACAGCAAAAGGGAAAGGCACAATTAAAGACCCGGATCACGATAGCTCAGAACATAGATCTGATCTGGGATTTTTTTAAAAAAGACTAAACCCTAAGCCTGACTCCATCTTGTCCCTTAAACTCCATGTCTTCCCCCCATTATCCAAAAAGCTAATATTTAAAACTATTACCATCAAATCGGAGGACCAAAGTACACAAAGTGGGCAGAGTCTCAGATGGAGTCATTAGTTATGCCCTGATAAGATGTGTACCGAGTTTGGACCAAGGCCATCATCTGAGGAATGTTGCAAAACTTGGCTGTCATAAGAACTTTGAAATACAGATGAAAACAGAATACAGCCAGACTGAAGCTTCAGCAGTAAAATCAAATTATAATTCAGAGTTAGCTCTGTAAGGGCAATCATTAAACTCTGATATTTTAACTTCTATGTCTAAAACATGTTAACTCTGATTTTTTGAAGCAGCCATTTCAATTTCAGAGTCCCTAAAAGATACATAAATTCCTGTAAGTTTCAAAGAGTGTATTTTGGTGTAGCTTAAAATTAACTCTCACACATAGGAAGATGCAAAAATAAAGTTGTATTAAGATAACATCACACACCCAACAGCCTGGCAAAAATTAATAAGTCTTACAATACCAAATGTTGGCAAGAACGTGGAACAATGGAAATTCTCCTGCCCTGCTTATATAAGGAAGCATACATTGGAAGATCGTGTGGTATTGTGTTGTATCAGTGTGACCCGCAATTCCTTTCCTTGAAAAACTCTACAGAAATGCATGCATCAAACAAATCCTAGGACAGACCAGTGTGTGTGTCCTAGGATTCTATGCAGCATTAATCATCAATAGCCTCAAAGTGAAAGCTACAGAAATGTCCATTAATAGTAGGACTGGTATAAGAAATTGTGGCATTTTCATAAAATAGGATGCTGCACAAAATGAAGATAAACTACAGTAATATGCAACCACAGGGACACATCTTAGAAACATAATTATTATGTAATAATGTAGCATTACATGTGTGAAGTTCAAACACATGTAAAATAAAATTTTG
The DNA here is from genome assembly GCF_000951045.1 of Mandrillus leucophaeus. NCBI lineage: Eukaryota > Metazoa > Chordata > Mammalia > Primates > Cercopithecidae > Mandrillus > Mandrillus leucophaeus. The sequence continues at coordinate 758,380 of NW_012101610.1, forward strand.
GTTAGGGATAGTTCCTTAGGAGGTAAATTATAAAGGCAAGTAAGGAATTAACAACATAAAAGTCAAGATAGTTGTTTCCTTTAAGGGAGATGGAAATCTCTGAGGTGCTGGCAATGTTATGTTTTTTTGACTTGGGTGAATGGTTACACAGGTATTTTCTTTTTAATAATTCATTAATCTGTAAATTTCTGTCTTATGCATTTTCTGTATAATTGCTATTTCACAATTCAAATATTTAAAAAGGAATCAATCCACAATCATGCAAGGCTCACTGAGTTTCCTTTGGATCTCTGGATCTGCTTTAATTTAACTAATTAACTTTCGATCATTATCGCCACCAACACTTAACACAAACACACATACACACTCCCCAAAGAACCAGAGGAAAAACAGACCATAATGTATCAGATTACTTAAAATCCTACGCAAAGATGTTGTTACAAGCCACTTCTACCATACCTGGTGAAATCTTCCTGCAGAATCATTCGAAATATAGATGGTGCCCCATAAAACTGGTTGATGGGGTATTTCAACAATGCCTGGAAAGGGAAGAGAGAAGAAATTTTATTTTTACAGTTAAGATTAAACTAACAGCCAATTATTAGCAGTCTAGTTCTGACCTTCCCTCTAGAAGAGCCCACTTATTCATTTCTTAATCATTTAAATACACATATATTGAGCATGGATTTCATACATGGTATGCATCAGGTACTGTTGGGGAAATACAAAAAGTGAGATAATGTTCCAACTCCTATGGTGAGTAGGCACTAATAGGATAAAACAGGACTTGAATGATAAGGCAGAAGTTAGTAGATGTCGTAAGAAATATTTGAAGTACAAAAGTTCTGTAAGAACACAGGAGAGGGAAATACTCCTAGTTGTGTGTCCCAGGGGGCTTGATGGAAGAGGTGGTATTTAGTCAGGACATTAGCAAATAGATATGGTGTCTACAGGCAGAGAAACAGGGACTATCTTGGAGATAGATGAAATAACAAGAAATAGGGTCTCGGGAGCTAAAGAAACATTTAAGTCAAGTCAAATAATATGATTTATTTGGATCCACTGGAGAGGAGCAATAATTAAATTTAGGAAGATAAGGTAAGTTGGAGTCAGGTTATTTAGACTACAAAATGTTTGGTATTCATGATTAATTAGTTGGATGTATTCTCTTTTCAAGTTTCAGATCAGCGTGGAGATACACTAAGAGAGTGAAGAACAATAAAGAGAAGAGAAAGTGGGTTTGGGTGTCTTCATTTAAATCCTCTTCCTTAATTTGTCCATAATTCTATTTCCTTATCTGTAACATGGGAATGTCCATATATTCCATGTAGTATCATGATTAAATATAATTGTCATTTGTGGACAAATCTGGCTCTACTTTCAGTCCCTCCCTTCATAGACCCAATCAGCTTTCAATCTCTAGCCTCTACCTCTTTAATATCTCACATTTATATATGCTTTTAAAATGTTTGTCCTACTCTCACCCTTGGCCCACTGCTCCTACCCCAACAGGTGTCTTTCCATGTCTGTGAAGGTCTCAGGCCCATGCCAGCAATGTCTGTGTCAGTAACCTCACTCCAGGCACAGAGAGTTGGATTGGTGACTTGGTGACAGACAATTACCTTAGGCTGTGTTGGTAGAAGAGCTGAGGCAGGACTGGCTTGTCTGTCATGATGTAAAAGAGTCTTAGAACATGTCCTGGGTCCAGGGCCTAAACACCCTCATGGCCTTTGGAACACCAAACTCTGTGCCAAAGGGTGGAAGGCTGCCCTGCTGCACCATAATCTAAGCCCAGGGCATAAAACCCCTCGTGGCTTGGATGGAATCCAGGGCTCAGGGGATAAAACCCCTCATGCACAGATTTGTTGGTTGCTCTCCCAGGCTTGTAAACATGTTCTCCATTATCTCAGGTAGCAGAGCATCTTACATATGCATCAAAGAAAATGCTAAACTGTCACAGTTACGCTTGATGCACCACTACCTTTCTACCCCCACGTCCTCACATCCTCACCTCTTTACCACCACATCCACATGTCCTCACCACCTGCTTCTTTGTTTGATCACCAATAAATAGTGTGGGCTTCCAGAGCTTGGCCTTCACAGCCTCCATATCAGTGTTGGCCCCCTGGACCCACCTTATACACTCTTGTCTTTTCTCATTCCTTTGACTCTACCGGACTTTGTAGCCCCCACAGCCTCATGTTGGGTCTGATCACCCCAACATTCGGACCACTCAGCCTCTAGTTGACCTGGACTGGTTATCTGGGAAGGGGGAATGTCAGCCCTGAAATGCTGTGATTGCTATGTTTGACTATGTGCACCTAAAGTAGCAAAAGTAGTTCTACAAACAGAAAGAAGGAAACAAACCTATAGAGAAAAGCAGAAGAGACACTGAAGCTGCCTTGATTCTTAGTATCTTTCTAGTTTCTGTTTTAGATCCTTACCAAGCTCATATTGCTCTTCTACAGAATAATGAGCTATTCTAATTCCCCCTTCCATGTATTTCTTTTTCCACTAAGCTATTTTGAAGTAGGCTTCTGTTACTGGCAGCCAAAGGAGATCTGCTTAGTAGGTAAGAATTAGATATCATAGGTGTCTGAGGTCTTTCCCAGAACTTGGCACTAAGTAGGTGTTCACCAAATGTGGGCTCTGGCTATTATCATGTAAGTCGTAATCTATGACTCCTCTTGGTGCTTTGCAGCTTTCAGTAGGGGTGTGGAACAGACAGCAGGAGACTCCTGCAATAGATTTGGCAAGAAGGACTAAGTTGACAGGGGTGGGCAGAGAGGAAATAGAAGGAATGTTTTGTTTTACTAATTTGAATAGTATTTACTTATTTATTTTTGGTCTAAATGCCCCCTTTAAAAGTCAGAGTGGCAAGATGGATAAACATAAAAGACCCAACTGTCTTCTGTCTTCAAGAGGCCCATCTCCCATGTAATGACATCCACAGGCTCAAAGCAAATAAATGGAGAAATACCTGCCATGCAAATGAAAAACAAAAAAGAGCAGAAGTCATTATTCTTATATCAGATAAAACAGACTTTAAGCCAGCAATGATTAGGAAGGACAAATGAGGGCATTATATAACGATAAAGGGTTCAATTCAACAAGAAGACTTAACTATCCTGAATATATGCACACCAAACATTGGAACACCTAGATTCATAAGATGAGTTCTTCTTGACCTATAAAAAGACTTTGCTAAACAAAAATAGTGGGGGACTTCAACAACACACTGAAAATGTTAGACACATGATTGAGGCAGAAAACTAACAAAGAAATTATAGACTTAAACTCAACATTTGACCAACTGGACCTAATAGACATCTACAGAATAATTTACCTAACAACCACAGAATATACGTTCTTCTTGCTCCCACATGGAACATATTCTAAAATTCACTGAATGTTCAGTTATAAAGCAATTCTCAATAAATTAAAAAAATCAAAATCATACCAAGTACATTCTTAGACCACAGTGCAATAAAAACAGAAATCAATGCCAAGAAGATCACTGAAAACTATACAAAAACATGGAAATTAAACAATTTTTTCCTGAATAACTCTTGGGTGAACCAGAAATCAAAAAAGTATCTGAAATTAATGAAAATGAAAATAGAGATACCATCTACCAAAATCTTTGAGATGCACCTGAAGCAATGTTATGAGGAAAGTTTATAGCACTAAATGCCTTCATTAAGAAGTTAGAGAGATCTCAAATTAAGAATTTAATATCACTTCTAGAGTAACTAGGAAAAAAAAGAACAACTAACAAACACCAAAGCTATCAGAAGAAAATAAATAATTAAAATTAAAAAACTGATTGAAATTAAGATGCAAAAGTTTATACAAAATATCAATGAAACTGAGAGCTTGTTTTTCAAAAGAATAAACAATATTGATACACAATAGCTAGATTAACAAAGAAAAAAAAATGAGAAGATCAAAATAAGCCCAATCAGAAATGACATAGATGATGCTATAAATGGTCCCACAGAAATATAAAAGGTCTTCAGAGACTATCATGAACACATCGATGCACATAAATTAGAAAATCTACAGGAAATGGATAAATTCTTGGAAACACACAACCTCTCAAGATTGAATCAGAAAGAAAGTGAAAACCTGAACAGACAAATAACAAGTTCTGAAATTGAATCACTAACTACCAACCCCCCAAAACCCTGGACAAGATAGATTCACAGCTGAATTCTAACAGATATACAAAGAACTGGTACCAATCCCTCCATAACTAATCCAAAAGATTGAGGGGAAGGGGTTCCTCTCTAACTCATTCTATGAAGCCAGAATCATTGTGGAACCAAAATCTGGCAGACATACAATGACAAAAGAAAACTCCAAGTCAATATTCCTGATGAACATAAATGCAAAAATCAACAAAATACTAGTAAACTGCATATCCCACAGCATATCAAAAAGTTAATTCACCATGATCAAGTAGACTTTATTCCTGGGATGCAAGGTTGGGTCAACATATGCAGATCAATAAATATGATTAATCTCATAAATAGAAGTAAAAACAAAAGCCATATGATCCTCTTAGTAGGTGCAGAAAAAGCTTTCAAAAAATCCAATATCTCTTCATGATAAAACCCCTCAATAAATGAACATACCTCTACATAATAGCCATCTATGACAAGCCCACAGCCAACATCACAATGACCAGGCAAAAGCTGGAATCATTCCCCTTGAGAACTGGAAAAAGAGTAGGATACTCACTCTCACCACTCCTATTCAACATAGAATTGGAAGTCCTAGCTAAAGTAATCAGGCAAGAGAAAGAAATAAAAGATATTCAAATAGAAAAGAAGTCAAACTAGTTTTGCTGACGATATGATTATATACATAAAAAACCCTAAAAACTCTACCAAAAGGCTCCTGGAACTGATAAACCACTTCAGTAAAGTTCCAGGATATAAAATCAATGTACAAAAATTAGCATTTCCATACACCAACAATGTTCTAGCTGACAGCCAAATCAAGAATACAATCCAATTTACAACAACTACTAAAAATGAAATACCTAAGAATACATGTAACCAAGGAGGTGAAAGATGGCTACAAGGAGAACTACAAAACACTGCTGAAAGAAATCAGAGATGACACAAATAAATGGAAAAATATTCCATGCTCATATATTGGAAAAATCAATATTGTTAACATGACCATATTGCCTAAAGCAATGTATAGATTCAGTGCTATCCTTATTAAAATACCAATGTCATTTTTCACAGAATTAGAAAAAAACTACTCTAAAACTCATATAGAACCAAAAAGAGCTTGAATAGTGAAAAGAACAAAGCCAGAGGCACCATGTTGCCCAACTTCAAACTATACCATAAGGCTACAGTAACCAAAGCAGCATTACTGGTACAAAAACAGACACATAGACCAATGGAACACAATAGAGAACTCACAGCTCTTAGTCATGTGGTCTTCAGCAAAGTGAACAAAAATAAGCAATGGAGAAAGGACTTCCTATTCAATAAATGGTGCTGGGAAAACTGGCTAGCCGTATGTAGCAGAATAAACCTCGGCTCCTACCTTTCACCATATACAAAAATCAACTCAAGATGGAGTAAGGATTCAAATATAAAACCTTACACTGTAAATATCCTAGAAGAAAATCTAGGAAATACTCTTCTGGGTATTAGCTTTGGCAAAGAATTTATGGCTAAGTCCCCAGAAGCAATTGCACCAAAATCAAAAATTAACAAGTGGGACCCAATTAAACTAAAGAGCTTCAGCACAACAAAAGAAACTATCAAGAGAGTAAATAGCTTACAGAGTGGGAGAAAATATTTTCAAACTATGCATCTGACAATATCCAGAATCAAATATCCAGATTCTACAAAGAATTTAAGTTCTTTGTAGATTCCAATATGTAATGTCTAATTAGAATTAATATCTAGTATCTTCAAGAACATAAATCAACAAGTAAAACCCAAATAATCCAATTTAAAAAATGGGCAAAGGACATAAACAGACACTTCTCAAAAGAAGACATGCAAGCATCCAACAAACATATGAAGAAATGCTCAACGTCATTAATCAGATAAATGCAAATTAAAACCATAGTGAGATACTATCTCACACCTATCAGAATGGTGATTATTAAAAGGTGAAAAATAAATGCTGGTGAGGCTTTGGAGAAAATGGAATGCTTATATACTGTTGATAGAAATGCAAATTAGTTTAGGCACCGTGGAAAGTAATTTGAAAATTCCTCAACAAACTTAGAACTACCATTTGACCCAGCAATCCCATTACTGGGTATATATCCAAAGGAAAATAAATGGTTCTCCCAAAAAGACACATAGGCTCATATGTTATTGGCAGTGGTATTCACAATAGCAAAGACATCCAACTGACCTAGGTGCCCATCAATGGTGGGTTGGTATAAAGAAAATGTGCTACATATGCACCATGGAATACTATGCAGCCGTAAAGAAGAATGAAATCATGTCCTTGGTAGCAACATGGATGAAGCTGGAGGCTGTTATCCTAAGTAAATTTATGCAGGAGTAAAAAACCAAACATCACTTTTTCTCACTTATAAGTGGGAGCTAAACGTTGAGTACACACGGACATAAAGTTGGAAACAACAGATGCTGGAGATAACAATAGGCACTATGAGAAGGGAGGGAGAGGGAGGGGGTCATGGGCTGAAAAACTTATTGGGTACTATATGCACTACCTGGGTCATGAGAATATTCTTACTCCAAACCTCAGAATCATGCAATATACCAATGTAATGAATCTGCACATGCACCCTCTGAATCAAAAATTTAAAAAACTTTTTGTCTTAGTCTTCAATAAGATGGACTAATACAATATATAAATTAAAAATTATTATGAATAATTCATAAAAATAGTAAGCGGGAAATAGTAATGCAAATGCTTTTTTGGTAAATTTGTAGCATTTTAAACTTTAAACACTTACTAAGGCTTAAAATACATAAAGACCTTTTGGGACACTCTCTATAGCAGCAGGAGAATTAGGCATGAGAGTGGGAAGGGAGGTCAGTCTTGTTTGTGGTGCTTTAAGTCTCAGATGCAGAATGTGGTACAGAAAATAACGATGGTGACACAGGAGGAGGCATTGATATAGAGGCAGGGAATGAGATATGGGAAGTGCAGTTTGACGTTCTGGAGGAATGATCAGATGGGCTTTACCAACTAGCAGGTTGGAAATGTTTTGCTAGCCTGAAAAAATCAGCTTGAACCGGGGAGACTAGACCCTAGGTACAGTCCTGACAGCCACCTGCATTGATGTGCTTGCTGAGGAAAACGGAGGTGAAGGAAATTGCTTAGAAAGAAAAGGAACAGTAAGGGCAGACCATTGGAGGACTGCAGTATTCAGGAGCAGGCTAGGTGAAGCAGAGGTGGCTGCAGCAAATGGAGAATATTCTTTGGTGAAGTTTAGTATTATGCTGGAAAAGGTGGGTTGACCCGGTGTATAACAGGTTCAAAGGGAGGAATTTTAGGATAAGTACACTGAATATGTTTATGGACTGAGGGTGTAAAACTAGCGAAAAGTGAGAGACTGAAAATACAGGAGAAAATGCGTAGTGGATTAAAGATTAATAAAGAAATACTGTTTCTCCAAGGCCAGGAGATAGAACTCTGCAGTGGTTGTGCAGAACGGGTGGATTTTGAGAGGTGGAGGGCAAGGTCTGCCTCTGAGAGGGAAAGCAAGGATGTGAGTGGAGACATAAAGAAAATTTTGGGGTGAAGGGGCATATAGAGAAGGAGTTCATGCAGGTGACTTAAATTGTCATCATGATGTACTCATCTTAAAAACAGCAGCAGCAGCTCCCACTGATAGAGTGTTTTCTATGTGCTGATGTCAGGGTTAAATACTTTACACATATTGCCTCTATCATCTCATTAATATTACCTAAGATTTTATGAGGTAGTAATCATTTTTTTGGTATTTAATTTATTTAATTTTTTTAAAATTATACTTTAAGGTCTAGGGTACATGTGCACAACGTGCAGGTTTGTTACATATGTATATGTGCCATATTGGTGTGCTGCACCCATTAACTGGTCATTTACATTAGGTATATCTCCTAATGCTATCCCTCTCCGCTCCCCCCACCCCATGACAGGCCCCAGTGTGTGACGTTCCCCTTCCTGTGTCCAAGTGTTCTCACTGTTCAATTCCCACCTATGAGTGAGAACATGTGGTGTTTGGTTTTCTGTCCTTGAGATAGTTTGCTCAGAATGATGGTTTCCAGCTTCATCCATGTCCCTGCAAAGGACATGAACTCATTCTTTTTTATGGCTGCATAGTATTCTATGGTGTATATGTGCCACATTTCTTAATCCAGTCTATCATTGATGGACATTTGGGTTGGTTCCAAATCTGTGCTATTGTGAATAGTGCCGCAATAAACATACGTGTGCATGTGTCTTTATAGCGGCATGATTTATAATCCTTTGGGTATATACCCAGTAATGGGATGGCTGGGTCAAATGGTATTTCTAGTTCTAGATCCTTGAGGAATCACCAGGATATTAACAGACACTTCTCAAAAGAAGACATGTATGCAGTCAACAGACACATGAAGAAATGCTCATCGTCACTGACCATCAGAGAAATGCAAATCAAAACCACAATGAGATACCATCTCACACCAGTTAGAATGGTGATCATTGAAAAGTCGGGAAACAACAGGTGCTGGAGAGGATGTGGAGCGATAGCAACATTTTTACACTGTTGGTGGGACTGTAAACTAGTTCAACCAATGAGGTAGTAATTATTAAAAGTCCTATTTTGCAGATAAGGAAACTGATGCTCAGAGTGGTATGTAACCTGCTAGTTAATTTCAAAGGAGGGATAAGAAGCTAGATCTGTCATATTCCAAGGGCTGTTTTTAAACATTTCATCATATTGAGTAAGAACACACACACACACACACACACACACACACACACACACACACCAGCTGCTTGTCCCTGGCAGCATCAGGGTCCAGGATCTGGGAGACTTGGACTTGTGCTTGCTTTAATTTTTCAGAATGCACATCCTGGGTCCCAAGTCCACAAAGGCTGATCTACAGGTCTGGTGGATGGCCCGGTAATATGCATTTTCTTCAAGGTCACGATTTGATGTCACTCGGGTATAGTGACTCAGATTCAGTGCTTCACACTTTGAGAAGCCCAGGCACAGGATCATCTTAGGCTCATAGGCTTCTTTGCTTAATAAAGTATTATTTTTTTTTTTAGCAAGGTCCAGCTTTTGGCCTGGAAACATGGATTTTTTCTGGAATTTTGCTGATAGTGGAAGTTGAGTCTTCTTACCTGTATGATGACCTTGGTGTCAAACTGTGGCAGATGGTGGATAAAGACTGTACACCCCGCTGTCCATGGCTCCACCAGGGTCCCCATGGTAGCCAGAATCCATCCTGAGTCTGACAGGCACCAGGAGACATCAGATGTCTTCAGGCTCCGTATTTTCCTGCTAACTCCAAAATGCAGTGGCTTCAGCTGTGTGATCATGGCCGATGTGATGAAGGGCGTTCCGCACTCTGGTTTTTAGCTATGAACCCACCCCTCTCACTCTCAGTTCATGTGATTTGTGTGGGGCTCCATACCACCCTCAGCCCAGGTCTCAAAGGTGTACTGCCAAATATTTCCTGATTACGTACAACTGAAACTGGTTCAATCATACTACCTCTCTTGAACTGATTCTCCTCCAGTGTTCTCTGTATCCAGACATGTCATCCCTGTCCATGGAGTTGTCCAAGCCCCAAACTTTGGCATCGTCCTTGACCTCCTCCCATCTCCCATGTCTATCCAGCAGATCTGGTGCACTCTATTTCCTAAAATCTCAACTGTGTTAATTTCCATCATATCTCTGGCACCTGGTCCATGCCCTACTAGCTTGCACCTGGATTAGACTAGGAGCCTTTAACTGCTTTTCCCTAACTCTATTCTAACTTTCTCCAATCCATCCTCCATCCTGTAGCCATGGTGATCTTATCAAAATACAGATTTGATCAGATCTCCTCCCTAAAAAACCTTCAGTATCTTCCCACTATTTTCCTAATAAAGTCCAAAATCTACTACAAGGTCTGCAAGCCCTGTCAGGTTTGTCATGTGTGTGGCTTGTGGAATGTGTGCTGTCTCTACCCACATTTCCTCACACCTCCTATGAAGATGCTCTGATAGAACCTAAACGTGCCTCCTTTGTCACTCTGAGGCCTCTGTCAGCAAACATTTAGGACCCCCAGCCTTCACCTCTCAGACCCTGAGAGGTCTGAACCAAAGACAGTGAAAGGGAAAAGGAGAATGGAGTCACTTCTACTTACAGCTCCTTTTCCAAGACACACACACACACACACACTTATCCCACATCTGGGATCCAGCCTCTATGTCGGTGCCCTCTTTCCTACCTTGTAGGGAAGGAGGGTTGTAAGGCCAACCCATGAGAGTGTTTTGCCATCTTGGGGAAGCCTGTGGTCCCACTGGTGAAGAAGATGACCATTGGGTCCACAGTCTTTGACTTAATACAGGTGTGTTCTGGAGATGCTGATCTGCAAAGGGGTTCAAGACAAAAGGAAAAAAAGTCATTATTGCTGTTTCTTCATCTTCTGGGGAAGCAAAAGAAACATAAGGCATGGACGGGAAACTGGGAGTTTGCAACACTAGAGGAAAACTGGCTCTCGCGGTGTTAGGCATCACAGGGACTTGATGGGTGATTTGGACATGTGGACCAGCATTTTTTTATTTGAAAAATTGGTAAAATACAACGAATCTTTAAGTAATTTAATGAACATTTAAATAGCACTTGCTATGTTCCAGGCAATGCTCTCAGTGATTTACAAATATGAATCATTCAGTACTCAGAGCAACCCTAGGAGGTGAGTACTACTCTAATCATGTCCATTTTGCGGGTAAGGAAACTGAGACTTAGAGAGGTTAGGTAATTTGCTTGGTAATATACAGCTAGCAAGTGGCAGAGCCAGGATTCAAACTCAGTCTGCACCCTAGTCTGTGCCCTTAACCAGACTGCTAAGCTTGTTTTTTTAAAATTAAACTCTGTGACCTTGGTGATGAGGGGTGGGGAAGAGAAAGAGAGAAAGGGTGAGAGTAAAAAAATTATATTTAGCCGGGCATGGTGGTGGGCGCTTATAGTCCCAGCTACTCGGGAGGCTGAGGCAGGAGAATGGCGTTAACCGGGGAGGCGGTGGAGCTTGCAGTGAGCAGAGATCGCGCCACTGCACTCCAGCCTGGGCGACAGAGTGAGACTCCGTCTCAAAAAAAAAAAAAAAAAAAAAGTTATATAGTAAATTCTTGTCCTGAAATAAATTAACTTGTTATTTTTTTTAAAAAAAATGTTCATAAGTCAGAAAGTTGAGACATGTCAAAAAAAACTGTCTGTGAAAGTCATAAAAGAAAAAAAGTTATAAAAAAACTTCATGCCAAAAATATCATGTAATTTATATGTAATTTAAAAGTAATAAGGCCTCCTGAGTACTATTGAAGAAACAGTTTATGTGCAAGGTGTATAAGAAAAGTAAAATGTACCTTTGGTAAAAAGATTATAAGGAGGCATAAGAATGTAGATTTTTACCTACATTAAGAGGTTAAAAAATCATTGTTTTTAAAGTTTTAGCAGGTTTTAAAACGTTAATTGTAAAGAAAATTCTGTGCGTCAAAAATTATAAAACATTAAAAAGATTCTATAAAATCTTACCTTATGATCAAACATGAAAAATTGGATAAATATGTTTACAAGGTTTTATTAAAATTAATAACACACTAATATAAAGGTAAAATTTAGCTTAGCTGGTATAAAAATCATACAAACAGCATTATTAAATATAAAATGGTGTTTAGCTTTTTTTTCGGTCTAAAAACTAATAAAAATAGGTGCTAAAGAAAACGTTCATTTTACTAGAAGATCATAGAAGTTAAAGACTTAAAACAAACTTTGGCAATTAAGACAGCATACCAAGATGCAAATGCCTGGCTGAAATGGATCAAATATTCCATCTGCACGTTAAACGAAAGTAATTGTTATGCTTGTGCACATGGCAGGCCAGAGGCCCTAATTGTCCCTCTTCCACTAAGGTGGTTCTCCAGTCAACCAGGGGTGGGCTGCATGGTAGCTCTTTTCCAGGATTCTACAGCCTGGAGTAATAAGTCGTGTCAAGCTCTTTCTGCTATATCCGGAAGTCCAGCACCCTGCGGGTCAGCCCCCGAGGGCCATCCAGCTTCCGTCTCCCAACACTAAGTTCACTTCGTGTCTCTCACGGCAAGGAGGAAACTTAGCATTCCTTGGAGACCTGAAGAGATGCAGTGAGCTTAAGAATTTTCAAGAGCTTGTCAATCAGTCAGCCCTTGTTCATCCCTGAGCGGATGTGTGGTGGTATCATGGTGGACCTTTACTGGACACTCTGCCGAATAACTGGAGTGGCACTTGCACTTTAGTCCATTTGGCTATGCCTTTTCACCCTGGCATTTTGTCAATCAGAAATAATAATAATAATAATAATAATAATAATAACAAGACATCGTAAAGTGAGAGAAGCCTCTTACAGGTCTTTCAACTCTGACATCTATTTAGATGCAATTGGAGAAATACCAGATCAATTTTACCTTGAAATTAACCACAAGAAATACCAGATCAATCTAAAGCTTGAGATCAAATAGTTACAGAATTTAAATCAATATTTTGGTAAATGACAGTCAATAAAAATATATATTAAATAAACTACATCTATTACAACCAACAGCAATGAGCTTCTCATAAGTTAAAAAGAAAAACTCACATCAGTCCCAGCCCTGAGGCTACCCGACCTGATAAAACTCTTTACACTCTATGTGTCAAAAAAAAAAAAAATGGCAGTTGGAGTTTTAACCCAGACTGTAGGGTCCTGGCCAAGGCCAGTGGCCCATCTCAAAACAACTAAATGGGGTTTCCAAAGCCTGGCCCCCATGTCCAAGGGCTCCGACAGCAATGGCCCTGTTAGCACAAGAAGCAGATAAGCTAACTCTTAGGCAAAACCTAAATATAAAGGCCCCCCATGCTGTGGTGATTTTAATAAATACCAAAGGACACCATTAGCTAATCAATGCTAGACTAACTAGATACCAAAGCTTGCTCTGTAAAAAATCCCCGCATAACCATTAAAGTTTGCAACACCCTAAACCTGCCACCTTGCTCCTGGTATCAAAGATTCCAGTTAAACATAACTGTGTAAAAGCATTGGACTCAGTTTATTCTAGTGGGCCTAACCTCTGAGACCATCCTTAAACATCTGTAGACTGGGAGCTGTACGTGGATGGGAACAGCTTCGCTAATCCCTGCAAAGTGACTCTGAAAAAGACGACAAGCCCTGCTCCAGTCACACCTGGAAGCTGACTGGTCCACGCATGGCCGAAGCATGAGGAAACTCATCGTGGGACTCATTTTCCTTAAAATTTGGACTTGTACAGTAAGGACTTCAACTGGCCTTCCTCAGACTGAGGGCTGTTCCCAGTATATACGTCAAGTTACTGAGGTAGGACAAAAGATTGCTACAGTCCTATTATTTTATAGTTGTTATAAGTGTCCCAGGACTCTAAAAGAAACTTGTTTGTATAATACTATTCTATCCAAAGTATGTAACCTAGGAAATAACCAACCTGATGTGTGTTATGACCCATTTTAAGCCTCCCATGATCACAGTTTTTAAAATAAAATTAAGTTCTGGTCCTTTTCTAAGTGACACAAGTAAAGTAATAGCTAGAACAGAAGAAAGAGGGGTCCCCTAAAATGTAACCTTAAAATTTGACACCTGTGCCACTATTAATAGTAAGCAGCATGGGATGGGATGCGGTTCTCTAGGTTGAAAAAAAAAAGTTACACAGCAGAAAGTAAGTATATCTGTCAAGAATCGTATTTATATGAAATGTGTCAATACTGGTCTTGTGTCACTTGGGCTACCTAAAAAAAAATTAAATAAAAAAAAGATCCTGTTTAGCTCCAAGAAGAAAAAGTCAGCCCCTCCTGCATGAGTGGGAGCTGCAATCCTTTCAAACTAGCAATCACAAAACCCTCAGAATAATAATAATAAAAAAAAACCAACGTAGCATAAGGCATTGATTAAAAAAGATTAGATCCTAGCGTAAGCATCCTGATAAAAAGAGAGGTTCAAAGACACTCTCCAGACTGAGTATTTCAGACTTTCTGTAATAAACTAAATGTGCCAGTACCAGAGACTCCAGGAAAAAACAGAAATTTGTTTTTGCAATTAGCAGAGCATGTAGCCCATCTCTAAATGTTACTTCATGTTATGTTTATTAAAACACTGTAATATGAGATCAATGGCCATAAGAAGCCCGAGAATTAGTGCCTACAGACCCAGTTCCTGATGAATTCCTGGCCCAAAAGAATCATCCTGATCATCTCTAGGTTCTAAAAGTCTCAATTATTAGACAGTATTGCATAGCTAGAAAAGAAAAAGGATTCACTCATCCTGTAGGGTGGCTTAGTTGTCTTAGGCAAAAGCTGTATAACAGTACCACAAAAACAGTCCCACCCAGAATCCCACCAGGACTAGGTTGCCCCCACCGGGTTATACTGGATATGTAGACATAGAGCCTATGCTAAGCTGCCTGACCAGTAGACAGGTGGTTGTGTTATTGGCACTATTAAACCATCTTTCTTCTTACTGCCCATAAAAACAGGTGAACTTCCGGGCTTCCCTGTCTATGCTTCCCGTGGAAAATGAAGCATAGCCATAGGTAATTAAAAAAATGATAAATGACCTCCTAAAAAATTATATAATACTATAGGCCTGCCACTTAGACACAAGACAGCTCATGAGAATACTGGACCCCCATTTATATGCTCAACTGAATCATACAGTTGCAACTGTTTTAAAAATCACCACTAATAAAATCGGTCACGCCTTGACTATTCTGGCCTGGCAAGAAACTCAGATAAGAAATGCTATCTATCAAAATACATTGTCTCTCAACTACATGCTAGCAGCAGAAAGAGAGGTCTATAAGAAATTTAACCTTACTAATTACTGTCTACACATAAGTAATCAAAGGCAAGTAGTTAAAGACATAGTCACATGTGCCCGTACAAGAGTAGCACAAATTTGACCCTGAAGCCATGTTTAAAAATTAGTTCCTAGCACTAGGAGGATTTAAAACTCTTATAATAAAAGTTACAATTGTAATAAAAACCTCGTTACTGCTCCCTTGTTTGCTACCTGTACTTCTTCAAATGATAAAAAAGCTTCATCACTACCTTAGTTCACCAAAATGCTTCAGCACAAGTGTACTATATGAATCACTATCAATCTATTGCACAAGAAGACATAAATAGCAAAAATAAGAGTGAGAACTCCCACTAATAAAAAGTGAGAGTCTCAAACGGGGGGAATGAGGAAAGAGAGAGACCCTCTCATATTGTTTTATATTGTTTTATACTCAGTATCTGTTTTAAGAAAAAACAATGAAGTAAAACTAAAGACAGGCAGCCCAGCGCCAGGCCCGGAACCAGGCCCAGGTCTGCCTGGCCTAAACCTAGTAGTTAAAAATCAACTCATGACTTAGAAACCGATGTTCCTGACATTGTATAGAAGAACATTGTGAAACTCCCTGTCTTGTCCTGTTTCACTCTGACCACTGGTGCATGTAGCCCCTGTCACGTACCTGCTGCTTGCTCAAATCAATCATGACCCTTTCATGTGAAATCTTTAGTGTTGTGAGCCCTTAAAAGGGACAGAAATTGCACACTCAGGGAGCTCAGATTTTAAGGCAGTAGCTTGATGATGCTCCCAGCTGAATAGAGCCCTTCCTTCTACAACTCAGTGTCTGAGAGGTTTTGTCTGCAGCCCGTCCTGCTACATACTACTTGTCAAAAAGACTAGAAGGACTCAAATACGTCCAACCCCACAATTCCAGGTCTATAAGTCATTCTATAAGCATTTGGATCAGTCAGTGCCTGAGCTTCCCCCACCAACCAAAACTTATTTGCTCAACTAGCTGAAAACATAGCAGGCAGCTTAGGAATTTCCTCATGCTATGTATGTGGAGGAACTAATATGGGGAAGCAGTGGCCATGGGAAGCAAAGGAATTAATGCCACAAGATAATTTCACTTCACCTAACCCTGCCAGTGAACCAACAGCCTCAGCCAGTGTTTGGTTGTTAAAAACCTCCAAAATTGGAAAGTACTGTATTGCCCAATGGGGAAAGGCTTTCACAGAGGCAGTAGGAGAAACAACCTGCCTAGGGCAACAGTATTATGATGAGACTAAAAAGAAAACTCTATGGAGAAACGCCCAGAACAACTCCTGCTTACCAGATCCAAATCCTTTCTCTCAATTCTCTACCCTAACCAACACGTGGCATCAGCTACAGGCTCCAAACGCTTGGAAAGCACCCTCTGGCCTATATTGGATCTGTGGAGCATGGGCATATTGGCAACTGCCAGCTAAATGGACAGGGGCACGTGTGTAGGAACAATCAAGCCATCTGTCTTTCTAATTCCTCTAAAGCAAGGGGAACTCTTAGGGTATCCAGTCAATGAAGAAAATAAAAGAAGAACTAGAAGAGCATAATCACAAAAATAGACACAAACGTCAAAAAAGATGTGGACATAGGAGACTGGAAAGATAAATCAATGGTCTCCTGAAAGAATCATTAAATATTATAGGCCAGCTACCTGGGTGCAAGATGGGTCATGAGGGTACCACACCCCAATCTATATGCTCAAGTGCATCATAAGGTTGCAGGCAGTCCTTGAAATTATAACCAATGAAACATCAAGGGCACTAGATTTACTGGCAATACAAGCAACACAAATGAGAAATGCTATATATCAAAATAGATTGGCTTTAGATTATTGCTTAGTCTCAGAAGGAGGAGTATGTGGAAAATTTAATTTAACCAACTGTTGCCTAGCAATTGATAATAATGGCCAGGCTGTCATGGAAATCAGAGCTAGAATGAACAAGTTGGCCCATGTTCCAGTTCAGACTTGGTCCGGATGGTCCCTGGATTCTTTGTTTGGAGGATGATTCCCAACCTTTGGAGGATTCAAAACCCTCATTGGTGGGTTTTTGTTTATTCTTGGCATCTGCCTCATCCTCCCTTGTCTTTTACCCCTGTTTATTAGGGGCATTCGGTCAACTGTAGAGGCAGTAATAACTCAACACACTACCGCACAGTTCGTGGCATTAACCAAATATCAGCCACTGCCAGTAGAAGCTCAGCTCAGCAAAGAGGTGGCAAATAGTGGTGCTTTCTATTAACACCTTTGTTATAAAAAGCACCAAAGGGTGGAAATGGAACAGGAATTTAAAGAAATTAAAGAATGTGTAAGTAAAAACTCAGTTGTATGTAAGAAAACCCAATTCCCCCTGAGGAAGAGAAAGAGGTGGAGTCCTTTAAAAATTAACTGCCTGTTTTTCTGTCTGTAGCTAGTGAGTCTTCTCTCTCCCTTTCCCAGGCATTGTGAAGACCCTCTTTCTCTAGCTGTGCAGCTGTAAGGTCACTAGACAGATAAACTCAAGTTGTAAAACATGTTTTTCCTTGAAAAGTAAGAAATGAGGTAATGCATGTTTCAATTGAATAACTGTCTTTGATTCTTGCTTCTGTAATATGCTTCCCCCTGCACAGATCTCCCCCCAACCCCATGAAATGCTTAAAAGGTAACCTGACTCTTCATTCAGGGCTCAGTCCTTTGGATGTTAATCTGACTGGGCCGGTGCACCTAAATGAATATATCCTCCTCAATCCATCAGTCTCTCTGATTCCTAAATTATCCCACAACACCTGTACTCAGAGACCATATTCATCAGACCGGAAACTCACTTAACCAGCGATCGGAAGTCCAGCCACCCTTCACGGCTGTGATCAGATACCAGGAGCTTGGTTTTCAGAGAAGGGCACTCAGAAGCCATGGAGTCCACATCTGAGGCAAGGGTATCTGTGGTCACAATGCCCTTGGCTTTAGACATTTGTAGTCGATAGAGAATGTCTTTGGCCTTCAACATGATGGTCGCAGGCATGAAAATGATCCCTGGGGATGAGAAACGAACTGATAGTTTTGGTTTCTTTTTCACAATCATGGGCTTTAGGCTTGGCTTGTCTGCACTGAAATTCCCTAACCTCTTGTTATGCAAAGTATGGACCACAGAACAACAGCAGCAGCACTATCCAGGTGCAGAATCTCATACCCTGTTTCAAACCTACAGAATCAGAATCTGTGTCTTAGCAAGTTTTCCAAGTGATTCTTTTGCACATTAAAATTTGAAAGTCCTGCCCTAATCTTTTCTACTGTAAATGGATCTAGCCAAAACATGGGTGGACACTGCTTTACACATGTTTACACAGGATCTGGAAGTATAGATGTAAACAGGACAATGTCTCTGACATTAAGAATAGCTGCATTTCTCCCCAGTCTTTCCCTTCTTATTCCCCTTTCTGTCATTCCTTGGATGTCATCTTGAATGTCCCCTCTTTCCTTCATTCTGCATTTCACCACATTGTCCTTTGAATTTTTTTGTGTTCCCTTCTATCTACATCGCCAACAATGAGCTCAAGTCTTCGTGTTTCCTTCTGGATTCTCATCCCGCCAGCAGTTTTGAATCTTTCTGCTACCCATCTTCTATATTATTACTTGCTTAGTTCCATAAACACTGACTTTTTTCCCCCTCTAAATTTTTCTTTCTCTTTCTTTCTCTCTTTCTTTCTTTCTTTCTTTCTTTCTTTCTTTCTTTCTTTCTTTCTTTCTTTCTTTCTTTCTTTCTCTTTCTTTCTTTCCTTCCTTCTTTCTTTCTCTCTTTCTTTCTTTTTTTCTTTCTTCCTTTCTTTCTTTTTTATCTTTTTCTTTCTTTTTTTTCGATGGAGTCTCCCTCTGTCACTCAGGCTGGAGTGCAGTGGTGCAATCTCAGCTCACTGCAACCTGAGCCTCCTGGATTCAAGCAATTCTCCTGTCTCAGCCTCTCCAGTAGCTGGGATTATAGGTGTCCACCACCACACCCAGCTAATTTTTTTAATTTTTATTTTTAGTAGAGATGGGGTTTCACCAGGTTGGCCAGGCTGGTCTCGAACTCCTGACCACAAGTGATCTGTCTGCTTTAGCCTCCCAAAGTGCTGGATTACAGGTGTGAGCCACCATGCCTGGCCTCTCTACATTTCTCCTCTGCACTAACACCTGTGCCCTCTCTCCAGGAAAACACCACACTTCTCATCCTAACTTTGAAGACGCTGCTTTCTTTCCATCTTTGTCTCCCACAACTTATTTTCTATTTCAAAATGGCCACCCCTCACCCCGTGCTTGGAATGCCCTTCTTTTGTTTCTAATCCTCTTTAATTTTTCTTATCCCAGAGGGCTCAGCTCAAGTATTTTATTTTATTTTATTTTTGATGGAGTCTTGCCACCACTCCCGGCTAATTTTTTTTTTTTTTTTTTTTTTTTAGTAGACATGGGGTTTCACAATGTTGGCCAGGATGGTCTTGATCTGCTGACCTTGTGATCCGCCCACCTTGGCCTCCCAAAGTGCTGGGATTATAGGCCTAAGGCACCACCCCTGGCCAAGTCTTAGATTTCCCATGGACCATCTTATAGGTCCACAGATGACATGGCTTTTCATCTCTAGACTCCTTCTACCAGTTTTATTACTTCTTGAGTTCACATGATCTGGCTGAATGAATCACCTATTTTATTTGTGAGCGAATATGAGATGGAGAGAGAGAAAATATGATCAACAGTGTGGCAGAGTGCTGTACACATGATAAAATGAGAGAAGTGATTCAAGAAAGAATCTGTGAGTCACTGACTCTAATTTATACAGAAAAAAAATAGGTCATTAAAAGGGGAAGGGAAATTGCCACATAAGAATTCTAACGAATAAATGTAGAGAGACTGACAGAAATTGAAAATTTCCAGGTAAAACCAACATGGTAATATTCAATTCAGTAAAGAATCATCACTAGATACCCAAACCATAATGTGGAATACAGTTAGGGAACAGGAATATTCACACAATCGCTTAAGGATCACACCATGAATTATTTATTAATTACAAGGAAAATTTGTGCCTTTGTAAAGGATAAAGGTTTTCTGTGAAAACCACCTTACTCAAGTGATGAAACAGTATAACTGAAGAGGGAACAAACTGACTTCAGAATATACCCCCTGATGTGATGCACGGAGGAAAACACAACTTTGTCCTTGTAATTCTGCTGCCTAACGTGTCTAATCTGAATATAATCACAAAGAAAGAGTCAGAAATACAAATTTGGAGATATATTCTACAATATAACTTGTATTCTTCAAAAATGTCACTGTCATGCAGAAAAGGCTGTGGAATATTCTGGATCTTATCAGATGCCTGCTTTTGTGTTTATGAGTGTTTACCTGGTGTTCATAGGTGTCACAATGCCCACAAGTGATTCTTAAATAATTCAGTGAGAAAGGGAGAGAAAGAGAGAGTGAGAGAGTGCTCAAATATGGGAAAAATGTTAACAATCAATGAATCTTTAAAAAGGTAAGAGTACCTGAGACTGTGCAAGAGAAAGTGTATGTGTGTTTGTGTGTGTGTGTGTATGAGAGAAAGTTTGGCACTGCACTTGAGAGTGTATGAATGTGAGAGTGTGAGGGAGAGAATAAGAAAGAATAAAAGAATTTGTGAGGGAATATGAGAAAGACAAAGACTGTGAAGAAGAAAGGAGGTACAGATAAGAGAAACTGTTTTGTCTTCAACTAAACTGTTAATTCCCAGAGGGCAGGAAGCCTTGTTTTGTGGTCCCAGCACAGAAACTGGGGCTAGGGCTTCAAAGCTGTGTCAGTGCCAGGCTGGGTGCACAGCACCTAATATCTCAGGAAACATAGGCTCTTGAACAGCCCTGAGGTCCACCAGGTCCCTCTTGCATCACTGACCTGTTCGCATGCAGCCCACAGCCACCAGCCACCACTCAGGCACTCGAGGCAGAATCAAGGCCAGAAGGTCTCCCTGTTGCAGGCCACAGGTCTGTGTGAGGATGTTGGCTGTGCGGCGGGTTAGGTCTGCAATCTCTCTGAAGCTCCACTTTATTTCATCCCCTTGGCCATTCACCCACCAAAAGGCTGGATTTGGACCTCTCTTGCCCTCCTGGTCAAGACCATACATTATATGTTACTTTCTGCTTCAAAGAAAAAGAGCACTTATTAAACTAATCCACAGCCATAGTCACGTTCCGATGTGAACACAACGTAAGGACTGAGATCCCATTTTAAAACATTTAAAGTGCTTAAAGAAAAAAAAAGCCAACCAAGAATTTTACATCCAGAAAGACTGTTCTTCAAAAGTGAGGGAGAAAGTAGAGTATTCCCAGATAAACAAAAGTCAAAGTTAACTATCACTAGACTTGCCCTACAAGAAATGCTAAAGGATGTCCTCAAGGTGAAATAAAAGGATGTTGGAGAGGAACTCAAATATGAAAATATAAAGTTCTCTTGTAAATATAAATTCATGAACAAATATAAAAATCAACATTATTGTAAGTTTGGTTTGTAACTCCACTTGTTATTTGTTATAGTATTTAAAAAATAAATCATAAAATAATTATAAATATGTTAATTTATTAACATATATTTGTAATATATATTAAATAAATGTTACTTAAGCAATATACAAAAATGTTATTGATGACATCAATAACATAAAGTGTGTGTGGGGGCTGGCTGGGATAGAACTGTAAAGGAGAAGGATTTTTACATTTAATTTTCATTATTGGCCTTATAATGTCACAGGAGTAGGGTGTTTGTATGTGATTAAAGTTAAGTTGTTATCAGTATTAAATAGATTGCTAGAACTACAAGATATCATATTTAATTCCCGTGGTAACCACAAGGCAAATATTTATTGAATATACACAAAAGAAAATGAGAAGAAAATCAAAGTGTATCACTACAAAAACTCAACTAAACACAAAGGAGTAAGAGAGGAAATGAGAGACAAAAAAGCTATGAGACATGAAGAAAACAATTAACAAAATGGCAATAGTAAATCCTTGTCTATCAGCAATTACTTTAAATGTTAGTGGACTAAACTCCCCAACCAGAAGACATAGATTGGCAGAATGGATAAAAAAATAAAATCCAACTACATGCTCTTTTAGAATTGTTTCTACAATAAAATGCTTATAGTATAATATTAATTTTGAAAAGCAAAATTGTGTTTATATTATTCAAGTTTATATAGTCATGTTCACCCATTCACCTCCTCCTTTTACTTCCTTCCTCTCCAACCCATGTCATGTTTCAAAAATTCTCAACCAGATTTCCAGTCTGGGCAATGAAAAAAATCAATTTATACTCTTAAGGCGGAGATATTTTGGCATCATTAGACTGTGAGACTAGGTGAAATAATGGATTGTGAAATCAGACGGCCTGGACCCAAACCCTGTTGTCCCACTTATTAGACATGTGATTTCAGCATGTTAGTTATATCCTTGGATCTTCAGTTTCTTCATCAAGGAAATAGAGACAATAACAGTATCCATCGAATCAGATTATTAAATGCAAGGTGATTGTCAAGGCACATAAAAATGCTTTCTGTAACTGACGGTTTTATTTTTCTTGAGGTTACTATGCAAATTCAGAGAAAGAAAAAGAAGGGAGTGGGGAGGAAGATGTCATAAAGACATATAGGCTTTGGAGAGTAATACATGAATACATGTTCATGAAACACTTAAAAATTTCATAAACTCTCCAATTCCATTTCAGGGGGATTCTCTCTTTGGTTTAAAGACAGTGCTGGGTGACTTTTTACACTACCATATTGGCAGCTGGGAGTTAGTAGCTGAAAACACCATCCATTGTCTACCCTGACTCCTCATGTCACTACAGCTTCTCTCTTGGTCTGTGTCCTGTGAGAAGACAAACCAAGCACTTGGGGTTTTCTGGAAGACACAGAGCTTGGTTTTTCTTGACATACCTTAAAGCCACAGTCAAGTAGGTAGTTGACAAAGAGGAATCTAATTAGACTTGCCATGCTCATGGGAAGATGGATGGCCTAATATAGGTAAATGTGTCAGACACTCATGTGCACATTCAGGTGGTCTATCTCCTCCTCTGGGTGCAGTCTCAAGTCAAGCCCAAGTTTGATGACATGAATACCAGTTAAGACACACTGTCCCATTCACTGAAGATGAGAACTCAGACTAATGAATTTGCTGACCTTGTGATCAGAACTTTGCACTTGGTCACTATAGGGAGACCCCTTGAAACTATTGCTACGGAATAAAAGATTAAATGCTCCTGATTATTTTAAATACAAAATTGCACGCAGGATTGTGTAAAGACAATGCCAGGTTGGACTGCCAGAATGAGCCAACAGCGCGTGATGTGCTTCCCCCTGCAGAGAGCCTATGAATGGATATGCAGTCGGGGAGGTTTCACATCACCAAGATTCCTATCCCAGAAAAGCAGATGTTCATAGCTCTGGGAATGGAACACGACCCTCGTGGAGAGCCTATAAATGGATGCATGGCGGGCGCCTGTCCATATGGAAGATAGGGCTATAAATGCCCTCATCTTGCCATGGCTCTTCTAGGCCTCTTTGGGGTTAAGGCATGCTCCCTTCTGAGAATTTCTGGTCTAACTTCACGTCCTGTTCCTATGAATTATTTGTAACCAGCTTTTGCTGTAACTGTTACTGCTGTTCCTGTTTTAAGGCTATGTTAGAAATTACTGATGCACACACTATATTGTAAATTCTTATCTCTGTACACTGTACTTCTGCATACAGATGTTATGTTAAAGAATTACTTCATCCCCATGTGACCATCTCACCTCATAATCAAATGACCCTAAATCCCTCACTAACCTACCCCTGACCTCACTAAACTTAATAATAAATGCTGGCATATCCAGTGCATTGTTGGCACTGTGGGACCAGAAGGTGGTGACCCCCCTGGACCCAGCTTTCACTATCTTGTGTGTGTCTATTATTTCTCTACCTGCTGATTCACCTGGGAACAAAGAGAGAGCCCCGTTGCATTGTGGGCCGCTGGCCGGATCCCACAATAGGTCACAATTTTAATACCCTGATTGAACAAAAGATACATTTACCTATTTTTTTTGTTTTTAAAGGAGTTAATTCCCCTTTTCATAGATGAAACCACTGAGGCTCAGTGAAATAAGGAAATGGCCATGCTGGGAATAGAAACTTGAAATATAAGCTTCTTCCACAACATTGATAAATTGAGGCAGAAGCAATTTTGCTTCTGTACCTTTCAACCTAGCAGGAGCAAGATAAGGAAAGTGAGGCCACCCTTGTTCTTATATCACCATCACGGCGGTCCTCTTACCTTCTCCATTTGAGCCCAGTAGTCCAGAATACAGCTTGCAAAATTAAATTCCTCCGGTACTTCATAGTCATTCCATCTTGGGGCTCCAATTTCTGATAAAGACCGGCAGCGCAGCTGTGAAAGGGCAGGGTGGATGTTGTGGAAGGATTTGTGGATGCCCCAGAGGATCCGGAACCTCATCAGCCACTGCATGGTGAAACAGTCCTCAGAAACCGGGCACAGAGTTCTCAAGTCACCACCTTCCTTGGAAAGAGATAGCTAATAGATTGGTTGTGTATCCAAAAGTTTCTCCCTGAAACGGATGCATGTTTTTGGTTAATTGCTAGAATTATAGCTTTGTTTCAGGTCACCAGAATTTGGAAGGCAACTGATTGATTTTGGTGGGGATTTATCTTCCCAACTGAGGAACTACACGGCAGAAAGAGAGAGAGAAACGGTCCTTCACCTCTGTCTTACCTGGTACTGTTTAGGACACAGCTGAGCTAGGTCCTGGGTAGGTATGGAAAAGGAGGTTAAGCTCTCTTTTGTAGGTTCAGTTCTCTCTGATCAGGTGATCCACAGGAATGTGCACCCAGTAGAACTTGGCTTCTGGCCACAGCGGAGGGGGACCTTGAACAGAGAACTTGTCAGGAATTGGGTAATTCAGTAGGGGGAGGAGATGCTCAGTAAAATATGACAGAAACAATTACAGGCCTCCACGGAGAGATAATCAGTTAGAAAAACAAACCATGTTGGCCAGGAGCGGTGGCTCATGCCTGTAATCCCAGCACTTTGTGAGGCCGAGGCGGGCAGATCATGAGGTCAGGAGATCGAGACCATCCTAGCTAACATGGTGAAACCCCGCCTCTACTAAAAATACAAAAAATTAACCAGGCGTGATGGCGGGCGCCTGTAGTCCCAGCTACTCTGGAGGCTGAGGCGGGAGAATGGCGTGAACTCGGGAGGTGGAGCTTGCAGTGAGCCGAGATCATGCCACAGTACTCCAGCCTGAGCAACAGAATGAGACTCCACCTCAAAAGAAAAAAAGAAAAAGAAAAAAAAAGAAAAACAAACCATGTATACGAAGTCACCTCCAATTCGTGTGGCATGGCTAGGGGTGTGAATGAACCAGGTCCTATGGTGCATTTTCACCAGTTCTCTATGGCTAACCTGCTCCCCCTTCCCAGCCCTACATCCCCATAGTCTCCCTTAAATGACAGCTGAGAGGCAACGTAGCCTAATAGATAAGAGCCTGGGCTCTGGAGGTCTGGAGACAGAAAGGTCTGATTTTGAGCTTAGGTCTGCCACTTAACCTCCGTGTGATCTTTGTGGACCTCCTTGCTCTTGGCCTCACCTTCCTTAATTGGTTTTTGGTTGCTTTTGAGACGGAATCTATTGTTGTCACCCAGGCTGGAGTGCAATGGCATGGTCTTGGGTCACTGCAACCTCCGCCTCCTGGTTTTAAGTGATTCTGTTGCCTCAGCCTCCCAAATAGCTGGGATTATAGGTGCCTGCCACCACACCCAGTGAATTTTTGTATTTTTAGTAGAGACTGGGTTTCTATTAAAACTAGAAACCTAGCTCAGCTGTGTTCTAAACAGTACCAGGTAAGACAGAGGTGAAGGACAGTTGGTCTCTTTCTGCCCTGTGGTTCCTCAGCTGGGAAGATAAATCCCCACCACAATCAATCAGTTGTGCCTGCCAAATCGTGTTGGCCAGGGTGGTCTCAAACTCTTGACCTCAGGTGATCCGCCCCCCTCAGCCTCCCAAAGTGCTGGGATTACAGGCATGAGCCACAGCACCCAGCACCTACCTTATTTGTAAAATAGGAACGGTAACAACAATGCCTGCCTCCAGGATGTTTTCTTTACTTCTTCATTTGTTTGAACTACATGAAAGAACTAGATGAAATAGTTTATAAAAAGCATGTAGCACACGGTGCTGGGCATAATCGATGTTGGCTCTTTTTGTTCACTTGGGATTCTCAGAGGAACAATTTGGTATCCTGGTAAAATGCAGGGTCTTTGGAATCCCAAAGTCTTGAGCTGAAGTCCAACCTCAGGCACTAACAAGAAAGCTCTTGGGTGAACCATTTTCCTTTCAAAGTTTGGTCTTGCCATCTGTAACATGAAGCGGGATTTGTCAGTAAGATCTGTTGCATAGGATCATTGAAAGGATTATGTGACACCAAGCCTGTAAAGCACCTGGAGCAGGCATTTAGATGGAGGGTTGATAGTGATATTGCACTGGATAAACCGAGGTAGTAATAGGTAGCGGCTTGTACTATGACTTTTCTACCGGAGCCATTTTTGGGGTATTGTTGGAGAATGAGGGATCTCCAGTGTTTTCATTGAATCTGGGAAGAAATTATTTCTGATCAAAGTCATGGCTAAAGATTTCTGGAGACACCCAGGACATCCCTGACAGGACCGTGTGGCAAGCTATGATACTTCAGGTGTTTAATGTTTAGCTTTCTGTGGCCAGTCACTGGAGAGTTGAGAAGGCAGGGCTAGTTGACTGTCTGTGGTAAGCTAAACTTTAAACACCCAAAGCATCAAAGTACCAAAACAAAAACAAAAACAAAAAACAAACAAACAAAAAACCTCTGTTACTGAAGCAAAAGGGGCAGTCACTTTTCAGAAAAGAATGGAGACAGGAGGAAAAGCCCTTGACACACTGTCTGCATCTCAGTAGGTCTCCCCTGTGGAACTGCAACATGAGGATATGGACAAGAAGACAGGCTCTGGCACCAGGCAGCCTGGGCTTGAGTCCAGCTTTTACCAGTTACCAGCTCTGTGGCATTGAGCAGATTTCTTATCCCTCTTTTCCTCAATTTTCTCATCTTTAGCAAGGGGTATACAGCAGACAAAGGAGAACTCTCCAAACATTCTATACATGCTCCTCTTTCATTTCCCAACCTCTCTTAAAGCTAGAGTGAGGCCATTAAACTCTAGTTCTAAACAATAAACTGCATGTGGAGGTGACACAAGCCACTTCTGGTCTAGGGCATTTATTTAAGAGCAAGTATGAGTTTTCTGTACTCTCTTCCCCTATTCAATGCTCCTGGAAACCATATATGGAGATAGTGACATCATAAAATGGCAAAGTCTCTATCAGCCTTGTTCTCTGAGTGACTTCATGTAGCTAAATATCCTACCAACTTCAGCTTTTTGCACTTGCTATCCTCTGGTTATTATAGAAAACCTATGATATATTCATTCATTCAGCGGATATTTAAGGAACATCTTCTAGGTGTGCTTTGAGCATGTAAGACAAGGTTGGGGCTCTCAAGACATTTACATGCCTATGATAGAAAGACAAAAACCAATAAGCAAAAAGTCAATTAATTAAGCAAGAGGATTTCAAATGGTGATACTGCCAAAAAGAAAACAGAACAGGGCAATATGATGGAGCAAGTGTGGGGAGGTGGCTAAGGATGTTCTCCCTTAAGAGGTGACATTTTGAGACCTGAAGGAGGAGAAGCAGCCAGCTAGGGAAAAAGAACTCCAGGTAAAAGGCACAGGAAGTGCAAAGCCTGAGGCTGACATTTTCAAGGCATAGGTGGGGGGCTGGAATGGCAGATTACTGAGTGAGGAGAAGTGTGATAAAGTGTGAGGTCAGAGACACAAACAGGACACACGCCAGTAAGAATCTTTATGGGCATAATAAGGAGTTTGGATTCTATTCTAAGTGCAATCGGTGGGTGCATGGGAGTCTTGTGAAGACATAAGAGGAAAGAGAGATGATCCTATTAAGTAACTCATTTTCTTGGTGACTTGATTTTGAAATAAAGTAATACAGGAAAGTAAAACATTCAGAAAAAGAGGTCAGATTTGCATTTAGAAAGCCCACTCTGGCAATTCTATGGAGAAGATATTTTAAGGAGGCAAGAATGGATGTGGGGATGCCAGTTGGGAGGCACTGCAATAGACTAAACAAGTAATGATGGTGGCTCAGACAAAAGTTATGGCACTGGAGATGGAAGTAAGCAGATGGATGTGGGATAGATCTTTAAGGTAACCTTAGGAGGACTTGTTGATGGTTTTGACAGGGAATGAATGAAAAGAGTCAAGGATGAATCTCAGCCTTTGACTTCTTCAATAATGTAAATGGTAGGTCCTAATTTATATATGAAAAAAACGAAAGCTGAAAAGATTATATAGCATGTACAAAGTCACAGATGCTGTAGAAGGCAGGAATAGGACTTGAATCCTGATTTTATTTAAGCTAGTTTTTCCTGCTTATAGGCTGTCTCTATCCTTCCGCCATGCTTCTCCACACTCTGGAATTGATGACAATAGAAAATTCCACTGTGGTTTTATTTTCATTCAACCATGCCATATAAATTGACCAATGACTTCCCCACTCATCTCAGATTGAGTTTTGCATGGACTTATATACTGTGGAAGGAGTGATTTGAAATAATGTTCGGAAGACACTTGACAATGTCTACCATACAGCAAGTGCTTTTCAAAGGGTGGCTGTTATAATTTTTTAAAAAGAAACTTCAGAGCCAGATAGACCCAACTAGAATATTTTTTAAAAAAATTTTACTTTAAGTCTGGGATACAGGTGCAGAATGTGCAGGCTTGTTACATAGGTATACATGTGCCATGGTGGCTTGCTGCACCTATCAACCCATCATCTAGGTTTTAAGCCACACATGCATTAAGTATTCGTCCTAATGCTCTCCCTACCCTTTCCCCCAACCCCTTGACAGGCACTGGTGTATGATGTTCCCTTTCCTGTGTCCATGCGTTCTCATCGTTTAACTCCCACTTATCAGTGAGAACATGCAGTGTTTGGTTTTCTGTTCTTGTGTTAGTTTGTTAACAATGATGGCTTCCAACTTCATCCATGTTCCTGCAAAGGACATGAACTCATTCTTTTTTATGGCTGCATTGCATTGCATGGTGTATATGTGCCACATTTTCTTCATCCAGTCTATCATGGATGGGCATTTGGGTTGGTTCCAAGTCTTTGCTGTTGTAAATAGTGCTGCAATAAACATACATGTGCATGTATCTTTATAGTAGAAAGATTTATAATTCTTTAGGTATATACCCAGTAATGGGATCGCTGGGTCAAATAGTATTTCTGTTTCTAGGTCCTTGAGGAATCCGCACACCGTCTTTCACAAAAATGAACTAATTTACACTCCCACCAACATTGTAAAAGTGTTCCCATTTCTCCACAGCTTTGCCAGCATCTATTGTTTCCTGAGTTTTCTTTTTTTATAAGTCAGAGTCTTGCCCTGTTGCCCAGGCTGGAGTGCAATGGTGCAATCTCAACTCACTGCAACCTCCACCTCCCAGGTTCAAACAATTCTCCTGCCTCAGCTTCCCAAGTAGCTGGGATTACAGGCATGCGCCACCCTTTCCAGATAATTTTTTGTATCTTTAGTAGAGATGGGGTTTCACCATGTTAGCCAGGCTGGTCTCAAACTCCTGACCTTGTGATGTGCCCACCTTGGCCTCCCAAATGTTTCCTGACTTTCTAATAATCACCATTCTGACTGACGTGAGATGGTATCTCAGTGTGATTTTGATTTGCGTTTCTCTAATGACCAGTGATGATAAGCTTTTTTCTTCATATGTTTGTTGGCTGAATAAATGTCTCCTTTTGAGAACTGTTTGTTCATATCCATTGTCTACTTTATGGTGGGGTTGTTTTTATTCTTATAAATCTGTTTCAAAAGAACACACAGGCCATTATAAATCTTATTTTGTTTTGATTTCTAGAGTCAACATGTCAGAATTCCAGGAAGTGAAAATGCTCTGAGGCAGAATAAAGCTTAGCTTGAATCTTGAGCACTGATTCCAATCAAAAATGCTCTCCTACATTGTCCTGAGAACTCCTAAAATGTCTTATTAAAGACAAAAAAAGAAGAGACATATAAAAGACATATTAGGAGTTCCTAAGACAATGTAGGAGAGTATAAAAGTATAGCCAAGTTATAAAACCGGATGTCTTCATAAAAGAGGATGATTTTGGAGTATAGAAGTATAGAGTATGAAAGTATAGCCAACTAAAGCCAAGTTACCATAAAAGTATAGATGAGTTATCATAAAAGAGGATGATTTTGAAGTTGATTTTTCTTGGTAAGCTAAAATTCACATGCTCACAATGAGTATTGGTGGCACAGATAAATCAAATAATTCACAACTGGAATTATAATTGTAGGGCTTTTGCTTCAGGTATCATGATCTTCAAGTATCTCGAAGTGAGATGTACTATGTAGTATTTTACATAGGATCAACTTTTTGATAGGTACCAACTATAAGCCCTGGACAAAATATAAATAGCAACTTCAGAATGCATTAGAGATCAGGTAACACAAAAATAAATTAGGAAAAGTCTACCTTTGAATAAATAAACGGCATTGAATGAGTTTTCAATTTTTATGGAAAAATTTCAAGAGAGAGAGTCAGAGAAGAGGAGCTTCAAATTTTGTGTATGAATTCTGCCCAAATCCATGGTTGATCCCTGAAATACACAGAATCCATGCAGCCTCAGGCTAACAGAAATGAATGGAATTTTCAGATGCTGGGCACTACAGAGGGAAAAGAGTTTGGAGTTTGAGTATAGTCAAGTTAACCACCTGCCAAAAGAAATGAATAAACAAAACAAAATTCAGAATTTCTACAGTATATTAATGACAATGTTCAATATAAAATCTAAAATTACTAGATACACAAAGACACAGGAACACATGACTCATTTGCAAGAGAAAAAGAACATCAATGGAGAAAACTAAAGACTCAGATGTTGGAATTAGTAGAGAAGGATTTCAATAACAGTGCTATAGCTGTAATGATTATGCTCAAGGACTAAAAAAAAATACGTTCAGTATGAACAATAAAAAAGTTAGTGGACAAATAGAAATGATTTTAACATTGAGACTGTTTAAGAATGTATTACTCTAAATTAAAAATGAACTTAATGGACCTTATAGCATATTGGAGATCTAAGAAATTTAGCATACTTGAAATTAGTTCAAAAGAAATTGTCTGTCTGACTGTTTTTTTTCTTCAGAGTTTTTTTTTTGTAAGAGAAAGAAAGATATTTTTTTTTATAGTGAGTGCTGCGTGAGTGATTGGTGGATGTATGTGTTTTGTGTGTGTGTGTGTGTGTGTGTGTGTGTATGTATGTATATGGAGTTCCAGAAAAAGACAGAAAAAATATTTTAAAAAATAATGACCAAAAGTTTTCCAGATTTTGGTGAAAGATATAAATTTACAGATCCAAGAATATTAGAAAAATCTAAAATGGGAGAAATACAAAAAAGAACAATACTTAGGCATGTCATAATCAAACTTCTTAAAATCAAAAAGAAGATAACATTTTGAAAGAAGACAGAAGAAAATCATACGTTACACATGTGGGACAATTGTTCAAATTACCACTGACTTCTCCACAGAAACAAAGGAAGCTAGGAAGTGATGTCAGCAAGATGGCAGAGTAGTTAGTTCCCCACTCACATTTCCCAATAGCAACAGTAATTGCTCATCCATTCACAGGCAAAAGTGCCTTTGTGAGAACCTGAGGATTTAGGCAGGAGTTGTAAAACCCCAGTGGAGCCCAAGACCTAGGAGAGTTGTTTTGAGAGGGTAGACCCACACATGGGTGACAAACTCATTGACTGTGGTCCTAACTCTGGATTTGGAAATGGCCCCATCTGCCTCATGTTTGGTGAAAGCCCTATTTGGA
The DNA here is from genome assembly GCF_000951045.1 of Mandrillus leucophaeus. Lineage (NCBI taxonomy): Eukaryota > Metazoa > Chordata > Mammalia > Primates > Cercopithecidae > Mandrillus > Mandrillus leucophaeus. The sequence goes on from NW_012101610.1 coordinate 790,410, forward strand.
CTTGATCCTGCTACCAAAACCATCTGCCTAGGGGTCTGACAGGAGGGAGTCATGCACAGTAGTACATCAGAAAACAGGCTGACTGAACTTGGCCTCAACTGAGGCCTTGAAACAACCCTCTAACTCAACTCCAGCCTATCTCAGCTGCAGTATGCAATCAGTCCTGCTTGCATAAAGACCCAGAGAAAGACATGTCCATATGAGTCCCTAGGGCAGGATTTTGGATTTTAGTCCCCAAGCAGACCAGAAAGGGCCCTCAATTTTGCCTCCAAACCCTCTCAGCAGCAGCCCAAGAGCAATTTTGCCTGCACATGGAGCTGCTGAGAGACTTGCCCATCTGTGCCACTGGGACAGCCTTGCCAACTTCAGTCACATCGCAAATCCTGAAATGACCCTGAATTTCAGCCCAAGGCTCCCTCAGCTGAGATCTAAGAGCAGTTCTGCCCAATCAGGGAATAGCTGGGAGACAAACCCATGTGAGTCCCCAGGGTCATACTTGCCAACCTCAGTCCCCATAGCAGATCTTGAAAGGCCCTGAATCTCAGCTCCAACTTCACTTAGCTACAGATCGAGAGCATAGCTGCCTGCCCAGGGACCCACTGTGAGACATGCCCATCAGTGACACCAGAGACAGGCCTGAAGATTTCAGTCTCAGTTGTAGACCTTGAAGCAGCCCTGAAACTTGGTTTCTGCCCCTCTCAGCTGCAGACTGGAGCAGTACCGCCTGTCCAAGTTCTCACCCAGTGGTTCAGCAAAAGCCCCCCTGGGGACCTGGAGGAGTTATAGCCATTCACAAACCAGGTAACAGGCCTGTTCCTGTGCATTTGAAGTAGACCATCAGCCCAGTACCAGCCCTTTGGACCGAGGTCCTGGAGACAGTAGAGACCACCCTGGGCCCAGACAGGATCCACGCCTGCTAGAGTAGGCTCACCAACTGTGAACTCCATGTGGACCCAGCAGCAGTCATGTTACCTGGCTCCAAAAGCATTTGGCTACAATCCCATAGGCAAAGTCATCCGCCTGGGAATCTAACAGAGCACAAACCGGCTAAAACCAATTTCTAAGACCTGGAAGAAGCATTTGCTCTTTCAAATGCACAGATGGAAAGGTTACATGAATAACAAGAAATCAGACAAACATGAAACCACCAAAAAAATTAACAAAGCCCTAGCAACATACCACAAAAAAATTGGATATCTATGAATTGTCTGAAAAAAATTCAAAATAATTATTTTAAAGAAGGTCAATGAGATGCAAGAAAACACACCTAAACAACTAAATGAAATTTGAAAAAACAACAACGCATAAAAGTTTTTCTTGCAGAGCATGGTGGCTCATGCCTGTAATTCCGGCACTTTGGGAGGCCAAGGCGGGTAGATCACTACCTATTCCAGCACTTTGGGATCCCAAGGTGGGATCGAAAAACTGCCTATCAGGTACTATGCTTATTACCTGGGTGATAAAACAGTCAGGACACCAAACCCCTACAACATCCAATTTACTTATGTAACGAACCCGCACCTGTATTCCCCAAGCTAAAATAAAAAACAAAACAAAACCCTACAGTGCTTCCAAATGCCCTTGGAGCAAATTTTGAACTCTGTAATGCAGTCTACTCTGCCCTCTGACTAACTGTGCTGCCGTTATCTCCTGGGGAGAAAGCCTTCGTGTCCTGCTTTAAGGCTGCCCTAACAAAATAACACAGGATAGGTGGCTTAAACAACATGATTGATTGTCTCACAGTGCTGGAGGCTGGAAGTCCACAATGAAGATACTGGTAGGGTTTGTTCCTTCTGAGGGCTGCAGAGAAGGAAAGGATCTGTTCCAGGCCTCTCTCCTTGGTTTGTGGATGCCTATCTTCATGTTCACGTAATGTCAGCCTCGTTAATGTGCATCTCTGTGTCCAGATTTCTTCTTTTTGTAAGTGCACCAGTCATACTGAGTTAGGGCCCATCCCAATGACCTCATGTTAACATAATTATCCTTGTAAAGACCCTATTTCCATATAAGGTCACATTCTAAGGTATTGGAGATTGGGACCTCAAAATATGAATTTGGGGAGGGGGCATACAATTCAACCCATAAAAAGTACAGCATGTTCTTTCTTTCTCTCTCACTCCCTGTCTCCATCTTTTCTTACTCTCTCTCCTCCAGTCTTTTGACATTTTTTTCAGGCGTTACTATTCACCACCG
>NW_012101610.1:794067-796341 GCF_000951045.1 Mandrillus leucophaeus
TATCAAACTTCAGCCATCGATTCCTCACCTGCACTGACTTTTTTTTTTTTGCTATAATCATACACTGTTACCTCTCTTTTTATTTACTCAATGTTTTTTACATTGCTTCTCTTAAAAATATTTTCAAAGAAAAAATACATTAATGAAAATGCTCTGAATTCCTACTACAGTTAAAACATAAGTTTTACATGCCACAAACAAATAACAGGAAAAGTGAATACAATAAAATCACAAATGCTAATGTTATTATGTCTCATTTGGGTATAGTTGCCTGCCAATTATTTGAGATTAGTCTTGTTCTCTTTTTGTTAAAGAAAAAACTAAGGTTTTATCAGTTACTTATCACTATCATATTGTTGGATAACAAACAACTCTCAAATCTCAGTGGCTTACACCAACTCATTTTTTTCTCTCACGGATCTGCAGGTTGTCTGGGGAGGCTCTGCTTTAGGCTAAGGGTCAGGTTTAAGTCTTTTCTGGAAGGCTTTCTTTGGGAGACTTCTGACTCTCCAAGGCATGCTCCTCTCATGAAGACGGCAGATGCCTCACAAATAAATACAAACCATGTACACATGTTTAAAAAGCCCCCTTGTGTTATGCTTACAAACATTCCAGTAGCCAAAAAGCTGTCAAACCAGCTCAACCTCAGTGGAACAGAGAACGATTTTCTTCCCATGGGGTGGGGTGTGCAGTAAATGGAGATTAAATATTTGCTGAATAACAAATATACTCTACCACAAAGGATGAAAAGGTGTAGAAATAGCAAAACAAACTTTCTGGTATAATTGAAAAGAACTGGAAAAGGACTGCCTTAGACCAATCATAATTTATGTCCTAGTGGTGAGCTCCCTGCTATTCTGACCAAAATTAGAGTCCTTTTAGCAAGAAACAAGGTGTAGTACAGGTAGGTGGTTGTGGGGAGTGGCTGTTGGGTAGGAGAACAATGAGTTTGCAGCAGTTTTTCAATTTCCTCCCTCTTTTGCAAGTTGCTTCTCTAATTCTGTATCTTTTCTTTTGTTCCTTCCCCTTCATGTTTATTAAAAGAGTGAACTACATTAGCGATTTCTATTTCTTTTCACTTCTCACTGATAAGCTCACAACTATCAGTCTCCTACCCATAATTACTCCATTGAACTATTTTTTGTTTGGGTTTTGGTAATAACTTATCTAATATTCCTGCTGCCAAGTGCAATAGATCCCTTTTGACTCTTCCTTGTGGCTGTTCTTGGCAGTTGATACGGTTTGGCTGTGTCCCCACCCAAATCTCATCTTGAATTGTAGCTTGCATAATCCCCGTGTGTCATGAGAGGGACCCAGTTGGAGGTAATTGAATCATGGAGGTGGATTTTTCCTATGATGTTCTCATGATAGTAAATAAATCTCATGAGATCTTACGGTTTTATAAAGGGCAGATCCCCTGCACACACTCTCTTGCCTGCCACCATGTAAGATGTACCTTTGCTCTTCCTTTACCTTCTGCCATGATTGTGAGGCCTCCCCAGCCATGTGGAACTGTGAGTCTATTAAATCTCTTTTTCTTTATAAATTACCAAGTCTTGGGCATTTCTTTATAGAAGTATAAAACTGGACTAATACAGCAGTGCTAATCAACTCTTCTTGAATTACTGTCTTTCATCCTTTTGTCATTGTGCCTGCCTCTTCTGATTCTTTGCTCTCAATAGTGTCCATGAGATCCCATACTATTTTAGAATACGTATTAACGTTTTTCACTAAAATATAACCTGAAAATTAAACACCACCTTATTTCGACAATCCTATGTAACTAAACATGTCAAATAATCCTGTTTACTTCTCTTTTGGATGCTCCAGGGGCCCTCTGTAGCATCCAAAAGTTAAGGGTTAGAAAAGACAATTTCGAAGCTGAAATTTGATATTGGGAAACCTACCAAATACGTTGAAAGCTTAAAACACTTAACAGAATTTCAGGTTACCATAAGTCATCCATTTAGCTAAAATAGATAATTTAAATTTTGAAAAACAAAAATCTTTACTCATTAAGAGAGAAGACCAAGTTTTCAAAGCCATCTAACTCTTGTCCTTCCCTTCTTTTTTTGGAAGTTTATTCACAAGGCAAATAAAAATCTTTCATTACACTAAAATCTTGTTCAAGTGAGAGAAAGCCAAATTTCACCCTTGCATTAGTCAACTATTAATGTCAACCTCAATTTTTTGTAATGAAACCTTACAGACAAATCCATCCAATCTGAGTTTGACCATGAAGTGAGATTCTTATAAACCTTTTATAACCCTTTA
>NW_012101610.1:797552-801503 GCF_000951045.1 Mandrillus leucophaeus
GAGCATTCCCCAGATCTTCATAGGAAGGTTCCTTCTCTTCACCTCTCAGAGAGGTCTTCTCTGGCCAACCTACCCAAGACCAGTCCCTCCTTCTGCTCCATCAAGCTATCCATTTTTCCTGTTTGATTTTCTTTGTCACATTGTCCATCATCTGAAACGTCTTTTAAAATTTGCCTACTTGATGTTGCACGTGTTCCTGTATAGAATGTAAGTTTCATGAAGACAGGGACTTGGACTCTTTTCATTACAGCTGTGCCCCACCTCCTACCACAGAGCTTCATGCTTAGTAAGTCCTTGTGGTGGGTTTAAGGATGGTTGCAAATTCTTTGGCAACCTTCCAATTGAAAGATGGGGCTATTTCTGGCTGACTACTCACCCTTGAATCTTGGCTGGCTTGTGATTTCTTTTCTCCAAGAGAATGTCGTAGACATAGCTATACTGGTTTAGGCCTAACATTGAACAAGACTGGCAATCTATGCCATGGTCTCAGGGAATCTGGGCAACCATAAAAGAAGCCAGACTACCCATGAAGGGCCCTGATATGGTTTGGCTCTGTGTCCCCACCCAAATCTCATGTTGAATTATAATTCCCAATGTTGGGGAAGGGATCTGCTGGGAGGTGATTTGATCATGGAGGCGGATTTTCCCCTTGCTGTTCTCTTAACAGTGAGTAAGTTCTCATGAGATCTGATGGGTTAAAAGTGTGTAGCTAATTTAAAAATTATTTGGGAGTGATGATGTGTTTCTGTAGTCCCAGTTACTTGGGAGGTTGAGGCAAGTGGATTGTTTGAGGCTAGGAGTCACACATTAAGTTGTGATTGCCCCGCTGCACTCCAGCCCAGGTGACAAAGTAAGATCCTGTTTAAAACAAACAAACACAAAAAAAGCTGTTAAAAGTACATGAATCCAGTTTCTCAATTGAAAAATAAAAGACAGTACTCTATTTTATTATATCCCAGAAATATTCTATCCCTCAAAATAGAAAAAAATGGCAATTACTGATTCTTACTTGCTTAATTTTCTCCATGCTACTTATCACAGCCTATTCTATTTTATATTTTGCTTATAAATCTTAATTATTGTGTGCCTCTGCCTCTGCCTCCCACATTCCCTACAAGTAGACTGAGTTCTGTGAGGTAGAAAACTTTTTTTTTAAAATGGAGATACAGGTCTTGCTTGAGTTCAGTGGCACTGTGGCCTATACCTCCTGGGCTCAAATGTACACCACCATGCAAGGCTAATTTCATTTATTTTTTATTTTTCATAGAGATGGAGCCCCCTGTGTTGCCTAGGCTTGTCTCCAACTCCTAAACTCAAGTGATCCTCCTGCCTCTACCTCCCAAACTGCTGGGATTAGAGGTGAGCCACTATGCTTGGCCGGAAACTGTTGTTGTTTGTTGTTGTTGTTGTTTAAAAAGCTGTGTCCCAAGGCGTAGGGTAATATCAGGCACTAGCAGTTGCTTGTCAGATAAATGAAAGCAAGACTTTGGGTGCCACCTGGTAGAAAAAGCAGCTATTAGTAATTGGGTTTTGCCTGTTTTTCTTTTGTAGCTATATTGGTTGGGTGTGTCTGGGAATCTTGGAGGAGTGGTGGGGGTAGTGACCAGGCCACCTTCGGCCAGGTGTGTCCTTGTTGCCACCTTTGGCTAGTTGAGCTATATTTATCAGGTCTGGCTCTGCCAAAGAAGCTCAATCTTTGGCTAGTACTATCCTTAGAAGGAAACAGTTAACTTGGAAATCAGCTGGACCGCTGCAAACGAGAAACTCTACAGTGTTAAGGCACTATGTACTAAGGTAGCTAAGGGCATTGAGATGAAGATTTCATTTTCAGAAAATAATAAAGTTGCTAAAGCTGAGATCTGTCCTCATGCCATTTAATCACATTATTACTACATTGGCCCTGGAGTCGCCAAGAACCAGCTCACTGTCTGGGCTGTTCTGTACCCCATACTGTGATTCAGGAAACCCAAGTCTGTTACAAAAGCCAATTATTGAGAGGTGAGAGTCCCTGGGCCTATCTCCTTCCAAGGTGACCATGCTCTGGCAGAGAGCCCCTGAACACCAAGACAGCATCTGGCTTCTAGGGTAATACGAGCTGAAATGCTGATCTATGTGCCCAGGTCAGAATCACAGTGGCAGACATTTCTGAGGCTTTTGCTGTTCTGCTCAGACTGCTGGAGAGATGAAGAAAGGACCTGACAGCTAGCGAGTTCTCTCTTGCAGCAGAGGCCAGAGGGAGCTCCAACAGAGTGTTAACCATAGTACACATAAGTAAGAAGAGAGACGATAACTAAGCTCTCCACCGTCTGGCTCCCTCCATATTCTCCCTCAGATATCACTGGAAAGATTCACAAATAGCCAGCATTATTTACTGCTGGGGAGGAGAACTGTGATAGTGGTGGGTGAGTGTTTTTACTAAAATTCTTTAACAGCTTCTGAGCATCCTTTGGTATTGGGTATAGGAAAGGTAAACAAAATGACAAGAGAAGACAATGATGGTTCTTTGAGGATGGTGCTATCACTTAGTAGGCCTCTTTCTGAATTACAAGTTTCAGATATCACGTTCTCTCATAAATTCTTCTGCTTAGCTTGCTGGTGTGTCTAATCCTCCCTCTGACCCAAATAAATTGTGGGTCATTTGATTGGATGGGCTCTTCATCCAGCTCACAGTCCCATAATCTCTGTTTCTCTTATTCCAGGACCCTCTTCTTTTTAGAGTATCCAGCTCCTGTACGGACATAGGAGCTGGGAGGTCACCTAAGACTGGATTAAAAAAAATGACCCAAACAAAATCTTGACTCCATCAAAAAGCTGGATCTTCATATCTGTGCATACTCTCCTCTCCCTGCCCAACCTCCAATGTCTGCTAATTTCTCCCCTTCACATCCTCTTCTCTGGGCAGTCAACCTCTCTTGATTGACTGATCAAAGGTATATAAAATGAAGCAAGGGGTTATTTCTGTTCACCGCCCCCAGATTGCAGAGGCAGCTTCATTCACTTGCCCCAACCCATCCTTCACACTAGCACCTCTTAAACATTCATTTCTTCCTAGTTGTTTACCTGAACCCTGATAGGTGCTTCCACTGACATGGTCTGCTGCAATCTCTACTGCATCTTGGTGGTGATGCCGGATCATTCTTATTGACTGGATGAGGTAACTGAAGTTCAGTATGGGCAGGCACTTCCCATTGGTAACAGAACTAGAACTCAGACTCGTAGCCTTCAATTCTAAAATTAGCTACTTTTCCCATGGATCCTTGACTACTTCCTTTTAGGTAAAATGACACTACTTGCCCTGCCCTTTGGGTTTTCCTCATGGTTCCATCCTTCGCTTCTCCTCCTATTCAAATGTTTATCAAACTTCAGCCATCGATTCCTCACCTGCACTGACTTTTTTTTTTTTTTTTTTTGCTACAATCATACACTGTTACCTCTCTTTTTATTTACTCAATGTTTTTTACATTGCTTCTCTTAAAAATATTTTCAAAGAAAAAATACATTAATGAAAATGCTCTGAATTCCTACTACAGTTAAAACATAAGTTTTACATGCCACAAACAAATAACAGGAAAAGTGAATACAATAAAATCACAAATGCTAATGTTATTATGTCTCATTTGGGTATAGTTGCCTGCCAATTATTTGAGATTAGTCTTGTTCTCTTTTTGTTAAAGAAAAAACTAAGGTTTTATCAGTTACTTATCACTATCATATTGTTGGATAACAAACAACTCTCAAATCTCAGTGGCTTACACCAACTCATTTTTTTCTCTCACGGATCTGCAGGTTGTCTGGGGAGGCTCTGCTTTAGGCTAAGGGTCAGGTTTAAGTCTTTTCTGGAAGGCTTTCTTTGGGAGACTTCTGACTCTCCAAGGCATGCTCCTCTCATGAAGACGGCAGATGCCTCACAAATAAATACAAACCATGTACACATGTTTAAAAAGCCCCCTT
>NW_012101610.1:802978-812732 GCF_000951045.1 Mandrillus leucophaeus
CTTCCCTTCTTTTTTTGGAAGTTTATTCACAAGGCAAATAAAAATCTTTCATTACACTAAAATCTTGTTCAAGTGAGAGAAAGCCAAATTTCACCCTTGCATTAGTCAACTATTAATGTCAACCTCAATTTTTTGTAATGAAACCTTACAGACAAATCCATCCAATCTGAGTTTGACCATGAAGTGAGATTCTTATAAACCTTTTATAACCCTTTACACCTTCCACAATTTGTTCAAACCTTTAACTTTTAAGGAATTCTTTAACCCTCTAAACTTAGGCAGAAATTTACATTACCATGCCTTCTTATAATCTTTTACCAAAACCACATTTTACTCTCCTTACACACTTTGCATGTAAATCTATCCTCAGTAGTCTCAATTACATATTACAAAGTTAACTCTCAGCCATTTTAATTTTGGTTTAAAACCTGGTAAGTTATTTTAATTATGTATTAGGTGTGGATAAGATCTGACTCTCTCCAGCATAGTTGGGGGCGTGGTTAACTCCATATGTCCCCAGGCCTTACCAAACTGTAAAGCAGGCAAGTTGAACAGTTTTCAAAAGCCAAAGAAGCAGTTTATGACCTTAAACCATTTAGCAGGCCTAATATCTGAATTATTTCAGGTATAAACTGTATGTCTACATAAACTGCATGTCTACCCTAACAAGTACAGATTAAGAGAGCGGCTTTGCCGAGGTCCAGAAGCCAAAACAAGCAAATTGATGGAGTGAGTATAGAAATTGAAAGCACAGGTATTGTATGCAGCTTGGCCTGTATTAGAATCTGGCTCTGTCATTTAATCTCTCTAAGTCTTAATTTCCTCCTTTGTAAAATGGAAAAAATAATAGTGCCTGAACCAAAGGGTAATTGTGAACCTTAAGTAGGATTAATATGTGCATTTACTTGGGATAGTGCCTAACTCTTGGCAAGTGCTTGATGAACGATCAATATTATTATTACTATTGTTGTTGTTATTACAAAGTCTTCTTAAGAAGAGTCATGGGCTCTCAGATAACCTTTGCTTTCTTCTCCTACTTACTTGAACTTGCTAGGAGCATTCATCCTCCATCTCTGGGTTGTAGGTGAAGTCCTCATAGTGCTCACCTCTCTCGATCTCCTGGACCATAGATCTGGTGTCCCAGAAGCCCCAGGAATTGAGGTGCTTGTTGTTCCTTCAATAAAACCACCTCCCCATTCTCTCTCCATGGATTCCCCAACTCACAAGCTGTTGGAAGCATACATGTACCTCATCCCTGCCTTTCTTTGTTTTTCCCAAAGACTACTGTCAGGATCTTGGTTTTAAAACTATTTAATATTTGAGTCTAGGAAGAGTAGATAACACCAAAAACAAGGTATGGGTAGCTGATAACTTTGGCAGTGCTTACGTTGTTCTCACAGCTATGATCTGAGGTCTGTAGATGCCATACAGAGGTGAAACAATGTGGTATTTATCATGCATCTGGGTCAGTGCCTGGCATATACCAAATGCTTAATAAATGGTGGTTCCCCTCTGACCCTGAGAGTTTCAAGGTTTGGGGTGACTTGGGGATGATTCTAATGTCCCAACCCCACACACAAGTCTTCCTGTATGGAGGTCTTCTCCTAGGGTAAAAGAAGGTGCCACAGCCTTTCATTTCCTTCTCAAGCTCCAGTTTTATGCTTGACTTTGTCTATCTGTGGGAGTATTTATGTTTTCCTCTTTTCTTCCCTCTCTTCCATTCTTCCTGTCTTCCATTACTTTTCTTTATCAGTTTCTTTTACTATTTTTATTTTTTAAATTTTTTTCCTCTTCCTTTCTCCCTCTCTTTCTTGTGTTCTTTTGCTTTCTTCTTTCTCTCTATTTCTTTCCTTTCTTCTCTTTATTTTTCTGATTCTCCCTCCAATTATTTTTCTTCTATCTTTTCTCCCCCTTCCATCTTCTCTTTCCTTTCTTCCTCCTTCCCTTGCTTCCTCTCTCCCTTCCTCCATACTTTATTTCTTTTTCAATTGCTTTCCCTGGCAGCTTTAATATTTCCCTGACTTACTTTTCTTTCCTCTTTTTCTGTTACCCTCTCCTTTTCACTCTCTGTCATTCCTTCCGTTTCTTCTTTCAACATCTAACATGGTAATGTTTTGTGTTAATAACCAAGGCAAGACAAAAATTACATTCATGTTCTTTCATAAAGAATATCATATCTTTACAGTAACGCCAAGGGCCCAAAGGGAAAAGAAAGAGAAAGAAGAGGGGAATCCAAATGAATGCCTCCTAGATGTATTACTGCGCACGGGCTTTCCCAGACATCTTCCACTCCTTGTCTCGAAGCTTGGTTCGTTGAATTTTCCCTGTGGAAGTCTTGGGCAGGTTCAAGACAAACTCTATCTGTTGAAAAAAAAATTGGTCCAGGGTGGGTGGTCTGTGACCACAGTGGGTTGCATTTTTCAGTACTGCCGCAGGGTGAGGGGAAGTCCTTCAGGCTGGAGCCACTTCAGGGCAGCCCCTCTGTGCAATAAGAAGCTTCAGAAAGTGCTCTGGGATGAGGACAATAAGAGGTTGGCTAGAATTGGGCATAAAGGTCTTTGACATATTTTCAGACACAGGAGGAGCAGCATAACAGACACAACATGGCACAGCAGTCAGCCAGTTGAGCCTTGACATCAGACTCTCTGGACCCCAGCTCCTCCTCTACCAATCACCTGGCTTTAACTAGGTCCTTGGCTTTGCTAAGACTAGTTTCCCTACTGAGTAAGCTGGAGGATAATAGCAACTTCATTGGGTGATTGTGTGAACAAAAGGAAATTATGCAGGCTAAGTTACTGGCATGGAGTCAGCACTGAAAAATATTAGCCGTTGTTATTAATCTGGATTAATCTGAGGTCTTTAGATATCTAAGACATCTAAGAATTAGGATACTTCATTTTGAATTCCATATCAATCATTTCCTGTCGATGTACCCTAAGCAAAATTATAAAATCTCTCCAATTTCACAATTTGCTCTTGTTAAAAGGAATGTTTGAAGTTGAGGATCCTCTATCTCTAATATTCCCAAATCTGAAGACATGGATGATGAAGACGCCTCATTGAGGCTTCCAATGATGTGGCTCAATTACCTTGGCATTGGTTTAAGCATCAGATGGTCTTGAATTTAATAAAAATTAACCATTTTTAACTTTAATTTAATAATAGGGATACTGAGATGGAAAAAGTATCTTCTTAGTGGCTGATATAAGAATTCTTCTATAAGTCAAGACTGACTTTGTTGAGAAGGGTTTGTTCAAACCACAAAGAAATGGAGCAGAGGTCAGCAAACTATGACCTGCAGGCAAAATACAGCCCATGTCCTGTTTTTATTAATAAAGTTTAATTGAAATAGTCATGCCCATTCATTTAGAAACTGCCAACTTTTAGCACTGCATGGGCAAAGTTGAGTAATTGCAACAAAGAACATATAGCCTAAAATATTTATTATTTGTGCCCCGGAGGGTAGATAGAGAGTGGATGAAAGCCACAGGAGGTATCTGGATTTAATGCTAAGAAGTAAGCTACTCTGCTTGTCATGAAGAGAGAAGCAGAAGGGACTGGATGTAGTTGGTGGAAGGAGGGGGAAGGTGGAAATAACCTGTTGCTTTGAGAATTCTAGAGGAGATACTTGCGGAAAGAGACACATCTAGTGAGATATTTGAGTAAGACATTGCACACTGTGTGATAGGACTCCTTGACTCAGCCTTCTACAATATTCAGTTATACTTAAACGTTCATAATAATTTTGGTGTGCCTGGATTTCTAACCTCCTTTGTAAATACTTATTAAATGCTTATTATGTGCTAGTCACTCTTCTAAGTGATGCCTTCTTAAATGAACTCATCCTTAACAACCTGTGAAGGGGTAACAGCATAATTCTCATTTTGCAAATAAGGAAACTGAGGAACACAGAGGTTATTGAGTAAGTGGTGGAGGTGAATGTTGAATCCAACAGTCTGATTCCTGAGACTGTGCTGTGCTGCCTCACTCTCAGAGGCTGCAAGTCCACCTAGTGGACTCTGATATGCAGCTGAGATCCCCCTCCAGGGACAAAGAACTCCCACCCCACTGCCAGACCCCTGTGGGAATTGCCTCAGCCAAAGACAGCTATCTTGTCCAAGGTCACACTCCTTCCCAGGGCAGCCTACATCCATACTTGATCCACCTGTGACTGTAAAGACCCCCTTCCCTTCCTCACCTTGCCTTAGGACAACACTGAAAGGTTATGCTAGCTTCAGAACTCCCATGGGATTGGCTGGGGTTCCCATTGAGACTAAGTCACAGTGCAACTTCACCCTCTGCTTTTAATTCAGAGTGAGTCAAAAGCTGAGGTCATTTTTCAAGCATCAAGATAGTTGCTAGATTGTCTTCCTGGGCTTTCTTGATCATAGTCAGAAAGACTTTTTTTTTTTTTTGAGACAGAGTCTCACTCTGTCACCCAGGCTAGAGTGCAATGGCACAATCTCGGCTCACTGTAACCTCCACCTCCCAGATTCAAGCGATTCTCGTGCCTTAGCCTCCTGAGTAGCTGGGATTATAGGCGCATGCCGCTACGCCTGGCTAATTTTTGTATTTTGAGTAGAGACGGGGTTTCACCATGTTAGCCAGGCTAGTCTTAAACTCCTGACCTCAAGTGATCCACCCGCCTCGGCCTCCCCAAGTGCTGGGATTACAGGCGTGAGCCACCGCACCTGGCCCAGGAAGACTTTTTAAAATTAGAGGGCTGTCCTCCTCCTGAAGAAGATAAATATAACAGGAAAACAATCTATTTCTCAAGTTTGAGTGACTTGGGATCTCAAAGGCCTTACCTTTCTTGGGTACTTGTATGGGGCTGTCACTGACTTCACATGCTGCTGCAGCTCCTTGGTGAGCTGTTCTGGGTCATGGGACAGGAACTGCGAGGCCAGGACCACAAATGCTTTCACCACCTGCAAAAAAGATAAGGGCCAAGAGAGAAGGGATTAGAGTGTGTAGTCATCTCCTGGAATAATGTGAAATTGGCATTAAGACTTCCATCACCCTTGTATCTCCTCATTTGCATCCCCAGTGATCCAGGTCAAGGGAAAGGGAGAAACTGGGGACAAGAATGAGGTTCCAGCTCTCTCTGAAGTTGTTTATTGGAGGAGCAGGTGGACAATAGATTGAGACCAGGCTCGCCTCACACTCCAAGGACAATAGAGACAGATGAGGAGAAAGAAGATACAGGGGGAGAAAAGAGAAAAATAGACTGAAAACCATAACCCTAAACAACGTGTTAACTTCTCCAAACTTCAGTGCTCCCATCTATAAAATGGGGATAAAACTGCCATATTTAACTTACGGTACATAAAATGAAATCATGTACAGCAGGGCTGGCTCAGAGCTGGACACACAGGGTTTTCTCAGCAGAGGATCCCCCTTTGGCCTCACTGCTCAGTGGTTCCCATCATTTTTTGTGCGATGTGTTCTGTACATACCGGAGGTGTGATAGTGCCAGGCTTACACCCTGTGGGAATGTACTAGGACACTGATCCACACATTCCACCTCAATATTTTCCTACACACACATCAAAGTCCACTAGACCCCATCTGAGCCTATTTCTATAACCCTGACTTTATAGGGGTCTTTCTTTTTCCCTTTATTTTCACTGCGAACACTGTGGCACGGGGGCTCTATCCTTTGGCTCAAATCCCTCCTCTGTTCTTCTGGTCAGGAATCAGAGTCTGATTCAAACACCAAACAGCAGGATAGACTCCTTCCAGCCTCATCAAAATAGACATTATATGGTACTTACTATGTGCTAGGCCTTGTTCCAAGCACTTCAAGTTTTTTGTTTTTTTTTTGAGACAGAGTCTCACTCTGTCGCCAGGGCTGGAGTGCAATGGCGCGATCTCGGCTCACTGCAAGCTCCGCCTCCCGGGTTCATGCTATTCTCCTGCCTCAGCCTCCTGAGTAGCTGGATTTACAGGTGCCTGCCACCGTGCCAGGCTAATTTTTGTATTTTTAGTAGAGACGGGATTTCACCATCTTGGCCAGCCTGGTCTTGGACTCCTGACCTCATGATCCATTCGCCTCGGCCTCCCAACCAAGCACTTTACTTTCTAAAAATTTTTATCGATTCATATTTGTACATATGTATTGGGTACAAGTGATATTTTGTTACATGCATATATTGTAATTATCAAATTAGGATACTTGGGGTGTCCATCACCTTGAGTATTTATAATTTGTATGTGTTGAGAACATTTCAAGTCCTCTCTTCTAGCTATTTTGAAATATACAGTACATGGTTGTTAACTATAGTCACTCTACTCTGCTATTGAACATTCGAACTTATTGCTTCCATCTAACTGTATGTTTATACCCATTCACCCACCTCATCCCCCGCTTCGCCACCCACACACCCTTCTCAGCCTCTGGTATCTATCACTCTACTCTTTATCTCCATGAGATCAACTATTTTAGCTCTCACTTATGAGTGCAAACATTTGATATTTATCTTTCTGTGCCTGGCTTACTTCACTTAACATAATAACCTCCAGTTCTCTCCATGTTGCTGCAGATGACATTACTTCATCCTTTTTTAATGCCAAATAGCATTCCATTGTGTATATATACCACGTATTATTTATCCATTCATTCATTGGATACTTAGGTTTATCTCATATCTTTGTATTGTGAATAGTACTGCAATTAACATGGGAGTGTAGACATCTTTTTGATATGCTGATTTCTTTTCCTTTGGATAAATACCCAGTAGTGGGATTGCTGGATCGTACGGTAGTTCTGTTTAGTTTTTTGAGAAATCACCATACTTTACAAATATTAGCACATTTAACCCTCATAACAATCCCTCATCTTACAAATGGGGAAACTGAGAAACAGAGAGGCCAAGTAGCTTGCCCAAGGTCACATAGCTAGTAAGTGGCAGGGCCAAGATTGGGTCTCAGAGTGTTTAGCCCCACAGTCCCTGTTCTTAAACCATCGTACTACACTGCCCTTGTGTTGATATCTGTTCACCCCCAGACTGCTGCTTCCCCATCACCTCTCCTCGGACGGGGTCTGGGCTGCTGATCACAGCCGTCTCAACCACAGCAGGGTGCTCCATCAGCGCGTTCTCTACCTCCGAGGGTCCAATCCGGTACCTGCAGAAGAACCTGTCCTTCAGAGAAGACTGGACACCCAACCTCTAGGCTATCCCAGAAGTCTGGAACCAGCCAGAGTAAAGACCCAAATTTCCCCTCCCAATCCAGAAACCAAGCTCACCCGCTGGAGTTAATGATATCATCTGCCCGTCCCATAAACTGGAAATACCCATCTTCATCTTTGATTCCCCGGTCTCCAAGGAGCCAAAAGTCCCCTCGAATGTTGGCTGCTGTCTTCTCGGGATTGTCCTGGTGACCACAGAAAGACAGAGTGATTGTGCCTGCAAAGCCTAAATCCCCTACCCTGGGGCTGCCATGAACGGATGTCATAAGTCTTATTAAAACTGCAGGTGTGCGGTGTATAACTTGACCATGGCAGACGTGCCCTGAACCAGCCAACCCTAGGCTGCAGGTAGAACTGGATCTTTCCCATTTATTGAAGTTATTCCACTCAGGGTCTCTCAGCTACTCCTCTAGGTCCAGTCTGATGGATATTATTGATGTATCCGTTCATCCAGGCTTAGGGCATTTCCCCCAGTTGTTTCCATCTCCCCTTTCACAGATATCCTAATCTCTGCTCACTCCATGGCACCACTCAAAACTATCATTTTGATTAGGTACTTTTCTTGGCTTCTTTGTTAAATTTGAAAGTTCTAGGGACATTAGCCGGGAAGCCCCCTGGGACCCTGGCTAATGTGCATGTTTCTACAATGGCTGGATCCCTCTATTAAGCTGAGGCACTTGCTTATGAGTAACAAAAAGGCTTGAGCTTTATCCCTTGTCAGGGCATCTTCGTATATGACTCTGGTATGGGGGCATGGGCTCCAGACTGGAGATTCAGTTACTGGATGATATGGTGGCATAAAGAATTCTTAGCCTCACTCCATCATTGGGAATAGAGGGATGCTAATGATCAGAGACACCAAGAGGCTCGTCTGAAGCTAAACAGCCATGACAGAAGGTAGAATTGAGACCAGAAGCCAGGTTTCTTGGCCACTGGCTCAACTTTCTCATGGCCACATGGAGCCTCTGTGGCCTCAGAAGTCTGCCCAACAGATACTTCTGAGTCTGTTTCCCTTTCTGTCAAATGGGGAGAAGCCCATGACTTAGTACTTCACTGGCATTTGAGAATAGAGTGGGACTGCACATAGGAAACGCTTGGAGAAGGGAACAGTGTGGCCCTGCCCTGATCTCTGAGGCTCAGTTTTCCTCATTTGTAAAATAGGAATAATCACTCAAATCTACAACAAGTATTTTATTGAACACACTCACAACACAAAACTTACAGATGAGGAAACTGAGACATGACAGATCAGTAACTTGCCTAAGATCACGCAGTACAGGATTTTGAACTTGAGCAAGTTGAGTCCAAAAACTTTATAGGGTGGCTGGGAGGATTAAACAAGTTTAAAGTTTAAATAAGTTTAAAGTTTACAGATTAAATGTGTTTATAGGACAAAGCTTGCCTCATGGTATGCATTCAATAAGTGGTGGAAACTACTATTATTTGATTTATTATTTATTTATTTTATTAATGAATTATCTCAGGGATCAGAAGGCATGCCCTTGGGGTCTTCTCTGTCCACTTTCTAATGGTTGTGAGCTTGAGCAAGTCTTGTAATCTCTGGCTCCAACATCCTCACCTGTCAAGTGAGGTGGCCGGATTCAAGGATTATCTGTCTTTACCCTCCCAAGATCTGAAGATAGGGATTCCTCCAGCTGGATGGCAAAGTCTCAATGTAAAGTGCCTGGCAGGCTCTAAAGAAGATCAATGGCATAGAGCATGGGGATGATACCTATGGGAGGGGGCAAGGCTGCCCTTGGGGGAATGGTGCTGTGTATAGTTCAGGGTCAATAATATTTTGGGCATGAAACAGAGAGTTCTTGAGAAGTCTGAGGGCTAATTGAAGAAAAATAAGTCTTCCAATGAGGTCACAGAGATAGGCTGAGGAAGGCAAGGCTGAATAGACGGTCTTTTCTTCCACTGGCAAAGCATATATTCTTGAAAACTGGACACTCTTTGTCTTCATATCTAATGCCTCTTGGAAGTTTCAGAACATTTGGCCTCCCTCACCCCATTTAGTGCTCCCCATCCTCACTGAGGAACAGAGGAGGAGGAGCACAGTTTCTCACCACATAGCCAGAGAAGATGCCTATAGGCTTGATGGGTTTGACCCTGACGCCAATGTCTCCTTCTGTGCCGGGGGGCAGGACGTTGCCCTTATCATCTATGACCTGGAGAAAGAAGCAGATTGGAAGAATGATGCACAGAGCAGAAGATGGCTTCAATGGTAGCATGAGATTACTGAGTTGGTCAAATGAAAGACCCTCTTGCTCTAGTGGAGACTGAAAACAACAACCAGAAACCAAGGGAACCCAAGAGTCTTAAACTCAGATCTCTGATCCATCTGTCTGGAATAGTTTAGGTGAATCCTTTTATTGAGACTGGCCCAGATGAGTCTGGGGAGATGCTTTTGGCTTTAGGAGCTCAGATAAAATAATAGCCTCCCCTTATCTTTGAGACCTACCTCACCTGTGGACTTAGAAATCAGGCAGATCAAAACTCACATTTACTCTGCTACCTTACTAGCTGACTTTGAACTACTTAAACTCTGTGCTTCAGTGTTTT
>NW_012101610.1:814967-816612 GCF_000951045.1 Mandrillus leucophaeus
TCAATACCCAGTACCTGTCCCTTCATGGAGGCTCAATAAATATTTCTCAAATAAATGAATGATAAATGGTGGCTAACATTTTTTATTGTCAAAGACACTTTTGAAGCCCAAAAAGTGCATCCAGCCCATGGTTCCCCTGGGAACAGGTACCGTTTCTGTCTGGCCATAGAATTCTCGGATATCCAGTCCAGTCTGGGCCCTCCAGTTCTCCAGAATTTCTGGAAAAAGGGAATCCCCTCCACTGAGGCAGTTCTGTAGATGGGGGAACTTGTAACTGAAGAAGAGAAATAAGAGTTTCCCCTCAGCCTCCCTGGAACCAAAGTCCACCCAGGCCTAGACCTGGTTTCTGGGTGCTTTGATGATGCAAGTGGCTTCATGGGGTTATCTGTGTGCAAGAGATTCAGATAGATAGGCATGCATGTATGTGAGGGAGTCAGGGGGATGGGGCCAGACTCTCTTACCAATCCTCAAAGCCCCATCACCTGGAAAGATCCTGCTGTAGCAACATCCGGTAAACAAGGGGGGCACCAATCATGCTCTTGATTGGGTAGCTGGAGAGCGTCTAGAAGAAGAGAGCCAGGTGAGACATTGGTCACCAGGTCAGATGCCAACTTATGGCTATGCACAGTGGTTACAGTTGTGAGCTATGGAGTTGTAGAGGTCTGGATTAAAATGCTAGCTTGTTTACTATGTCTGTTTCAGGTCAAATGAGCCCCACAATTCTTATGCACCCTGAAAACACAAATAACAGGGAAATGAATACATATGGTAGTGAAAAAGCCTACGACTATTTTGAAACCTTTTTGTCAAATCCTGGATGTCTGTTCCTGCCAGTTTAAGACTTGCCCTCATTAACACAACCCTAGGAGTATATCACCCCCTAGTAACTAAGGGAAGATCAGCTGCCTGAGCACAGCAGCTGTCTTGGTTAAGTCCCTTAACCTTCTGTAGCCAACTTTATAATAGTTTGTTTGCAACCTTATTTTCCCGAAAATACTTTTGGGATATATTTTAGCTATAAAAGGTCTTTGAAAAGCTAAAGACATTAGACATTTATATCTATAGACATTTCAAAACAAGTGCTACAAAAAGACCTAGTACTGAATACTTGCCATGTTCTGTGTTATCTCATTTAATTTTCACAATAACCTCATAGAGTGTGTACTATCATCCTCATGATTCAGAGGGGAAACCCATGATGTACAAGGTTAAGTAGCTGCTCCAAGGTCACCTAGTCACTATAAAAGGTCTTTGAAAAGCTAAAGACATTAGACATTTATATCTATAGACATTTCAAAACAAGTGCTACAAAAAGACCTAGTACTGAATACTTGCCATGTTCTGTGTTATCTCATTTAATTTTCACAATAACCTCATAGAGTGTGTACTATCATCCTCATGATTCAGAGGGGAAACCCATGATGTACAAGGTTAAGTAGCTGCTCCAAGGTCACCTAGTCAGCAAGTAGTGGGATCATTATTTGCAGCATGTATTCCTGTAATATAATACCATCTCCATCCCATGCTTTTCTTTATGAAGAATGTAATAGAGTATTGTCTTAGTCTGTTTTCTGTTGCTGTAACTGAGTACCCAAGACTGAGTAATTTATGAAGAAAAGAAATTTATTTCTTGCAATTCTAGGGG
>NW_012101610.1:819552-821828 GCF_000951045.1 Mandrillus leucophaeus
AGAAAGGGACTTAGCAAATGGTTATGATAGTGAATATCATGGCAAGTAACTGGATATGACACTGAATAGAGTCTAAGTTACACTTTAGATATACAAAACTATACTCATAACACAGATACACAAACACAAATTCTAGTTCTCCAAAAACAATAAAACTTTAGCTACCACGCATTCATTATAGTGTATTTTTACTAGTGAAAACTGGGACATCATCCCTTGGTCCAATAAAAGGCATAAATAGCGGTGGATACCTACTATTTACTACTATATCATCATTAAAAATCATTCTGTAGATTGGCATTAATTGAACAGAAAAGATCTTTACCTAAATTGTTAAATGACAAAAGCAAGTTACAAAATGTTATGTCAGGATTCACCCCTAGTTTTGTTTTTAAAGCATATATACTTGCGTACTGTCTAGCTAATTTGCTAGATATTCAAAGTGGGTCCTTCTGGATGGTAACAATATAAATCATTTCCCCTTTTCCTCCTTCCTTCCCTCACTCTCTCCTTCCCCCTAACCTCCCTCCCTCCCTCTCTTTTTCCTTATGTTATCTTAATATCAGTACTTTCTATTATTTTGACTCAGTAAACAATGGAATACATAAATTACTGAAAATCAGTGTTTCCCCTAACTTCCTCCCTCCTTAGTGTCCCGAGCAAACCTGTACATCATAATGGGGAGCAGCTATTCCCATGTATCCTGGTTTGATTTTCATCGTCTTGGAAACTACGCAAGTTAATCCCTGTGGAAAGAAGCAGACAAATCAGCAAACCTCAGGAGGAGGTACAAGGTCATACAAAAAGAAAAAGTTTCTGTAGAGCAGGTCCTGAACTTGGCCTACACTTGGGGGCTCGTCCCGCTCCTCATTCCCTGGCTGTCTCCCCATTACTGGAACCACAATCCTAGGGGCTTTGCCAAATTGTTTGTTCAGTAAGCAACCCAACTACCACTCCCCAGGAAGAGGACCTAACAGTCACATTATAATCTCTTTTAGGGGGAGCCACATTTTTATATGACACTATGGATACCCAAAGTCCTTTCAAACTATATGGAATCACCAATATGCAATCTGTAAGGCCTGAAATATACTGACTTTTGTTTTTATTTTGAATTTTCATGGGTACATAGGTGTATATATTTATGGGATATATGAGATGCTTTGATACAGGCATGCAATTTGAAATAATCACATCATGAAGAATGAGGTATCCATTTCCTCAAGCAGTAAAATATACTTTTTAAATTATCTCCCATGGCAGCACCAGTTCTGCTTGAACCCTGAAATGAACATTCCCAACAGAATAAGAGATGAGTGGTGGATGCCTCACTGACAGAGACACAGATTGTCATTTTCTCAGATCTAGCCTGGACACCAGATATCACAGTGATCCATCTTTTCCCACCACCCACTGTGCTGAAAAGGGCAAGTTGATCGACCCACCTCAGAAGAGAGGCTGCTGAGTGATTAAGATCATGGGAGTCTGAGTGTCCTTGTAAGCATATCCTAAACATGTCCTCCTCTGAATGGTTGGAGGCCCCTGCCAGGGTATGCTTGCCACAACTCCATTGTCCTTATTCGTATTTGCAGAACTCTTCCTAGCTCTTTCATACCACAGAGCTGCCATCAACCCTCTGCAGAAGTTCTTCCCAGGGTACTCATTAGCCAAAGAAGGATGCAGGGTAAGAGAGTGGAGAGGAAAAGGCAAGAAGTGCTGAGAGTTACAAGTAAGAGGCACCGGAAAAAGGAGAGAAAGAGTTGAGGGAAAGTAGTCCCCATGTAGTTTGGATAAGTAAAACAGTATAGAATAGTATAAATTCATATTGTGCACATGAGACCTCAAGAGTTCCAAGAAGATATCTCAGGAAGCGCAGTAAAGTCATGGTGGGTTCTTCTTCCCATTCCTCACTTCAGTCTAAGCAGCTTTGTACAGTGCTTGACATGTTTGATAAACTTTGGTCTCTGCTAAAATGTTTCCCTATCACAGAGGACCTTTCTGACTACCATATCTGATTTACCAACTTCTCACCCCATCTCATCTACTTTACTTTTTCCATCGCATTTCTCACCACCTGCCATGCTAGATAGTTCTTACTTTATTGTCTCTCTCCCCAAATCTCACTGGAATGTAATCTCCCAGAAAACAGGAGCTTTGCCTGTTTTGTTCTGTGCTGAATTTTCAATACCCAGTACCTGTCCCTTCATGGAGGCTCAATAAATATTTCTCAAATAAATGAATGATAAATGGTGGCTAACATTTTTTATTGTCAAAGA
>NW_012101610.1:823073-839960 GCF_000951045.1 Mandrillus leucophaeus
AGTATTGTCTTAGTCTGTTTTCTGTTGCTGTAACTGAGTACCCAAGACTGAGTAATTTATGAAGAAAAGAAATTTATTTCTTGCAATTCTAGGGGCTGGAGAGTCCAAGGTCAAGAAGCTGCATCTGGTGAGAGCCTTCTTGCTGATGGGGACTCAGGGCATCATATGGCAAAGGGGCTCATGAGACAGAGCAAAACTGGCTTTTTATATAACAGACCTACTCTTCAAAACTAACCCACTAACTTGATAACCCATTAATCCATTAATCCCTCATGAGACACAATCATCTCTTAAAGGCCCCACCTCTTAATACTGTGCCACTGGGGATTGAGTTTGTTGATGAAAGGAGCCAAACTCTGTAAAATATTTGAAGAGATTTATTCTGAGCCAAATATGAATGACCATGGCCATGACACAGTCCTCAGGAGGTCCTGAGAACACGTGCCCAAGGTGGTCAGGGTGCACCTTGGTTTTATACATTTTAGGGAGACATGAGACTTCAATCAAGCACATTTAAAAAATACATTGGTTTGGCCCAGAAGGGTGGGACAACTTGAAGCGGGGTCTTCCAGCTTATAGGTAGATTTAAATTTTTTCTGATTGACAATTGGTTGACTTTATCTAAAGACCTGGGATCAATAGAAAGAAATGCCTTGGTTAAAATAAAGAATTATGGAGACCCAAGTTCTTATTTGCAGAGGAAGCTTTTAGGTACTGGCACTAGGCGTTAGAGAGAATAGGTTGTAAAATGGGTTTTTTTTTTTTTTTTAAATCAGACTTAAAGTCTGTATTGATGTTAATACCAGAGAGGTATAATGAGGCATGTCCCACTCTCACTTCCTGTCATGGCCTGAAACAGTCTCTTAGGTTAAATTTTTAAAAGAACCCTGGCTGAGGAGGAAGGTCATTCAGATGGTTGGGGGTGGCGGGGCCTTAGGATTTTATTTTTGGTTTACAAGTTTCATCATGAGTTTTGGAGGGCACAAATATTCAAACCATGGCAATGGTTTAAGCAAAATATCTAGAAAAAATGACAAATGTGAATATCATGCAATCATTTCCTTCAGATGCTCTTGGTAAACAGATATAAGCTACGAAAATGACACCATATTCCTTATTGCTTTGCCTTACTAGAAGTTCAACTTGCAACTACAACTTGCAACTATACTCATTTGCTATATTTCTCCTTAATTTCCTTAGTCTTTCCCCCACTGCACCTCCAACTTATATTTTCCTAATGGACTTTATAATTTTGCTTCTGTTTTCATTTTTTTTTAAATGGTGGAACTTAATAAGAGCCAGTTCAAATCCTTTTGGGAAGGACACAGAGTAAGAATTTGTTTAAAACAGAGAATGACAGTATCATTTGAAGATAATTTTCTAAGAAAATTCAGACCACACCTGACTTTTTGACTTTTGAAGATGTCATCTATGCCTTAGCTTGAATCTTTGTTGCAGCCAAATAGATGTCTGGATGGGCCATCAGAGATCTGGGGGCATGGCAGGGAAATAACCCAACCCCTCTATCAAAGAGTCCAACATAGGGTGTATCTTTGTAAGCAAAATGAGGTCATTTTTATTGCTTTGTTGCTACAGGATAATGCATAGCTGCAGTTTGTGGGTCTTACCTAATGGCTGTACCATCAAGTTCTATAGGAAAAAATTCCATTTATTCTTCTGAGTTGTTTCTAGAAAATCATCTTAAATTGGAAATAACCCAATGTTCATTAACAATAGGATGGGGGAAAATTTTGATAGATTCACAGAATGGAATACTATGCAGTCAGTTAAAGAACAAACATCTGATACACGCAACACATGGACTAACCTCACAGAGAATATTTTGAGTAAAAGAAGCCAAATGCAAAAGATTATATATAATGTGGTTCCATTTACATGAAATGCAAGAAGAGATAAAATTAATCTATGGTGATAGAGATCAAACGAATGATTAAGTTATGGGGTGTAGACACTGTCAGAGAAGGAGTATGAACACCTGCAGTGGTGGGAATATTTCATGTCTTGATCTAGTGGTGTTTACATGGGTGTCTGATATGAATTGGATGCTGTATCCCCACTTAAATCCCTATATTAAAGCTCTAACTCTCAACTTGATGGTATTTGGAGGCGGGGCTTTTAGGGGTAATTATACAAGGTAGTGAAACAGGTGCCCCAATGAGAGCATGAATGTCTTTATTTTTAAAAAGGAAGAGATACCAGCACTGTCTTTCTCAACCATGTGAGAATACAGCAATAAGGCAGCCATAGCAAGCCAGAAAGAGGGGCTCCCCAGGAATCCAATTATGCTGGCATCCTGATCTCAGACTTACAGCCTCCAGAGCTATAATAAGTAAATGTCTGTTATTTAAGCAACCTAGACTATGGTATTTTATTATAGTAGCCCAAGCTGACTGAGACAGTATCTTAACATAGGTAAATTATTTTCAAACTGTACACTTAGGATGGTGGCACTCTATGTACTCTATCTTCAGTTTGTGTTTTATGCTGCAAATAAAAAAGGAAATGAAACGTGCACTCTCTCTCTCTCTCTCTCTCTCTCTCTCTCTCACACACACACACACACACACACACACGAGGGAGATGGCTTCCCCTCCAATATTCCAGCTTTCCCTTTTACATGTGGTTCATCAGCATCTATCTGATAGGTGACACCAGTGGACGAGCCCATTGTGGTTGTTGAGTGAACAAATGACCTACAATGTCTTTCTCCTGAACATACTGCTTTCTTCTATGTATGTGTCTGTCTCCTTCCCCAGAACATGAGCTCCATGAGGTCAGGGATCATTTCCATCTTGCTTACTGAACACTGTTCACCACATGGCAGGGGTTTAGCAAAAATTAAATAAGTTGAAGCAAACTACAATAAATTGAAGTGTGCAAACCTCGGGCTCACTCTGAATAACTGGTGCAAACAGGATCCTCTCTTACCTTTAGAATAATCAGTGGGTCAAATGTTGGCAAGAGATGAACAAATGTGCATGCTCCTACTGTCCAAGTTTCCAAAAGTGAGGTTATAATGTTCAGTATCCAACCTGTGTCTGCTATGGTCCACATTATATCAGAGCCTTGCAGGCCTGTCCAACTGAAAACACAGACAAAACACATGTACAGATAGGTGGGTGCATGCTGACCTTAGGATGTGTGGGACACTAAGGTGTAGGGGAGGAAAGAGAGGTGTGTGCGCAGAGGTCTGTGTGTATCTGCCTGCAGGTTTATAGGCATATGTCTAAGTATAAGTAGGAAGGGGGAAGAAAACTTGTTCTATCCACACATCCTGCATCAACAGGAGATGAATGTTCAGAAGGTGGGACCCCAGTTGACATGACTTAATATATAATTGGGTCTCATTCTCATTTTACCTCTAAAACTTAGTACCATTTGTGGCATGCATGTGGTAACCACCCAGGAAAATTCTACTAACACAAGGCATCTGCATGACAAATATTCTAACAGATGCCTTGCCAAGTTCAAGTTTGGCTGAATAGAACTTTGCTTCTCTTTTCTTCAAGTACTGCAAATTGCCCGTACAGCTGATGGTCTTGCACTAAGTAAACTTATCAGTTTTCTCTCTTCAGGGCAGAATAAAAGGTTTAGACCTTTCTTAAAGCAAGAATGATTTAGGCTAGACATGAACAACTTCCTTGTGACTGGGGACTGCCATAGTGTATCTTCTTTCCTGAAGATGATTAATGCTTTCGGCTCTTCAGGGAAATTAGGTCATTGTACTATGACCTAATACAAGACTTCTCTAAGTCTCACTTTATATCTGTGAAAAATGAGATCACTACCAAATTTTTTTGGGGAAGGGGAATTTCATATTTTAGTTACATTTAAGTAATTTATCCCCTATCTTTTAGAAACTGCGTTTTACTGCAGCTCTTCTATTGTATAATTTTTATTAACTTATTTAATTTGCTGTCACTATGGTCTCATAGACGGAACATTTACACTTTCCATTTTTTGCATTATTATATTTTCCCATTCTAATAATAAAATTAACATGGAAGGAGGGGTCTACTAAAAAAATTCTGATGATTTATAAATATCATTGTGTGAAGACCTTGGTACAGTGTTTCATGATTCCACAAATGGGATTAATGTAGCAGTGGAAAAAAAAAATGCCCAACTATGAGGTCTGTGACCCAGAAATCCTGAGATCTTTGTTCGCAAATTTATCCAATTATATCTTCCACTTCAATGAATTTGCAAAGTAATTTGCCGCTGACAAAAACTGCCCTCTTGGAACGTGGACAGTATCAAAGCAAATTGCCAGCACCCCAAACAACAACATAGAGATCAGTCTGGGGAAATGCATGTAAGCTTTTTGCTAATTATTCACCCTGCTAGGCATTTGGCTCAACACGTGGAAGAAGTTTTGAGACCCTGTGTTATCTAAAAGATGTGTCCCATTGGAGATCACTGGATACCCAGCACGTGAAGCCATGTCCTCTTTAGCTTTCCTTCTGAATTTTCTTTCTCAGAACCACAAGGTGGTAGCCCAGCCTAGGAGCACTGGATTTGAACTCAGAAAAGTCTTCATGCCTCGTCATACAATTCTCTGTAGAGAGAGAGAGCTCAGCTTACCCAGCATCCATCTTGGCCTTGAGACCCAGGCTTGAGTGGGAATGTTCTGCCATCTTGGGAAGCCCACTGGTCCCACTAGTGAAGTAGATGGCAACTGTTTCATGGCTTCCAGTCTCCACACATCGATGAGTGGTGGATGCCTCGCTGACAGAGACAGAGATTGTCGTTTTCTCAGATCTAGCCTGGACACCAGATATCACAGTGACCCATCTTTTCCCACCACCCACTGTGCTGAAAAAGGCAAGTTGATCGAACCACCTCAGAAGAGAGGCTGCTGAGTGATTAATATCATGGGAGTCTGAGTCAATCAGAGTTGGGTTTGAAAACCACTCAAGTTTGGCACTTTGTTATCCATGCAACCCTAAACTAGTTATTTAACTTCCCTGTGTCTCACTTTATATCTGCAAAAAGTGAGATCAAGTCTAACAGAGTTACTGAGAAAGTTAACTCTACCACCAAAGAAATGAGCAACTTGCTTAGCAAGAACTCAATAAATGCTAATCTAATTATTGTGAAGAGCCCTGGCATGACACCAAGTGGACGGAGGTGTGGAATTAATATGAGTTTTCCAAGTACTTTCTTGGCACTCTCTTCTATTCCCTGGAAGCACCTACACATCTCTTGGACATCTCCAGTGTCCTGATTTTGAGCCTTTGAAAGCAGGCATTGGCTGGGCATGGAGGCTAATGCCTGTAATCCTAGCACTTTGGGAGGCCGAGACAGGCAGATCACGAGGTCAGGAGATCGAGACCATCCTGGCTAACATGGTGAAACCCCATCTCTACTAAAAATACAAAAAATTAGCCGGGCATGGTGGTGGGCGCCTGTAGTCCCAGCTACTCAGGAGACTGAGGCAGGAGAATGGCATGAACCCGGGAGGCGTAGCTTGCAGTGAGCTGAGATCGTGCTACTGCACTCTAGCCTGGGCAACGGAGTGAGAGTCCATTTAAAAAGAAAAAGCAGGCATCATGTTATTTATTTCTATGACATCTACCTTAAAGACTATGGCATTAGAAAGGAAAAGCTGAAGTTATCTCTTCAAGTTTCCAATCATATGTGACCCTAATAGAGGGATTTCAGATTTCAGACATGTGACAGAGAAAATCATTAATCCAGCCAATTATGCTATCAACTTTTGGAAGGACACATGGAGAGACTCTGCCCTTCATCAACCTCTCTTAGAGATACGGAAGGTGGGAAGAAGAGTCTAGAAACTCAATGTATCAGCCATCTCTTGGGTTTTCCCTCATGACCTTGGCCTCACCCCTGATTTGAGTCATAGTTCCAGTGAATAGTTCTGGGTGGGTTTCAATCCACTTGGTGTTAATACCATGTTGTTTCCAGTGTGCACCACAAGTGATTCACTTTGTGCCCCACAGTTTCTCTGTTTTACCATAGCATGGAACTCTGAGCCACTCTTTATGCATGAGTGTGCAGCCCAGCGTGTGGAGGCAATAACACCCCCAGGGCAACCCTCAACCTGTGGGGGTCAGATGCTGATGGGTCAGTGCTTTTCAATCCTTTAGAGGACAATCCTAGGAGGCATTATATGTGCTGCTCAGAAGGTCCAGGTAGATCAAGCCCCATTTAGTCCTTGCAATGACTTGGAAAAAAAAAAAAACCCTTGCATTAGCTTTTATTTCTTCCCAGCTTCACTCTTCCTAGTCCTATGCTCTGCTTCCTGCACCTCCTCAATAAAGCACCTGCACCTAAGTGCTTGGCTCCGTTTCCAGTTTTAGTTAAAACCCAGGCTGAGACATGTAGATACTCACTTTAATAGTTTCTTGAAGTTCAGCCACCCATCCCAGCTTTTCTCAGACACCAGTAACTTAATTCTCAGAGAAGGGCATTTAGATGCCACTGTGTCCACTTCTTGGATGACTTCATCCCCAGCAACGATAGCCTTGGCCTTAGACATCTGCAACCTATACAGTATGTCGGTGGATTTCATCTGGATGGTTCCAGGCATAAAGACGAGACCTAAAGAAGTCAACAGTTTAGAGAATTGGAAAGGGTGGTTTTCTTTGTCTGTAGAGAAGCCTGATATAAACATCAAGCAGGGAGAAAGTGTGGAAGGAGAGAATGGGGAAGTAATGACCAATGGAGACTGTCAACAAAAAAGAGGACTACGGAATAGGGAGTGAATTTAACCTAGGATTCCCTGGGTTGTCAGAGTCTTAAGGGCCCTACTGAGACAAAGAAAAGAAATTGAATTGCTAATGTCACACTGTTGACAGTCTAAGACACATACAATTCTCCTCACCCATTCTCACCCCTCAAAAAAACAATTTCTACAGGAGTTTGCTGTATTCAAAACTCTTATATGATAACTAAAGAATCATGAAGAAAGGCACTTGGAATTATCCATGGTCTTGAAACACCAATAGCTCTAGGTCCTGGCTATTTCTTTCAACCCTGGGACACTAAACGCATTTTTCTTAGATGAGAGTGCCTTCAGTTTTACATATACATGCACACACAAAGTATAGTTGTATATATTTATTGGGTACAAAGTGGTATTATAATTTTTGAAGACAATGTGAGATGATTAAATTAAGCAAATTAACATTTCCATCACCTCAAGTATTTAACATTTTTTTGTGATGAGAACATTAGAAATTTTTGCTCTTAATGATACTGAAATTTACAGTACTCAATTATTAGCTATATTTAGCATGCTGTACAATTTATCTTTAAAAATTAGGCTTATTCCTTGCACATAACTGAGGTTTTATACCCCATGATTATCACCTTCCTAAATTCTTGTTCTTCGTTACTATCTTAATGAGACTCCTTTGAGTTTTAAAATCTTCTGTAGAATAACTAGACTTAGGGCCAGGCATGGTGGCTCATGCCTGTAATCCTAGCACTTTGGGAGGCCAAGGAAGGCGAATTATTAGAGGTCAAGAATTCAAGATCAGCCTGGCCAACGTGGCGAAACCCCAGCTTTACAAAAAATACAAAAATTGTCTGGGCTTGGTGGCACATGCCTGTAATCCCAGCTACTCTGGAGGCTGAGGCAGGAGGATTGCTTGAACCTGGGAGGCAAAGGTTGCAGTGAGCCAAAATCGCACCACTGCACTCCAGGCTGGACTACAGAGGGAGACTCCATCAAAAAAAAAAAAAGAAAGAAAGAAAGAAAAAGAAAGAAAGGAAGAAAGAAAAGAAAAGAAAAAAAAAGAAAAACTACACAGGTTTCATTTTTTATGAAGCTTAAACCACATGCCCCTCCTGTTAAATAGCTTTTAATCTTAGCTCACTTTCTTCCCACTGTCAACACTTTGGGATTCTCACTGCACACCTGTAAATATCCTCGAATGTTTCTCTACCATGGTGGTCATATTGAGTCAGACACAGAACAATAGACACAACTTTTCCTCTGGGTTCTCCTTTCCGTCTGGCTATAATTTCAGTATGTCACCTTTCTTTCTGACTTGTTCTCTCTTTCCATGGGCTTCCAAGTTCCTGCAATTGGTTTGGTTGCCTCTGATAGTTTCTAATTCCTGGCTGCATTTATGTCTTTCTCTTTACCCACTCTCATGCTCAGCCCATTGTCCCCAGAACATGGGGTGGTTGGGAATTTTCAGTTGGGGTTAGGCTGTGTGCAAACAGAGGTGGAAAGGGCAGTTTGTGAAGGAGGTTGCTGGAGTTTCTTGAGGTTCTTTTTTATACCACTGTACTTCTCATCCTTATAATGTAAAAGTTGATGATTCTCAAATTTCTGCCTCCACCTCAGATTTTAGACCCTTAAATTCAACTTGTCATCACTTCTGGAACATCACATGGACATCCCGGACTCAACATGCCCAAATTAAACTTGTCATCTTTTCCTAACACATCCATATCTCTTTCTATATCTGTGTTCTTCACTCCAGTGAAAAACAGCACCATCCACCCACTTGCTGAAATGTCTGTGGCTTCTCTCTCTCTCCCTCACGTCTTCCTTGAAAAATGCTGTTATTCGTTCCCCTCAATTGCCTGTTAAATCCACTTATCTCCATCTCTACTACCTCAACCAAATTGAAGCCATCACCATTCCTTCACCTCTTATTGGAGATTTCCAATCCCACTATTGCCTTCTTCATCCCATTCCCTATTGAGCATCCAGTATGACCATCCAGAGGATGATCATGTCACTCAATGCATCAATGGTTGAGTGTTACTCAATCCATCAATCATTTTCCATTCACCACTGGATAAATGTCTACAACTCTTACCATGGCCCACAAGGCACTGCCAATTTAGCACCTGGCCACCTTTACATGTTCATTCTATTGCCACTACTTTCTTTTTATGGCCTGGACTTTAGGCACACAGATGTCCTTTTAGGCTCTTTTGTAATTTCCAAGCTTCCCTCCCCTGTGACTTTGAAAATGCCTTTGCAAAAATTATGACACTGAGGGAAATCTGACATAGCTGACTTCATCTTGTTTCCAACCTCATAAGCTATCTGTCTTTGCTCATTCCTGGACATAGTCCAAGCTAACTATGGGAGGAATCCAGCTTATAGTCTAACTTTAAAATAAAAATGATAATAGCTCCTTCCTGAAACTAACTACCTCCATGCTTGGAGACTGAAACTGCCTTTGGAAAAATAACAAATTGGTCACAAGGCTAGAATTATAGTTCAGGAGTCATGGAGCCAGAGGTCACAAGATTTGTAACCTCCCCAATTTCTCCTGTAGATTACATCACTATGGTAAAACCTAAGACTGATGTTTGAGGTGTTCTTCAGACCTTGCATTCTGATGGACCAGCTTGCACTACCCAGACCAGTAACTGATACCAAGAAACTAACTCAACCAGTTCTGTGATCTCTGAGGAGTTGACTCAGTACAAGAAGACAGCTTGAACCCATGTTTTCATCCCCAGCCAAACATATCAGCATTTCCTATTCCCTAGCCTCCTGCATGCCAAAGCATCCCTGAAAAACTCTGGTCTCTGATTTCCTGGGGAGGTGGATTTGAGAAACATCCTCCATCCTTCAGTTTGGCTGTCTATGCAATTATTAAACTCTTCTCTACTGCAACTCCTACTGTTTTCAGTGTTTGGCTTTTCTGGGCAGAAATCATCAGATGATTACATCTTCACATATGCTGTTCCCTTTGCTTGGCACAACCCTCTCTATCTCTTGGCAAAATCCTACTCATCCTGCAGATCTCAGCTCAAATATCACTTCCATGGAGACTTTGTTACTCCTCATATTGGTTAATTCAAGTCTTCTTTTAGACCAGCATTGGCAAACTTTTCCTGCAAAGGGCCAATTAGTAAATATTTTAGGTTTTATGGATCAGACACTCTCTTGTTCCAACTACTCAAGTTGCCACTATAGTGCAAATGCAGCCACATATAATATGGAAACAAGTGGGCATAGCTGTGTTACAATAAAACTTCATTTACAAAAACAAGCTGTGGGCAGGATTTGGCCTGCAGGTCACAGTCTGCCAAATTTGTTTTAATAGATTTTAATAGAATTCTCATGCCACTTATCATAATTCTGATTAAATACTTATATGTGCAATTAATAGTTCAAGAGCTTTCTCCAAAGGTCTGTAAGTCCCATGAATATGTAAATTATGTCGTTGTAGTTGTTCACTCTGCATAAGTGCTTGGCACATAGTTTGCTTAAATAAGTGGAAGAAGGGAGATGCCTTTCTTCATATGAGAGAGGACAGCATGCTCCAAGGAGGGGACTTCTTTTGGAAGAGGTGGCTGCATTTCTCTGCTATCAGTTTTCTTCACAAGGAAGACAGTTCTCTGTCAAGGTAGTCAGTTACCAACCTGCTCGAATGCAGCCCAAGATCAGCAGCCACCACTCAGGCACTCGGGGCAGCACCACTGCCACACGGTCCCCACGCTGCAAGCCACAGGCTTCCGAGAGGACGTTGGCTGCCTGTTGGCTGATTTCATTCAATTCTCTGAAATTCCATATCAGTTCCTTCCCCTTCCCATTCACCCACCACAGGGCTGGGCTCGGGGGTCGCTTGCCAGCCTGAAGAAAGAGAAGCCCTGTTGATTAGGGGGCACTGGTACACAAGTAGGTAGGATAAATTCCAAGTCTTGGGATTGCCAAGTTGGTGCTTAGTAAGTTTTTTTATCTCAGCACCTCCATACAGTCTTAAAAAGTATTGAAAACCCTGAAGAGTTGTTATTTATGTGAGTTATATCTATCAATATCTACCATAGTAGATATTAAACAGAATTTTTATAAATGCATGCTTTCAGAAATAATAGTAATAAACCCATTATATGTTAGCATGCATAATTTTTTATAATGATAAAGTATACTTTTCAAAATGAAAAAATAATGAGGAAAGTGGCATTATTTTATTTATTTATTGCATCTATTTATTCTGCAATTTCCTTTAATGTTTTAGGAGAATAACATTGGATCCTCTCATCTGCTTCTGCATTCACTCTGTTGTGAGTACCAACATGTACCTTCTGGAAAATGCTATTGAATACTCATGAAAGAATTAGAATAAAAAGGCAAATATCGCTTTAGGTTTATTTATATCTCTATTTACTTATTTTTTTTAATTTTGTGGTAAAAATACATATAACATAACATTTCCAATTTTAACTATTTTTAAGTGTATGGTTCAGTGGCATTAAGTACATTCTCATTGTTATGCAACAATCACCACCATCCATCTCCAGAACTTTTTCATCATCCAAAGTGAAAACTCTGTCCCCATTACACAATCACCCCTCATCCTCTCTCCCCTTAGGCCCTGATAAACACCATTCTACTTTCTGTCTCTATGAATCTGACTATTCTAGATACATGATATTGTTTGAATATTTGTCCTCTCCAAGTCTCATGTTGAAATGCAATCCCCAATGTCAGAGGTGGGGCTTGGTGGGAGGTGATTGGATCATGGGGACAGGTCCCTCATGAATGGCTTAGCACCAACCCCTTGGTGATAAATGAGTTTACATAAGACCTGGTTGTTTAAAAGTGAGTGGCACCTTCTCACTCTCTGTCTTGCTCCTGGTCTTGCCCTTTGTTGTGCCTGCTCTTTCTTCATCTTCCACTATGATTGTAAATTTCTTGAGGCCCTCATCAGAAGCAGATGCCAGCACCATGCTTCCTGTACACTGTGCAGAACTTGGGCCAATTAAACTTCTTTTCTTTATAAATTACCTAGTCTCAGGTAGTCCTTTACAGCAACACAAGAACAGCCTGATACAGAAAACTGGTACCAGAAGTGGGATATTGCTATAAAGATACCTGATGATGTAGAAGTAACTCTGGAACTGGTCATGGGAAGAAATTGAAGAGTTTGGAGGGCTTAGAAGACAGAAAGATGAGGAAAAGTTTGGAACATCTTAGACACCAGTTAAATAGTTGTGACCAAAATGCTGATAGAATTATGGACAGTGAAATCCAGGCTGACCGGATTTCAGATGGAAATAAGAAACTTTTAGGGAACTGAAGCAAAGGTCCCCCTTCCTATACTTTAGCAAAGAACTTGTCCGCATTGTATTCATAGCCTAGTGATCTGTGGAAGTTATAACTTAAGAGTAATGACTTAGGAAATCTGACAGAAGAGTTTTTTAAGAAACAAAGCATTCAAGATTTGACCTGAATGTTTGATGAATAGATAAATAATTTTGAATATACGTAACAATGGAATATTATTTCAACCTTAAAAATGAAGGAAATTATGACTTATGTTACAACATGGATAAACCTTGAAGACATGCTAAGGGAAATAAGTCAGATACAAAAGAACAAATACTGTATGATTTCATTTATATAAGGTATTGTATTAGGCTGTTCTTGCATTGCTATAAAGGAATATCTGACACTGGGTAATTTATAAAGAAAAAAGTTTAATTGGCTCACAGTTATGCAGGGTGTACAGGAAGCATGGTGCTGACATCTGCTTCTGGTGAGGGCCTCAGGAAGATTACAATCATGGAACAAGGTGAACGGGGAGCAGGTGCATCACATGGCAAGATCAGGAGCAAGAGAGAGAGAGCATAGGGAAGTACCACGTTTGTTTAAACAACAAGATCCCTCATGAACTCATGCATAGCCAAGGGGATGGTGCTAAGTCATTGGTGTTGGACCTGCCCCTATGATCCATATGCCTTCCACCAGGCCCTACCTCCAACTCTGTGGATTACATTTCAACATGAGATTTGGAGAAAACAAATATCCAAACTATATCACTTTGCTCCTGCCCTTCCAATTCTCGTGTCCTTCTCACATTGAAAAATACAATAATATATTTTAAAGAGATTTTTTGTCTATTTGTTAGTAAGTATTTGGGCCGTTTAACCTTTCAACTACTGTGAATAAAGCTACTGTGAACATGAGTGTACACATATTTCTCGGAGACCCTGATTTTAAGGTTTTTTTGGTGTATGCCCAGAGTTGGATTTGCTGAATGGTAATCCTATTTTTTAATTTTTTGAGAAAATGTCATATTGCTTTCCATAATAGCTGTAATATTTTACATACCCATCATGATGCACAAGGGTTCTATTTTCTCTGTTTTATTGTAAAATAGACTCTTCGCATATCCCCTGAAAGAGTCTCATGGATCCTCAGGGGTTCTCAGATCACAGTTTGAGAGTAATGATGCAAAATGAAAGAGAAAACATGTTGGCAATTTTATTAGATATTTCAAAATTTGGCTCCATCAGAGTTATACCACCTTGTGGTAACACATGAGAGTGTCTGTTTCTTCACAGCCTTGCCAATAGAGTTGTTAAACCTTTGTATTTTGTTCTTGCTCATTCCTGGGCATAGACCAAACTAACTATGGGAGGAATTTAGTTTATAATTTAACTTTAAAGCAACGATGACAATAGTCTCTTCCTGAAACCAACTCCCTTCTTGTTCGGGGACCTAAACCCCTTTGTGAAATTAATGCAATTCCACGGCATTAGAATTATGGCAGATGATAGGGACCTCAATTCTGCTAAGCTATAAGCATAGTCAAGCAGTAACCAGCTGTTGTTCCCTAGCTTGCTTACTGCTTAGGAGTCATGTAACCAGAAGTCATACTTTGTAACTTCACCAATGGCTCCTGTAGATAACATCACTATTGTAAAATCTAAGACTGGCCTTTGAGATATTTTTCAGACATTTGCATTCTGGAAAATGTAGTGACACTACCTAGACCCATGACTTTATAGCAAGGAACTGACTTTACCTGTCCTGTGACTGCCTTACCCAGAAACAGACTCAGCACTTGAAGACATTTCTCACATCTCTATAATTTCATTCCCAACCAATCAGTAGCACCCATTCCTTAGCCCCCTGCCCACCAAATTGTCTTTTGATAACCCTAGTCTCTGAGCTCTCAAGGGGGCAGATTTGAGAAATATCTCCCATCCTTCCACTAAGAGGCCTTGTGATAATTAAACTATTTTTCTGAAAGAAAAAAAAAATCTTTTGTATTTCACTAACAACATAGGTGCAAAAATGTTATTTCAGTAAAATTTTCAGTTGCTTTACTCTTATTATGAGGGAGGTGATAATTTTTTTATGTTTAATGGCCATCTGAGTTCACTTTTTTGTGAACTATCTGTTCATATACTTTGCCCAGTTTTATAATGAGTTGCACCCTTTTATTCTTGGTTTCTACAAGCTCATTTCATATTATTAACTTTTTGCTGTCATATGAGTTGAATATTTTCCCCACAGTTGTCATTAGACATTTATTTTGCTAATGGTGTTATCTGTGAATGGATAAATTTTTTTATGTTTATATAGCAAGTTTACTTTTACGGATTCAGAATGGTGAGTTATGGTAGTAAGGGCCTTCCTCAATATTTAAAGGGCCTTCCTCATATTTAAAGGAAGTATAACTTTAAAAAAATCCAGAAATCTAAATTTTTGTTTGAAAATTTTCAATTTTAAAATGTTAACCTTATGGTTTTTTTTAAGAGTACCGACACCTAGGGCCGTCTTCAGTCTAGAGGCAAGGCATTTGCAATCTCCACACTAAGACTGTTTCATAGTGTTGGGAACTTAGGACATCATGTCATAATCGTGACTCTTTTTGAGCACCAATGTATTAAGCCCATGCTGGTAGCTCCACCCCTTCCCCTACCCCTAGCCAGAATGAATCCTTCCATCCTACAGAGTCACAGGACTTCAGGTGAAGGCAATTGATGGATCAGCAGTGAATGGATTAAAAGTCTAGAAGCTCAGGGCTGGGAAGGAAAATCAGAAATTTCTTCAACTTTTTATTTCTTGGATGTCTCATATTGAAGCCCTTTTGATATTTGTTGCCTCATAACTATCTTACTTGCACACCTGTATTGACAGGAACACGTGACCTAACTTTCTGGGAAGACTCAGTCTTTGATCAGTGCTGATTTGCCCCCCACTTTCTTGAGAGACAGGATCTCACTCTGTGGAGTGTGGTGGTGTGATCACAGTTCACTGCAGCCTCCAACTCCTGGGCTCAAGCAATCTTCCCACCTCAACCTCCTGAGTAGCTAGGACCGCAGGTATGCACCACCATGCCTGGCTAATTTTGTTTTAAAATTTTTGGTAGAGACAGAGTCTTCCTGTGTTGCCCAGGCTTGATTTGCTGTTATTAGATTCAAACCTACCTCTTCTGCGACCCCAGACCACTAGTCCTCATTTCACCCTGGGAGGTCACAACAGAGCATGTGCAGTCTACATACAGTGTAAACAAACTGTGTGTTGGCTGTCGGAGAGTTACCGGGTTGCCACGCTCCTATGCCTTTCTTCCTTCCAAGCTCATGCAGTCTCTCTCCCATACTCTACTGCCTTCATGGAAGATGAGTGTTTTGTCCATAGCATATTACAGTGCCCTTCATGTAATAAGTACTTAACAAATATTTACTGAATTAACGGATGAATTTTAAAAGTCAACCTAATTGTCTCACTTTGTGCCTCTTTTCCACCCCATTACCTTCTCCATGTCAGCCCAGTGATCCAACACATCACTAGCAAAGTTAAACTTGGCCGGCACTTCCTGGTGGCCCCACTGCACGGATACCAGTTGCCTAGTATTAATGTAGAGAGTGCGGCTGGACATCTGAGTACCCCACAGGGTGCAAAGTCCCTGAACTTTTCGCAGCCAATGCATGTTCAGACCTGTAAAAGAAAGAAGAGACACAGGTGAGAGCTTCTTTAACCGATTGCTCTACTGATCATCAGCAGCTTCAGGAGATTCATCCCAACCTTATAGGATTCTTTCCAGGAATTAATTTGCTGTGGTTATGAGTAAATTTGCACTCAGCATCTGTTTCAGTCTCCTTGTGGGGTGCTGTTTTCTAAAGGCACAAGATGATACAGACCCAATCCTAGATCCTACGTCTTCAACACTTCTGACAGTTTTGTGAACACCCAATTCCATATAATAAATGCCCTTGTGCTAAAATACAGTGGGTATTGTATTGTTGTTCCCAGAAATTCACTCCCTTCCTATTCTAGGATTATAAATCCCCATTCATTTTTATGTGACTTCCCAGTGCATTCAGGAGGAAGAATATGTATCCACCTCTCATTGACTTTGGCTTGCTCATGAAATATGCTTTGGTCAATGAGATGTGAGTGTCTGGAATTGTATGGTTCATCAGAAACTCTCACATTTCTCCCCTCTGCCTGAGACTTGCATAACCCAGCTCATGCTGTACTTTCAGACTGGGACTCAGAACAACAAGAAATGTGGAGTTGAGCTGAGCCTAGAATGGCCACTAGCAACACACAGACCCATAGGGGGAAAATATGTATGACCAAAAGCTACTAAGATGTATAGGGTGTTTGTTACTGTAGCAAATGCTATCTAATACAAGTAGCATTCTTTTCTTTAAATTGAATCTGGACTGATACATCCTAAATCCCAGATCCTATGCATCTAGTGTGCAGGACCTAATACAATCACTTTGGAAATTATAGCTGTCATAATTTTTGTTTCTATATAAGTTCTTTATTGGTGACTTGTGACATTTTTGTGCACCCATCACCCGACGAGTATACACTTAACACTTACAGTATACACTTAACAGTATACATTTAACCCACTTTGTACCCTTTTATCCCTTACCTCCTTCCCATCATTTCCCCCAAGTCACCAAAGTTCATTGTATCATTCTCATGCCCTTGCAATCTATAGCTTAGCTCCCACTTATGGGTGAGAACATATGATGTTTAGTTTTCCATTCCTGAATTACTTCATTTTGAACGTTGGTCTCCAATCCCATCCAGATTGCTGCAAATGCCATTAAGTCATTCCTTTTTATGGCTGAGTAGTATTTCATTGTATAGATATACACTATATATGA
>NW_012101610.1:841190-850693 GCF_000951045.1 Mandrillus leucophaeus
TATTATATATTATATATTATATATATACACACAAGTTTCTTTACTTGTTGATTGACAGGCATTTGGGCTGGTTCCATATTCCTGTAATTGTGAATTGTGCTACTATAAATGTGCATGTGCAGTGACTTCTTTCGTATAATGACTTATTTTTCTCTTGGTAGATATCCAGTAGTGGGATTGCTGGATCAAATGGTAGTTCTACTTTTAGTTCTTTGACAAATTTCCACACTGTTTTCCATAGTGGTTGTACTAGCTTACATTCCCACCAGCAGTGTAGAAGTGTTCCCTTTTCACCACATCCACACCAACATCCATAATTTTTTTATTTTTTTATTACGGCCATTTCTGCAAGAGTAACGTGGTATTGCATTGTGGTTTTGATTTGCATTTCCCTGATCATTAGTGACGTTGAGCATTTTTTCATATGTATGTTGGATCTTCTTTTGAGAATTGTCTATTCATGTCCTTAGCCCACATTTTATGGGATTTTTTTTTTTTCTTGTTTGAGTTCCTTCTAGATTCTGAATATTAGTGCTTTGTTGGATGTATAGATTGTGAAGATTTTCTCTCACTCTGTGGGTTGTCTGTTTACTCTGCTGACTATTCCTTTTTCCATGCAAAAGCTCTTTAGTTTAATTAAGTCCCATCTATTTATCTTTGTTTTTGTTGCATTTGCTTTTGGCTTCTTGGTCATAAAATCTTTGCCTAAACGAATGTCTAGAAGGATTTTTCTGATGTTATCTTCTAGAATTTTTATAGTTTCAGGTCTTAGATTTAAGTCCTTGCTCCATCTTGAACTGGTTTTTCTATAAAGTGACATATAAAGATCCAGTTTCATTTTTCTACATGTGGCTTGCCAATTATCCCAGAACCATTGGTTGAATAGAGTATCCTTTCCCCACTTTATGGTTTTGTTTGCTTTGTCAAAGATCAGTTGACTGTAAGTATTTGGGTTTATTTCTGGGTTCTCTATTCCATTCCTTCCATTCCACGGTTCTATGTGCCTATTTTTATACCAGGACCATGCTGTTTTGGTGACTATGGCCTTATAGTATATTTTGAAATCAGGTAATGTGATGTCTCCAGATTTGTTCTTTTTGGATAGTCTTGCTTTGGCTATGAGGACTCTTTTTTTGGTTCCATATAAATTTTAGGATTATTTTTTCTAGTTCTGTGAAGAATGATGGTGGTATTTTAATGGGAATTGCACTGATTTTGTATATTGCTTTTGGCAATGTAGTCATTTTTATAATATTTATTCTACCCATCCATGAGCATAGGATGTGTTTCCATATGTTTGTGTCATCTATGATTTCTTTCAGCAGTGTTTTGTATATGACCAGAGGATGAGTCCAGGGACCCACTAGACACACTTTAAGTTGGACCTGAGCTAAAACTCCATGAATCACCTGACCTCCCTAAGCCCCTACTTTAACTGGAGTACCACAATGATGTTTTGGGTCCTCTGGAATTGACATCAACTCACAGCCAGTGTCCAGTAGTCCCTTAAATGTCTCATAATTTCCCTTTCCCCAATGCATAGCTACCCTAGTAAAAGGCCGGAGGTCTCCTTGGGGAAGGATGGGATAAAGATTCACTGCATAAATTGTTGGTAATGTAGTGGGGTCCTTCCTCAAGGGGACCTGGCCTCCCCTTTATTCAAGGGGTTCTGGGTCTGTAAACTGGCCCAAGTCTGGAAAATGATTGAGGGGCCATGATTCTGTTTTTATAATTCAAATTAGTCTTTTGTCCATTTGACCTAGAAGTTTTCTGCTTGCATAAATTAGGCTTCCTATCAATTTCATTTCTGGGAACGCTGTGATTAATTAGCCAATGCCAGAGCTCTACAGGAGTCAGACTATGCTAATTGCCACTTTGCCTCTGCTGTCCATTACAGTAGCAATGTCTACCTTGCCTTTGATGGATGGGTGCTGCCACTTGGCTCCTGCCACTTCAGGATCCAATTATTCCCATTGTATTTAAATTTTCTAGTTGAGTGACTGCAGTTCCCACTGTTAGATCTGACATACGGAGAAGAACAATTACAGGGTCCTTCAGAGAGGCAGGTGTTGCCCTCACAAATGTATTTTGTAAGGCATTGGTCAAGGGTACATCTTCTGGATGCTTCCAGCTGGGAAGAGTAGGTCTAAAGTGACTAATCCACTCCACCATCCAAATCTCCCTAAGTCTTTGGATCCCTTCCTCTACATTAAACCAGGGGAGATCAGGCATTTCTAGCTCGCTCATGGTGGGCCATCTATTAATCCATATTTCAGTTAACCAAGCAAATAAATTATTATAACATTTTCTAACTCCCCAAGCTGCAACATTAAATGAAGAATCCCTACTTAATGGGCCCAAATCCATAAATTCAGACTGATTCAACTCTATGTTCCTTCCACCATTATCCCACACCCTTAATATCCATTCCCATGTCTGTTCTCCAGATTTCTGTTTATATAAATTAAAAACTCAAGCAGTTATTATCTAGTGTAGTGAACCTCCTGATGTGTCACACTCTCAACCTCACCTCTAGGGGCCCACCGGGACTTTAGTCTAGTTATAAGTCTAGAAGCAAACAGGAGTGTTGGGGGTGGCTCCTGAGGAGAATCAACATTGTCTTGCTTGACAACCACCTCAGGGGAGGCCATCACTGTTGCCTCAGGCAGTGCAGAATTTATCCCCTCAGACAAAGGTGGAAAGGCTGATGGCAGCATGGGTTAGGGAGGGAATGCTGCCACTACTGGGTGGGTGGGAAGCTGTTTCTTCTGGCAAAAAAAGTTCACCAGAGTTTACAGACTCAGTGTCCCCAGCTTCACCAGGGTCCTCCCATATGTTCCCATTCCAAATTGCAGGGTCTTATTCTTTTCCAATTTATCAAGGGAAACAGCCCCCAATATTTCAACATAGGTTCTTTCTATTTTCCCTAAGTGTCAGATGGTCTGAGGAATAAAGAGAAAGAGTACAAAGAGAGAAATTTTACAGCCGGGCCTCCGGGGGTGTCATCACATATTGGTAGGACCATGATGGCGACCTCAAGCCATAAAACCAGCAAGTTTTTATTAGGGATTTTAAAAGGGGAGAGGGTGTACGAACAGGGAGTAGGTCACAAGGATCATGTGCTTCAAAGGGCGATAAAGGTCACAAGGCAAATGCAAAATTAGAATTACTGATGAGGGTCTATGTCCCACTGTGCACGCATTGTCTTGATAAACATCTTAACAGGAAACAGGGTTTGAGAGCAGAAAACCGGTCTGACTAGAATTTACCAGGCTGGAATTTCCCAATCCTAGTAAGCCTGAGGGTACTGCAGGAGACCAGGACACATTTCAGTCCTTATCTCAACCACGTAAGATAGACACTCCCAGAGTGGCCATCTATAGACCTACCCCCATGAATGCATTCCTTCCCCAGGGTTGTTCCTTGCTGGGAAAAGAATTGAGTGATATTTCTCCTACTTGCACATCTGTCTATAGGCTTTCTGCAAGAAGAAAAATATGGCTCTATTCTGCCTGACCCTGCAGGCAGTCAGACCTTATAGTTATCTTCCCTGGTTCCCTGAAAATCACTGATATTCTGTTCTTTTTCAGGATGCACTGATTTCATATTGTTCAAACACACGTTTTACAATCCATTTGTACAATAGTGGTCCTGAGGTGATATACATTCTCAGCTTATGAAGATAACAGGATTAAGACATTAAAGTAAAGACAGGCATAAGGAATTATAAGAGTGTTAATTGGGGAAGTGATAAAAGTTCATGAAATCTTACAATTTATGTTCAGAGATTGCAGTAAAAACAGGCATAAGAAATTATAAAAGTATTAATTTTGGGAACTGATAAATGTCCATGAAATCTTCACAATTTATGTTCTGCCTCAGCTCCAGCCGGTCCCTCTGTTCAGGGTCCCTGACTTCCTGCAACACAATCAATGCCCTCACTTTAACAGTAGACACTTGGTGAGGCTGGGCATGCACCTTTCATTGCAGGTCAGCCACTCACATGATAAGAGCTTATGTCTGTTTTTCCACAATTTCAGCTCTTTCTCTACAGGAGATTAGACTCTCACTCAGGGCAATCTTGGCAGATTTGAGGCTCAATATCTGCTTCTGAAGCTGGGAGATAGAATCCCTGAGTTCATCATTTTCTTTCATCACTTTATCCACTGAACTTAGGAGCAACCAACCAGCTTCATTATGTTCCTTGGTTCTCCATGTATGGTCAAAGGTATTATGTGTAGGGTCGCTAAACTCCTTGCCTCTCATGAGCAATGAATCAGGAGTGTCAAATGCATTTATTTTGTATAACTCTTTAAATAGTTCACGTCAAGGACTATCAGTGGTCTCCATACTATTAGAAGTAAAGTCCTTAGTATTTTGGGATCTAATCATATTAAGGAGCCAACTCCATAAATCCCAAAACCAACAAAACAACTCCATCCTTAATATTCTATTCCTCTAGAACCACTTCTGGTACCAAAATATGTATTAGTCAGCGTTCTCTAGAGAAACAGAACTAATGGAATATATATACTTAATAAACTCATATATATAAGTATATATATGAGGTGCAAGGAGAGCCAGTTTGAGTTCCAAAACTGAAGAACCTGGATTCTGATGTTCAAGGGCAGGAAGCATCCAGCACAGAAGAAAGATGTAGACTGGGAAGCTAGGCCAGTCTCTCTTTTCATATTTTTCTGCCTGCTTATATTCTAGCCATGCTGGCAGATGATTAGATGGTGCCCACCCAGATTAAGGGTGGGTCTGCCTTTCCCAGCCCACCGACTCAAATGTTAATCTCTTTTGGCAACACCCTCACAGACACACCCAAGGTCAATATTTTGTATCCTTCGATTCAATCAATTGACACTCAGTATTAACCATCACAGTGTCTGATATTTCTGTTTCCTTTTTTTCTACAGAATAAGAATTG
The DNA here is from genome assembly GCF_000951045.1 of Mandrillus leucophaeus. Lineage (NCBI taxonomy): Eukaryota > Metazoa > Chordata > Mammalia > Primates > Cercopithecidae > Mandrillus > Mandrillus leucophaeus. The sequence continues at coordinate 846,124 of NW_012101610.1, forward strand.
AAGATTTCTGTACCTGCTCCTGAGCAGAACTACGCATTGCCTTTGTACCTGCTGGTCCCTCTCTTTTTCCATAATAGGCTCTTCCTCATTCTTCTGGCCTCACCTCCTCTGAGATTCATCCTTCTCTGACAACCACCCCACTCCCAGGCCCTGTTACCACCCTTTTCCAGCTGCCCTCGTCTCTCCTTGTTGCTGTAATAAAGGTATCTTTTCCTCTGCCCAGTGTTTCCTCCTCACTAAGACTTGACAGGTACTGTCTTTCACGGTCCCTAGGAATTTCTGCTTTTCTGTGAGGATTTTTGCTCTTCTCACCAGCCGTGACTCTAAAAGATTGGTGAGATTATCATGAATTATGACCCCATCAGTCCATTCCTTGAAACAGTGCTCACCTGCCAAGTCCTCTCTGGAGGTCTTTCTGGGGACAGCTTGGACCACCCTCCTCTCCAGCCAGCAGCTCCAGAATTCCTACAGCCTTGGAAGAGAGCACGGTAACTCAAGAAAACAACTTCACAATCCCTGCACTCTTGGAAAGACAGCACAGCTAATCATTGACAGTGGATAACTTTAGAGTCTTTCAAAGAGTAACAGCAGTCCTCCTAGCCAAGTTTATGGACATTACAAAATTAGCGCATTTGAGGCCAACTGGACTTGCACTTTCAACCCAAGGGGCATGAAGCAGATTTATGCCCAGGACTGACAGAAAATTATTACTTCAACCAAAGAGAAAGAAATGGAGCTCACATGGGCTTGATGAACGCTCTTTTAATTCTTTGCTTTGCTTGGTTCCAGCATACCACTTTTGTCTGGTTTTCCTCTTGCTTTTTCCTTCTCTTTGGCTGATTCCTCCTCATCTTTATCCACACTCACTCTGTACATTACCTCATCAAATGTCATAGCTTGGATACCATGTGGCTTGCCAATGGCCCACACATGTGTGTATCCAGCCTGGTTTTCTCTCCTGCATCCTCACCTGCCTGACTTCTCCACCTGGGTATCGAACAGGCATCTCAAACATACTTTGTCCAAAGCTAAGAGGTTGATCATATCCTTCCCTGTCCTCTCCCATTCCAGGTATGGTTTTATCCATCTCAGCAAATGACACCCCTATTCCTCCAGCTCTTACAACATCAAATCTTAGAGACTTTCCTGACTCTTTTCTTTCACACAAGGATGTGAAAAAGCCATCGGGTCCACCTGCAGGCTACACTCAGAGTCTGACATGTTCTCTTCCCTGTTCCAACCCAACACTGTCCAAGTAAGTCCAAAACTCAACAGGGAAAAAAAGTCTTTATATCTCTTTATATTTATTTTATTTGGAAATAGGGTCTCACTCTATTTGCCCAGGCTGGAGTGCAGTAGTGTGATCACAGCTTATTGCAACCTCAATCTATCATGCTCAAGCAACCATCCCACCTCAGCCTCCTGAGCAGCTGGGATTACAGGCACATGCCATTATGCCCAGATAATTTTTTAATGTTTTGTGGAGACGGGTTCTCACTATGTTCTCCTGGCTGGTCTTGAACTCCTGAACTTAAGTGATCTTTCCATCATGGCCTCCCAGAGATTACAGGCATGAGCCCCCATGCCTGGCCAACATTGACTTAAAGCTGGTCTCAGCCCATGCTTCAGCTCTCTCAGGCTGGAGTTGCAAATTGGTGATCCTACAGTTCTGTGTCTTGGGGGTGGCCCCACTTCTATGGCTTCATGAGGATTTCCCTAGTGGGAATTCTTTGTAGAGGATCTTACCACAAAGCATCTATGGCTCCTACATTCTGGGTGCCTGCAGAATTAATACCATTCTGTCTTTCTTGGTCTCTGGGCCTGTGTTGGGAGGAGCAGCCTCAAAGGTTTCTGAAATGCCTTTGGAACCTTCTTCCTAATTATCCTATTAGCACCAGGCCCCCTTTTAGTCATGCTTTAGCAAAGAGTTATTCTGACACATCCTTGGATTCCTCTCCTGAAAATTGTCTTGTCTTCTCTACCACTATGTCCAGGATGAGAATTTTCCAAATTTAATGCTGTTCTTCCCCTTTAATTATAAACACAGTCTTTAGGTCATTCCTTTGCTGTCACGATTTAGCATAAGCTATTAAAAGTAACCACGCCACTTCTTGAACACTTTACTGCTTAGATATCTCTTGCACCTGACACCGTAGGTCATCACTCTTGGTTCAGCCTTCCACAAAGCCTTAGGGCATGGACACAGTGCACCCGAGTTCTTTGCTACAGAGTAACATGGGTCAATTTTGCCCCAGCTCCCAACACTTTTCTCATTTCTATCTGAGACTTTTCAGCATGGACTGTACTGTCCATATTTCTATCAGCATTGTAAAAAATTTAAATCTAGGACCTTCCAAATTTATCTTGCAAAAGGGAAAACCTAAGCCCTGAAAGCTGACTGAGGTAACACAACTTCCCCCGACTCTGGTGCATGACCCTTGCTTTCTGACCTTTGTGTTGAGATGTTATACATTAACTAGACTCTTCTTTATTCAAATCTGAACTAAACAACATGAAGATAGAGACCCTTGTGGACTGTCTCCTTTTAATAGAATGTTAAACTATGCCCTTAGAGTGTCATCAAAAGTAGCCAATGAAATCTTACATCTATATGTTAGCTTTTTTTGTGGAAAATGTTGTAATTTTGTTCATCAACTTCATTTTGCCGGTATAAGCAATCCTCATTTTCCCCTACACCAGGAGAACTGCTCACCATTCTTTGGAATAGCTGTGCTCCCTGCATGGCTGCACTCATACTTTGTGCTTCAGTGAGCTCTTTTAACTAGATGCTGAGTCTTTTGACTATTTTAGGTTGACAGCATTTTGGTCACAACCGTTTAACCGCTCTCTAAGAAGTTTCAAACTTTCTCTCAATTCTTTGTCTTCTTCTGAGCCCTCCAAACTCTTCTAACCTCTTTCCATTGCCCAGTTCCAAAGCTTCTTTCACATTTTCAGGTATCTTTATGGTAACATCCTACTCCCTGGCAACAATTTCCTGTTGTAGTCCATTTTTTGTTGCTATAAAGAAATATCTGAGGCTGGGTAATTTATTTCAGATATGTTTATTAGGCCCATGATTCTGATAGCTGGAAACTTCAAGATTGGGCATCTGCAGCTGGCAAGGGTCTCGGGATGCTTCTATTCATGGTAGAAGGTGAAAGGGAGCTGGTGTGGGCATGGATGACATGGTGAGAGAGGAAGCAAGAGAGATAGTGGGGAGATGCCAGGCTCTTTTCAACAACCAGCTCTTGTGGGGAATAATAGGATTAGGACTCACTCACTCCTGAGGGAGGGCATTAATCTATTTATGAGGGATTCTCCTTCATGACTCAAACACCTGTTAGGCTCCATCTCAAATTTCAATATGAGGTTTATTGGGAGCAAACACCCAAACTGGAGCACCTCAGAACACCTTTCTCCTCGGAAATATCTGTCCTTATCAATTAGTCAACAAATATTGACTGAGTGCTACTCTCAGATAGACACAGAGATGAGCATGACAGATTCATTCCTGTTCAGAAGTGAGACAGATAATAACGTGTAAAATAATTAAGTTCATCTTATATACCATAAAGGATAAATCAGAGGTCAGATCATGTCACACCTCTCCTCAGAACCCACCAGTGAATCTCAATTTCATGCAAAATTAACTTCAGAGTTTTTACCTCATTATTCAAGGTCCGGTATGATTTTCACATGCTCTCTTTATCTCTGGCTTTATGTCCTGTTCCTTTACCCCCTTATTCACTGCACATCAACTACATTGTCTTTCTTCCTGTTTCTTGAAGGCACACTCTGCCTTAGGGTATCTGCACTTGCTGTTTTCTCTTCTCAGACTGATTTTTCATAGATATGTACATGGATAACTCTCTCTCCTACTTTATTTCCTTGCTAAATATTTTTGTCAACTTCTCAATGAAGCTTACCTTGATCATCTTCTCAAATTGGCAACCCACCTCCAAGTTAGTTCTTCCTACTCCTCATTACTAGGCACTATTTTCCCTAATACTCACTACCTGCTAACATATCTACTTACTATTTTTGCCTCTCTCTCCTTCCATTAGAATCTAAGCTTCATGAGGGCAGATATGTTTCCCCATTTTGTTCAATGATTTAGCTCAAGGACTTTTAACAGTAGCTAGCACACAGTAAGTACTCAGTAAATAGCTGAGAGAACGAATAAGGGCTGTAAAGAAAAGAAAACATGTTGTTATAATAATGTGTGTGCCTGTGTGAAGTACGTAGCTGTGTATGTGAGACAGCCTAAGTGCATGTATGTATGTTTTCATGTGTGTGCATGTGACTGTGTGGGATGTATGTATAGCTGTTATGTGTATGCGGTTCTGTGTGTAAAGACATGTGTGTCATAGGCTCAAAATAAAGGGATGGAGGAAGATCTACCAAGCAAATGGAAAACAAAAAAAGCAGGGGTTCCACTCCTAGTCTCTGATAAAACAGACTTTAAACCATCAAAGATCAAAAGAGACAAAGAAGGCCATTACACAATGGTAAAGGGATCAATTCATCAGGAAGAGCTAACTATCCTAAATATATATGCACCCAATACAGG
>NW_012101610.1:853193-857016 GCF_000951045.1 Mandrillus leucophaeus
CACATGTATGTTTATTGCAGCACTATTCACAATAGCAAAGACTTGGAATCAACCCAAATGTCCATCAGTGACACACTGGATTAAGAAAATGTGGCACATATACACCATGGAATACTATGCAGCTATAAAAAAGGATGAGTTTGTGTCCTTTGTAGGGACATGGATGCAGCTGGAAACCATCATTGTCAGCAAACTACTGCAAGAACAGAAAGCCAAACACTGCATGTTCTCACTCATAGGTGGGATTTGAACAATGAGATCACTTGGACACAGGAAGGGGAACGTCACATACCGGGGCCTATTGTGGGGAGGGGGGAGTGGGGAGGGATAGCATTAGGAGATATACCTAATGTAAATGATGAGTTAATGGGTATAGCACACCAACATGGCACATGTATACATATGTAACAAACCTGCACATTGTGCACATGTACCCTAGAACTTAAAGTATAAAAAAAAGACATATGTGTAAGATTGTGCATGTTTGTGTGCATGTGTGCCTACACGTTTGTCAGTACATGGATGTATGTGAGACTGTGTATGTGTATGTGTGTGCAAGTGTGTGTAGAGCTGCATGAGCAGGTGTACAGGTGTTTATGCATACTTACATGCATGCATGTGTGTTGGTAGATGTGGATGTGTGTGAATGTATGTGTGCGAATGTGTATGTAATTATGTGTGTGTGGATGTATGTGAATGTATGTGTGCAAATTTGTATGTAATTATGCATGTGACTGTAGTGTATATGTAGCTCTGCAGTTAAGTGTACGTCTATATATCTGTTTATGAGTTTGGCATGTGCATAAGACTGACTGTAAGTGTAAGTGTGTGTATTCATGTGTGTGAGTGGTGGGGGGCTAGAAGTGTGACTAGATATTTGTGTGTGCTTGAATGTCTGAGTGTCTATGTGTGGCGGTGGAATTGCAGATGTATGTGTGGCTGTATCTATATTTGTGTGTGTGTGCATGTGTCTGAGTGTGTGTAAGTCCTAAATAGCACTCACAGTATTTACAATGGTCTGAAAACCCCTCTCTGGGTGGTCCTTTGCACCTGGCCACTGGGGACACTGCCAAGTCATGATGCTGGACTTTGCTGAGTGTCTTTTCCTTTCGGTTTTACAAATTTTGACCTTTAGACACATTTCAGGATAGCATATTCTACTGGGAAATCTGTGAGGTGGAAAATCAAAATTTTCCTGATGACTGTTTAAAAAGAATAACGGCTAGCTCATGTCTTCAGTGTTTTATAGATGTGCTCACATGTAATCGTAACAAGAACTCTACAGGAGAGGTATCCAGCGCCTCACTTTATAGATAAGGAAATTGAGGCTCAGAGAGGACGGGCGACTTGGCTAAGCTCCCACAGTTGGTAAGTGCTACAACAGGACTCAAATCTAACGTCAAAGTCCAGTGTCCTTCTCATATGGAACACCATGTTTCTGCAAAGAGGCATTTTAAAAGAAAATGATTTGAAATAGTCACTGTTGGAGGCTATGCGCAATCAACTGACCATCTCTGTGTTCCTAGAATCTGGCCCACAGTGGGGATTCAATGTTTGGGGAAGATAGAAACAGTGCTGGAGTTTCTGGGGAAACGTTGGGAGCAGAACTCTGTGGTGGGGGGCTCAGAATTTCCCAGGGCAGGGGGTTTTGAGTCAGGAATCAGAACCGCCGCTGGAAAAACAGATTTTCTTTAACACGCTCTACCTCTGATCATCTCAGGAAGTTTTTGGTGGCCTGGGTGGATGGACCCAAGGTTTCGGAAGCAGCCTGAAGCAAGAGACGATGCCTGAGAATTGCCTTCAGAAGACCCATTTTAAATCTTAGCTGTACTACTTACCAAATGAGCACACACACTGACCTGCTGTGCCTCAGTTTCCTCCTGTACAAAATGGAGATAAAAATAGCATCTATCTGGTAGGATCGTGGTAAAGCCTGAGTGAGACAATTCTGGAGGCTTCTCACTTGTCCTGATGCCAGAGGGGTATGATGCTGCACCCCTAAGCCTCTAAGACATGGAGAACAATGCAAAGTGCTAGATTTCTGCAAAGCCTTATGTTTGATCTAAGAAACCTGTTCAAAAGTATCCATGTGCTTCAGGAGATAACTCTGCCTCCGCTTCTCACTTTCAGAGTTGGGGACTGCATCTGACAAGTGGCTGTGGTTTCAAGTCTCTGGAGTCCCATTTTTTTTCTCTTCCATGGAGTTTGTTTGCTGCAGTTTGAGGAGCTAAGGCATATGAGAAATACCAGGTACATAATTAGTGCTTTGGAAAGAAACTGCTATTTCCATGATTATCGGGAGCTTTCATGAGGCAACTCACCCAGAGACCCCTTGCATGAAGGTAGGAAACTCACTGGTCGTCTGGGGTGCGGGATCTTAATGTCCTCTCCAGAAAATGGGATTGTAGACTTAGTAATGGTAACTAGGAATAACATTTGTTGGTTGGGCGCGGTGACTCACACCTGTAATCCCAGCACTTTGGGAGGCCAAGGTGGGTGAATCACCTGAGGTCAGGAGTTTGAGACCAGTCTGGCCAACGTGGTGAACCCCTATCTCTACTAAAAATACAAAAATTAACTGGGCGTGGTGGTGCACGCTGGTAGTCCCAGCTACTCGGGAGGCTGAGGTAGGGGTGATTTACCACATTGCACAATAGGAGACTGGGCTCTTTCTAGCTAAGGATTATTTATCAAAACCAAGATAAATACTGAAACAAGAAAAATAAAATTAAATTAATAGCTAACATACAAGCATCACTACCCAATAAAAGCTGACACACCCCCAAATTCTGATGGACATAGTGGGATTGGAAGGAGTATGACCTTTGAGAGAAAATCTTTCTAAACATGATGGCAGAATGATAGAAAGGAGTGCACAGCAATGGAAAGGCTTGGGAATGTAGGTCTAGTCTAACACTCCAGCCTCCAATATAGAGATGTGGAAAAAGAGGCCTACAGAGGGAAAGTCACCTGCCTGTGTACCAGATAGAACTGTTAGGTTTCCATTAGGAATTTTTCAGTATTCAAGAAAAGAAACAGACACATTCATTTGGAGAGAAAAAAAGAGGTGAACAGTCTTCAGGTGTAATTCTTGCTTGATGCCTCTTCAGCTCCCTATTCCCCTCAATTAGTATCTTATTTTTCATTCATTCATTCATTCAATGACTATTTACTGATACCTACTAGGCAGCAAGTCCTAACATTGGCACTGGGATGACAGACAAGACTATGATCTAGCCAATGATTTAGAAGAGTCCACAATCTACTAGGAAAGACAGGCAAAACAAACCTAAAATAATAAGCAATAGCAATGAGCTATGATGCCCATGAAAGAGAATGTTAAATGGGACTTCCTCTGTTTTCTCAGAATCTTGGCTGAAGCTCCAAGTGAAGACCATGGAAACACAACCACAGTTTAATGAGAGGGTGTCACATGACATGCTCAGACGTAATCCCAACCTGACTTTGGAGCTTCACTCACCTCCAGCCTGTATATGACAAAAGGCTACTGATAAAGCCAGCAGGTGGGTTTGATGGAAGGGAATTGTAACCGCCCAGTGGGTTCACCTTGCCCACTGCCTAGACAGAGCTGATTTATGAAGTTTCATTCTGTTACCTAGGCTGGAGTGCAGTGGTGTGATCTCAGCTCACTGCAACCTCTGCCTCCCGGGTTCAAGCAATTCTCTTGCCTCAGCCTCCTGAGAAGCTGAAATTACAGGCGCACTCCACCACATCCAGCTAATTTTTGTATTTTTGGTAGAGACGAGGTTTCACCATGTTGGCCAGGCAGGTCTCGAACTCCTTCCCTCAGGTGATCCACCTG
>NW_012101610.1:857342-859347 GCF_000951045.1 Mandrillus leucophaeus
TAGCCAGGATGGTCTCGATCTCCTGACCTTGTGATCTGCCTGCCTCGGCCTCCCAAAGTGCTGGGATTACAGACGTAAGCCACCGCGCCCGGCCCAGGGACTTTCTTAAAGAATCCTTCCTGCTACCCTCAGCCCCTTGAGTCTTGATCAGTCCCCCCAGTCTATGTCTTAAATGTACTCTTTTCTTCATGGCATTACAATTGTACATTTATTTGCATTATTCTGTGATAAATAATAATGACCTTCTCACTAGACTCAACTCCACGAGGGTTTGGGCTGAAATGTGTTTTCCCAAATTCTTATGTTGAAGGCCTAACCCAAGATACCCCAGTTTCTCCCAGTACCCCAGATTGTGACTGTCTTTGGAGACAAGGTTTTTAAAGAGGTGATTAAGTTAAAGTCAGGTCATGAAGGTGGGCCCTAATCCAATCTGACATAACAGGTGTCCTTAGAAGCAGAGGAGATTGGGCCCCAGACACACATACGCAGAAGAAAGATCACGTGAAGACAAAGGCAGAAGTCGGCGATCTACACACCAAGGAAACGTCCTCAGAATGAAATCAAGCCTGCCAACCTCTTATCCTAGACTTCCAGCCACCAGAACGGTGAGGACTTTAATTTCTGTTGTTTAAATGGCCCAGTCTGTTATCCTTTGTTATGGCAGACCCAGAAAACTCACATAGATAGGGACTAGGCTGGCTTTAGTGTATCACTGCGGTCTCAGAGCTCGGTATTGAGTAGGTGCTCCCTGAATTTTCCCTGGAGGATGTGGCGGTGCCAGGGGTGGGGTCGGCAGCACTGGGATTGCTTCAGTTTCCATCTGCTGCTTTTCCTCCAGGGTTGCTCCCAGAACCACCCTTTCCTGTTTGCAGGCCTGAGCCGTGGCTTCAGGTCCTTATGCCCCTCCTGGATAAGACTTTGTGATGGTTAATGTTAGGTGTCAACTTGACTGGGTTAAGGGTTCCCAGATAGCTATGAACATTACTTCTGGGTGTCTCTGGGAGGTGTTTCCAGGTGATACTAGAGATAGAGTCATAGACTAAGAAGATCTGCCCTCATCCACATGGGCAGGCATCATCCAATCCATTAGGGCATGAAGAGGAGAAAAAGGAGAAAGGACGAATTTGCTCCTTCATTTTGGGCTAGAACACCTGCGTTTTCTTGTCCTCAGACGGTGAAGCTCCTGGTTCTCGATTCTTTGCACTCGACAGGGAGTTATACCATTGGCTCTCCTGGTTCTCAGGCCTTTGGACTCAGGTGGAATGGGCCTTCCTGGGGTCTCCAGCATGCAGATGGCAGATGGTGGAACTTCTCAGGCTCCAAAATCGAGTGAGCCAATTCCCACCATAAATCCCCTTTCCTATGTCTGTATATGTCCTATTGCTTCTCTTCCTTTGCAGAATGCTGGCTAATACAGACATAATACAGCAGCCTTTGGGAATGATGTGTGAGTATGTGGAGGAAGAACTAGACCTGAAGCAGCATGTGCTTTCTTTAACATAACTTTTTTGTTAAAATAGTTGCATGTGCTTAGTACAAAAACTTGGGAAATACAGAAATGTAGTGGAAAAAGGAGGAAGAAAAACTATCATCCATTATTTTCTCTCCCTCCCTCCTCAATCTCCAGGAAAATGACAATTAACTAGTTTCCCCTTTATTTTTCAGAGTTGGGATTCTCCAGTATGCAAATATTTTTATTCTGATTTTTAAAATTAATATAGCTTACACTTTTCCCAAGACATACTAAACTGCTCTTAAATATTTCAATGGCCACATTATATGTTATTGAGTTAATGTACTACAATTTGGTTAATCATTTCCTTGTTGTTTGGATGTTAGTTTTGTTTGTTTGTTTTTGTTTGTTTTAGTTTTAAACAATGCTGCGTGATCATCTTAGTGCACCACACATTTTCTGCATTTTGAGTTTTTTCTTTTGTGGTGACTTAGGAAGGTAGAATTTCTGAGCTAAAGGATATTGCCAATTTTTTTTTTTTTTTTTTTTTTT
>NW_012101610.1:859562-878640 GCF_000951045.1 Mandrillus leucophaeus
GGATGGTCTCGATCTCCTGACCTCGTGATCCGCCCGTCTCAGCCTCCCAAAGTGCTGGGATTACAGGCTTGAGCCACCGCGCCCGGCGGATATTGCCAATTTTATGGTCCTGCATACTTTTACCAAATGGTTGCATACAAAGGATGGAGCCTTTCCATTCCCACTGGCAGAGAATGAGTACCCACAAGTGCCCCACGGCTCCGGTAACCTGTCCTACAGAGGGAAATCTGAAGCTCTTAGTGAGACCAGTGGGCAGATGCTGAGCCTCCCCCGAGACAGAGGGAGAAGTCAAACCACCAAGCATTTGCTAGGCTGCGCAGCATCTATGTGGTCGGGGCCAATGATATTCTTTTGCTCTTTCCAGCATTGCGCAGTGATCCTGGGGATGCCGTTTGGAAGCTGCACGCCTTTGACATCTTTAGGGTTGAAGAGATGATGCTCCCCATGGGGGCTGACCAGTGATCCATTAGTTTCTCGTGGAGCCTTCAGAGGTCTACGGGGCCTTCCTGGGGTTGCACCTCATTTCCGCCACTCCTGACTTCGCAATTTACTCCTTTGGATCTTTCCAGAAACCGTCTTTGGCAGTTCTGAAACAAAGGCCACCTAGTGACCAAACACAAAACAAAACAAAACAAAAAACACTTGGAAATCATCATTCCTCAAAAAGACTTTTGTTTTGAAAGAGCCATTACTGTCTGCCTGTCCTTGATTCAGGGTTTCCCCCTAAACTGCCAGGAGCAAAACAGCTGGAGCCTGGAGCACAGGATCTTTTTGACAGCATTTGAGCACCACCTCTTGTATCTGATTTATGGTAGGGATCAGGCTGTTCTTAGGGCAAGAACAAAATGTGCTCTGGGGAGAACCCGAGTGAAGAAATACAGAAAAAAACTGAAGCAGCAGCCAGGGTTACAAGTTTCTCCATATCCCCAGAGCCTGTCACAGGGCCTGGCCCTGAGTTGGGGCCCAGGCAGAGCGTGTCCATCTGATTCCCAGATCACTGTACCCTGGAAACCCTGATGTTTACCTTCCTGGGGTATTTGTATGGTGCAGTCACCCTTTTCACATGCTCCTGGAGTTCCCGCGTTAGTGCCTCTGGGTCATGAGAGGAGTAGTCCGGGGTAAGGACTATAAATGCTTTTACCACCTGCAGCAATACAAATACCGAGAAAAGATCAGACCTTGTATAACAACTCTTTTCTCCTTAAGTGACCCTTGAATAAGTGCCTACATTTATCTTTGCACCATGAAAGTTCTACTAGTTTTTTGGGCACAGCCAGTGACACAAACAACATCAATTTTTCTTTTGCTGGCCTTTCCAGGTGTGACTACCAGGAGCATTGACCTTTGCGGGTTGATTTCAAACTCCTACCTATTTCTCAAATTACTCCCCACACTTGGAATGACACCATTTGAAGCCAACATTGCTTCTCTTAAGAAGCAAATATTTTGGAGAGAAGAGGTTCATACACTCCTACGGCCATTTACTTCCAGATTTTCCTAACAAGGTAGGAAGGTATGGGTTTGAACAGATGGGACTGAGGAAAATGCAGTCAATTTCAAGGGGAACGAGGTATTTGGGGGTCTGCATGGATGAACATTTGCAATCAGCAGACCCTGAACTGCACCACTTCTGTTCCAGACATCCCAAAGGACATTCTACACCTTGGGTCTCTCTGCCCACATCTTTCCTGCAGGCTGTCGTATGCCAGGGAGGAGGAAGTGTCCCAGATTCAAGCACAACAAACAGAACACAGTTTCTGTTAGCAATGGAAGGTCACTCGGATGCTTATTAATTCCAGCATTCCTATCTGTTAACAGTATTTTATGAAGGGGTAGCTCACTGTCCTTGCTTACTTCCCACAGGGAGGAAGGCCACTATCATTTCATGTTCAGACAGATATGCTTTTAGGAAGAGCTTCCTCACTACTGTAACTACTAAACATTTGTTGGGCACTTTCTGCGCACCAGACTCAGTTCTAAGCACTGTACATGGATTAAGTTCGAGCACACAGCCATTTGTCACAATCCCAGTTAACTCATGGCATACAGAACTAGTCATACGTTTCAGGTGTGATTTCTTCAGCACATCAATGGGACTCCACACCTCCCTTATTCTATATTAACGGCCTCTGATTTTAGTGGAGAATCACTTGGTCAGGAATGGCTGGCTAAAATGCAGATTCTCTGGGCTGCATTCCCAATCATTATGATTCCATAAGTCTGACTTTAGGTCTACAAATCTGTATTTTAAATAAGAATCTCAGATGATACAGTTGCAAGCAGTCCAAGAACCAGACTTTGAGAATCTCTCCTGCAGTCCTGATGCTTCTGAGAATGCAGGCTGATGTTGCTCTAACTTTCAAAAGGTAACTTGTGCTTTAGGATTATGTTGGATGTAAGCCAGTGAAAAGTAGCTAAGTCTGCCTGTAAGCTGATCTTTCACATACTATGTATTCCTCTGGGACCCACAGGAAGATTTCTCCTGACTGGGAGCAGTGACTCATGCCTGTAATCCCAGCACTTTGGGAGGCCAGAGCGAGTGATCACCTGAGGTCAGGAGTTTAAGACTCCAGCCTGGCCAACATGGTGAAACCCTGTCTCTACTAAAAATACAAAAATTAGCCAGGTGTGGTGACATATGCCTGTTATCCCAGCTGCTGGGAGGGGGGCTGAGGCAAGAAGGTCGCTTGAACTTGGGAGGCGGAGGTTGCAGTGAGCCAAGATTGTGCCACTGAACTTCAGCCTGGTCAACAAAGCAAGACTCCATCTCAAAAAAAAAAAAAAAAAGATTTCTCCTATGAAAGCCCAGCTTATTAAATTTGGCCCAGCTTTCTGGTATATCAAGGTCATTTTGGATACATATTCTATCCCTCTCAGGTTACAGCCATCAGCAAACTGTGACTGGTGTGCTTGCTATGCCCTCAGCTGCAAATAGAAAATGACTTTTTATTAGACAGGATGGATAACAGAGCCTGCACCTCCCCCTAAGATCTCCTGCCCCATAGCCAGCCTCTTTGGGACCCAGTTGTGTCTGCTAAAAAGCAAAGTGTTGGTGTTTTCCCGTTACGTCCCTTTAGAGAGTAATTGTATCTCTAAAGACATGAAGGCAACGTGTGTCTGATGGTGGCATTTCAACTTTGTGGCACATGGATGGAGGTGAAATACAGGACAATCTGAGCCTTCCTGCTTGTTCTGCTGGGTGCTAATAAGTACAGAAGCAGGAGGCTGTGCTCTTGGGTGCACTAGTTACCTCTCCCCTGATGGGGTCTGGGCTGCTGACCACGGCCGACTCCAGGACGGCAGGATGCTCTGCCAGGGCGCTTTCCACTTCAACAGGCCCGATCCGGTAGCTGGAAGGGAAAAACAAACTCTTCCAAGTGGACTTCCCTCAACCCCCATGAAACTTCAAAGGGAGGAGGAAAGTGCAGACAACTTGACCTTGAAGAATTGATCACATCATCATTTCTTCCCATGAACCAAAAGTAGCCATCCTTGTCCATGCGAGCTCGGTCCCCTGTGATGTAAAAGTCCCCTTGTTCTGATGCAGCTGTCTTCTCAGGATTGTCCTGAAGGACAAAGAAAGCCCGTGAAGGACCCTCTGGAAACAGCCGCTAAGGCCAGTTACTGCGCCCGTAGCCCCCTGTAGGAAGCTGGAGATCACTCAACAGAAAGTTCAGCAGTTCCTGAAGTCCAGGCTGCCCAGAGTTCCCCAATGGACAGGGAGCTATGGCCCTGTTTAGTTATGGGATTTCCCTCTTTTGATTGGAATCAACTGCCAGCGAATGGTTAAGGGCAACAACCCACCACCATCCTTAGAAGGGCCCCACAGGGCCACTGGCTGTGTTTTTTAGGACAAAAGAACACACGAATACTCTTTGCGCTTGGGAATCACTGAGGATAGAAAGCGAAGGGCTAGGCCAGGTGTGGTGGTTCATGCCTGTAATCCCAGCACTGGGGAAGGCTGAGGTAGGTGCATCACTTGAGGTCAGGAATTTGAGACCAGCCTGGCCAACATAGTGAAACCCCATCTCTACTAAAAATAAAAAAAATTAACTGGGTGTGGTGGTGCATGTCTGTAATGCCAGCTACTCGGGAGGCTGAGGCAGGAGAATTGCTTAAACCCAGGAGGCAGACGTTGCAGTGAGCTGAGATTCTACCACTGCACTCCAGCCTGGGCTATAGGGCGAGGTTGCGAGATTGTGCCATTGCACTCCAGCCTGGGCTACTCCAAGTAGGAAAAAAAGGAAGGGAAAGGAAGGGGAGGGGAGGTGAGGGAAGGGGAGGGAAGGGAAGGGAAAAGAAGGGAAGAGAAGGGAGAAAAGAAAGAGAGAAGAAAAGGAAGGAATGAAAGGTGGGAAGGAGGGAGGGAGGAAGGAAGGAGCGAGGGAAGGAGGGAAAGAAGGAAGGAAAAGAAAGAAAGAGAGAGAGAGAAAGAAGGGAAGGAAGGAAGGAAAGATGGAAGGAAGGACGGAAGGGAGGGAGAAGGGCTCACCAAAAAGCCCATTGGTGTGGGGCAAGAGTAGAGGAAAGAGAAAAGCAATCAAACTCCGATTCTCAAAGTTTTAAAGAAAAAGCTACTACTCAGCAATAAAAATACATGAAAACACACAGGTGACTTGCAGAAGCATCATACTGAGTAAAAGAAACCTGACAGACAAATTTGAATAGTTAGTGATTCCATTTATATGAAGTTCTTTTTTTTAAAATGCAAAATTATTACATAGTGACAACAAACAATTTATCAATTGCTGGGTCTGGAGTGGAGAGGATTGGCTGTCAAGAGGAATAAGAGAGGATTTGGGGGTGAAAAATGTTCCATATTCGACTGTGGTGGCAGTTACATAGGGGCGTATGTGTGTTAAAAGTCATCAACCCGCACATGTAACATGGGTGAATTTCATTGTAGGTAAATTATATCTCAATTCAACAAGTACCTTCCGAGAAAAAAGAAAAAATATAAGCTACCAATACCTAGAAATACATCTAGCACAAAATCTCTAAGATGTGTATGGAGAAAACTTAAAACTCGACACACTAAAGAAGATATAAATAAATGAAAGAAAGACTTAATCGACCTGGTGCAGTGGCTCATGCCTGTAATCCCAGCACTTTGGGAGGCCAAGGCAGGCGGATCACCTGAGGTCAGGAGTTCAAGACCAGCCTGGCCAACATGGAGAAACCCCATTTCTACTAAAAATACAAAAATTAGCCGGGTGTGGTGGTGGATGGCTGTAATCCCAGCTACTCGGGAGGCTGAGGCAGGAGAATCACTTGAACCCAGGAGGTGGAGGCTGCAGTGAGCCAAGATCATAACACTGCACTCCAGCCTGGGTGACAGAGCAAGACTCTGTCTCAAAACAAAACAAGATAGACTTAATTAATAGAGATGTCAATTATCCCTAAGTTGTTTTATAGACAATACAATTCTAGTCAAAATGCTAGCAAACATTTTCCAAGGAACTTGACAGTTGATTCTAAAATGTAAATGAATGAGCAAAGGGCTAAGAATAGGTAAAACACTTCTAAATAAGTTGAAAAACAAGGATAGAGTCATTCTCCCACATATGAAGACTTACGGTAATGCTTTTGTGGATAAGACTTTATGGTATCAGTACGGAGACAGAGTAAGTGATCAAGGAAATACAAGAAAGTGCCAAAACCTAACTATGACTATATCAAACTTTCAAAAATTTATTTATTTATTTGAGATGGAGTCCCACTCTATTGTCCAGGCTGGAGTGCAGTGGTGTGATCTCAGCTCACTGCAACCTCTGCCTCCCGGATTCGAGCAATTCTCCTGTCTCAGCCTCCCAAGTAGCTGGGACTACAGTTGCCCGCCACCACACCCAGCTAATTTTTATATTTTTAGTAGAGATGGGGTTTCTCCATATTGGTCAGGTTGGTCTCTAACTCCTGACCTCAGGTGATCCACCCACCTTGGCCTCCCAAAGTCCTGGGATTACAGGTGTGAGCCACCACACCTGGCCTATATTACACTTTTATATCTGACAAAATTATCTTGACAGATAACTGGGAAAAGGAGGATTTATTCAACAAATTGGTTTTTCATATAGAGAAAAATAAAATAGACCCCTATCTCATACCATGTATACATCAACCACAGATGGATTATAAACTTAAATGTCAAAAGCCAAATTATAAAACTGTTGGAAGAAACTATAGGTGAATATGTGTATTTCCTACCCCAAAGTTGAAAATGATTTTATAAGACACAAAAAGCACTATTCATAACACTTAAAAACTTAATGATTTGATGACATGGAAATAAACGCTTCTGTTCAATAAAAATAGCTTAAAGAAAGTGAAAGAAAGTGAAAAGATAAGCTACCACCGGGGAGGAAGATATTAGCAACTCTTATAACAAATGACCAATATAAAGAATATATTAAGAACTCCTATAGGCTGGGCGTGGTGGCTCATGCCTGTAATCCTAGCATTTTGGCAGGCTGAGGCAGGTGGATCACTTGGGCCCAGGAATTCAAGACCAGCCTGGGCAACATGGTGAAACCCCATCTTTACAAAAAAAAAAATTAGGTGTGGTGGCGTGTGCCTATAGTTCCAGCTACTCGGGAGGCTGAGGTGTAAGGATTACCTGAGCCCAAGAAGTCAAAGTTGCAGTGGCCATGATTGTGCCACTGCACTCCAGCTTTGGTGACAGAATGTGACCCTGCTTCCAAAAAACTGTATTAAATAGTTGCATAATATTTCTGTGTGGTGGTGATATTAGCTATTTGAGCAAATTCCTGTGTTAGAAATTTGGGTTCTTTTTAAAAATTTTTTTCTCTCTTCTTTTTCTCCTTTTTGTTCTTTTTCTTACTTTCTTTCTTTTTCTTTTCTTTTCTTTTTTTTTTTTTGGCTTTTGTTCACAATGCTATAATATAATATAATCCTTTACATAACTAATCTCTGGTATTAGAAATTTAGATAGTCCCTCCACCTTTTTTATCTGTTATAAACAGCTAGCACTATAACAAATATTTGTGCATTTGACAATTTGTTTCCCTAGGAAAATAAGCATATTCCGTATATGGGTTATAAAGTTGACATGGGCCTATTCATGTAACTGACATGTGCAATTCCACTAAATGGGAATGACCAACATGAATTTGAAATGTTTATGTTTATTGTGGGGGGATAATGAGCTTAGCTTATCAAAAAATCACAGAACAATTTTGGTTTGAGATTCTCTGCAATAATTTTCACATGTTTCATGATTCTCACAGAAGAGATTTAATATTTTTCTCTTAAGAATGAGCTGGGCCGGGCACTGTGGCTCATGCCTGTAATCCCAGCACTTTGGGAGGCCGAGGCAGGCAGATCACTTGAAGCCAGAAATTCCAGACCAGTCTGACCAAGGTGGCGAAATCCCGCCTCTACTAAAAATACCAAAATTACCCCGGTGAAATGGTATGCGCCTAGTCCCAGTTACTCGGGAGACTGGAACACGAGAGTTGCTTGAGCCCAGGAGGCAGCAGTGCAGTGAGCCAAGATCACACCACTGTACTCCAGCCTGGGCAACAGAGTGAGAAGACAGTGTTGCAAAACAAAACAAAACAAAAAAGATCTGGAAAGAAAACTAACTGTTGATGCAGGTGATGGAAAGAATCAGTCAAAAAAATTAAAGATTCTTATCTAGCAAATAACTTTTCAAATTACTTTAGTACACTCAGTGGAATGATCTCACAACCAGGAAGAATGTGTACAAGTACAGTAAGTACCAGAGTCCTGCTCCACACCGAGTGGCAGGAAGTAGACAATAAATAATGAATGAATACATTTTTCAGTGGGGTCAAAGATTTACTATTGTTTCCAAGACTGATTAGCAGAAAAATACATTAAAATGTTAACATGATCTCAGCTTGGCATGATTACTATGTTGTGGGTTTTTGTAAGTTTCTGTGATTTTAAACAAAATAAAGTAAAAGATTATTTCTCTTGTAGTCACAGAAAAACCATTAAAATGCAACATTCCAAAAACAAATGGACTGGTTTGTTTCTGCTCCTTCTAATTCTGTAGTTGATTGACAGCTTAATAGACACATGAGATGGCATTTCTATTAAGCAGTGGCTCCCAGGCTTGGCTGCACATTCGAATCACCTGGGAAACTGATCCACACCAGAAATGTTAGTTTTAATTAGCCTGAGGTGGGGCTCAAGCATCAGCAATAACTGACGCTTGCCAGGAGTTTCTAGTGCACAGTCAGATCTGAGGGTTTTATAGAGAAAGCTGTGAAGAAAAGAAAGCCCAACATAAACACCAGCCAAGGTGAATACAAAAGAGAAGCAATTACTAAATTATCCCAGAAACTTGGACTGAAATCCCAGGTTTGTGCCCTGCTAGCAAACCACAAAGAGAAACCTGAAGACAGCTCTGACACAATAGTGCAGTTTGACCTTTATGTATTTATTAATTTACTATTATTATTAGTTTTTGAGATGGAGTCTCGCTTCCTCGCCCAGGCTGGAGTGCGGTGCTGCGATCTCGGCTCACTGCAACCTCCTCCTCCCTGGTTCAAGCGATTCTGCTGCCTCAGACTCCCAAGTAGCTGGGATTAGAGGCACGTGCCACCACGCCTGGCTAATTTTTATATTTTTGGTAGAGACGGGGTTTCACTATGTTGACCAGGCTGGTGTTGAACTCCTGATGTCAGGTGATCCACCTGCCTTGACCTCCCAAAGTGCTGGGATTACAAGTGTGAGCCACCGCACCCGGCTGCAGTTTGACCTTCAGAAGCTCCCTTCCTTTACTGCACCTCGATTTTCTCCTCATTAAAACAACGGTGCTGCCCTCATGTCGTATTTTTGCGCTTTCAGACATACCCCCGTTTAAATCCCATGTCCTGCCTATGCTAGTTGCATGATGCTGGATAAGTCACTTCCCCTTTGTAGCAGCTTCCTTATCAATAATAGTCTTCCTTATCAATAACAGAACTTTACTAATAATAGTAGCAACCTACCTCATGCAGTCATTGTAAGGGTTAAACAAATAGATATTTACAAAGTGTGGTGCACAATGCTTAGCACACAGTCACTATCATGAGAACGGCTGTTCCCGTCTCTTACCAAATAGCAATTGAAGAAACAGAAGGGCCGGGTGGGTCTGATACGGATGGCAACATTCCCCTCTTCTCCAGCAGGCAGGACATTGCCCTCATCATCCACAATCTGGCAGGGAGATCACAGAGGTGCATGTATGAGCGTCTACACCCTGGGCTACTGCAGCAGCCCAGAGGCCCATGCCAGCCAGGCCTGTGTGTCTTTCTCCTCTCCACGCCAGGCCTCGCCAGAAGTTAGGGGAGGCTGCTACCTGCACATCGTAGGGTGGGACTGCCTTCCCCATGGATCCAGACTTGATTTTCATGCCTTTTGGATTGGCACAGATGACAACCTGGGGAGAAAGCAGTACGGATAAAGAAGAGCCTTTCCACTTAGCTTCTTTCCTGGACCATGCCTTTCTCTCGCCCTGCCTGATAACTCTTTCTCTCATCCTCTTTTTTCTCCTCCCTCACTTTCTTCTTTCTTTCCCTTCTCCTCTCTCCATTTCTCTCCTTTCTTCCTCCCTTTTTTCTTTTTTCTTCCTCCCTCACTCCTTCCTTTCCTTCTTTCCTTTCCTCTTTCCTTTCTCCTTTCCTGTTTTTTTCTTCCCTCCTTCATTTTATTTCCTCCTTTATTTCATTCCTTTCCCTGTTATTTCATTCTCCATTTTCCTCTGTCCTCCCTTCTTCTTTCTTCACTATTTCCTTCCTTCCTTTCATCTTTTTCCCCTTCCTTTCCTTTCTCTTTTCTTTATTTCCTCTCTCCCTTCCTTCTTCATTTTCTTCCTATTTTCTTCCTTCCTTCTTGCCTTTCTTCTTTTCTTTCCATAGTCAACAAACAGTTATGGGGCACTCCAGGGGGCACTCAAACATAAAGAACTTAATGCATCTCTGAGCCAAAAGACTCAGTTGATCCCCAGATCTCTTCCTAGATGACTGTAGAGGACACTGCTTAGAATCTGGGACTCTGAACAGCCGCACATGTAGGCTGTCTTGGTAGAGACAAACAATGCATCCAACCGTGAGGGCTGGTTTGCTGGTCATGGTATAGTTGTAAAAGCACTTTAAAGTACCTTTTTTTAATTTTTAAGAAGTGTGTGTGTGTGTGTGTCTGTTGTGTGTGTGTGTGTATTTCAATAGGTTTTTGGGTATGAGCATTTTTTTGTAACATGGATGAATTCTACAGTGGTGAATTCTGAGATTTTAGTGCATCTGTCACCTGAGTAGTGTACATTATACCCAATATGTAGTTTCTTTACCCTCACACCCCTCCTCCCACCTTCCTCCTTCTGAGTCTCCAAAGTCTTTTATACCACTTTGTATGTCTTTGCATCCTCATAGCTTAGCTCCCGCTTATAAGTGAGAACATATGGAAATCAAAAGGGAAGGAAAGCTGATGGAGTTTTGTTATCAGCTTCTCCCCTGGGTGGAGGAGTGGTGGGGTGGTCCCTGAGAAGCTTCAGGGAGGTTACAGCTGGAGAGGCAGGAAGCCCTGGAGGGGACCTGGCCCCTCCAGTGCTCACCGTTTCAGACTGGCCATAGCCTTCGTACAGCTCCACACCGGTCTGGCGTTTCCACTTCTCCCTCACGTCAGGGTTGAGGGCCTCTCCTCCGGTCAGACAGTGCCTCAGGCTCTGAAACTGGTACCTTTCTCAGGCAGGAAAACAAGGCCACCTATGTCAGGATCTTCATACCACCCGCCTTCTGGTGCCACTGCCCAGACGTAAACACCCACAGGCACTAGAGGGTAGACGGCCCTGCTTTTTAACCTGCTCTAAGTGAGTCCATCCTCAGGCTTTACAACCATTCTCCTCATGGACAGCTAATTTTTAAAAGATTCACCCTATCTGAGTTTGGGATAAAATCAGAAGCTCATATAATAGGTTTTGGCATAATATGGTGAGTTCCAGGTAACTTGGCCAAAATAATTTAGTTGAAAAAAAACTGATCATAAATTGGTTAGGACAATAATCTGATTGAAAAGGATAGATAAATCAATTAGAAATTGAAAAGATAGGCCAGGCACCACGGCTCACACCTGTAGTCCCAGCACTTTGGGAGGCCAAGGTGGGCAGATTGCTTAAGCTCAGGAGTTGAAGACCAGCCTGGTCAATGTGGTAAAACCCCGTCTCTACCAAAAAATACAAAAAATTAGCCAGGTATGGTGGCACATGCCTGTAGTCCCAACTACTTGGAAGGCTGAGGTGGGAGGAAAGCTGGAATCCAGGAGGCGGAGGTTGCAGTGAGCCAAGATCATGCCACTGCACTCCAACCTAGGCGACAGAGCAAGACTCTGTCTCTTAAATAAATAAATAAATAAATAAGAAAGAGGAAGAGAAAGGAGAGAAAAGAAAATTGAAAAGATAAAAATTAGTCTTCTAAGAATCTCACAAATTCCTACAGATTAATTATGTTGCAAAACGCCCTTTCTGTTCAACAAATCATCCAAACTAAAAGAAAAAAAAAATTCAGTGATTGCAAGTACATTTTTGATCTTGGAGGAGAAGGGAGATCAAATTGGCTTGACGAAGTTACTTAGTACTACCAAATGGCATTCAACGACATTGTTCTTAACAAGGTACTTGGAGCTTGCTTTCAGCCAAAATCATCATCTGGAGATGCACACATCAGATCACCGAATGGGATGAACTTCTTACATTGGAGAAGAATTCACTTTTAGAAGCATGTAAGAACTCCCTCCTCTGGGCACTTGGTGGGTAGATTCATGTGATTAGGAAAGATGAGAGGATGACTCCTTATGACTTGGGGCAGGACAAAAGAGGGAGAATAGGTCAGGGTTGGTGGGTACTGAAGGACGGTGGGCCTTTCTCCATATACCCCAGCAACTAGCCCTGTTCTGCCAGAAGATGTTGCTTTGGCTTCACCCAGGATGGAGCCATCATCAGTGCCTTGTCCCTTTCTCTTGGGTGCCCAATGGCATGTGGTCAGAGAACAGTTGGCTGGGGTGAGTCTGAGGCTGAGAGTTGGGGCATCTACTGTGGTGTGGGCTTGTTAGTTTCACCAGAACTGAGGGCCCTGGCCACAAACCCCACTCCATAGGTGGCTAACAATTGTCCAATAATTTCTCTCACCTCACAGAAGTAGCAGACACACTGCTGAGAGAATAGCCCATGGGTGTATGGTGTGGGGAGAAGCCTATCTCAGGTGCTAAAATTTCAGACTGCCCTAAATCTATTTAGTTCCCTCTGGATGCAAATTTTTGGGGGCCAGAAGCTTGTTCTTGAGGGGCATCTGTGAGGTTTACAGGTATGTTGACTTGTCAATGTGTATGTGTATAAATGTGTGTGCGAGAGAGAGACAAAGAGAGAGACAGAAAAATATATAGAGACAGAGAAAGATAGAAAGAGAGTTGGAATGAGAGGATAGTTGTATGTGTGGATACCCATGCTGTCTATTCACATACTTAGGCCCTCAAAGCACCAAACAGATGGGCTGTACCTGGTCAGATCCTCCTGCACAAGCAGCCGAAAGATGGTTGGGACACAGCAGAGGGTGGTTATCGGGAATGTAGAGAGAGTCTAAACAAAAGCAAAGGGTGAAAGATGTCCTTAGAATCACTGGGGTGGGACCATGAAGATGGAGCCAAATGCACTGCATCTTTATATTCTCACTACCAAAGCAGAGAAGTTGAAAACTATGTGTGGAATCCAGCATCCAAGATGGTGCCCAGTGACCCCTACTTCCTAGCATTTGCACCTTTGGAGGAATCCCCTCTCACCTCATACCAAAGTGGGTCTGTGACAGCAATGGCATACTGTCAAGGTGATGAATATCACTTTCCAGATTCAGTTGTACAAAGACTACGGTTTCTGTCTTGGATGTTCTTTCTCTCTCCCTTTCTTGGATCCCTTGTTCTGGGGGAAGCAAGCCACCATGTTTTGAGTATGCTCAAGCCATCCTATGGACAGGTGCACACAGTGAGAAACTGGAGACTCTAGCAAACACCCAGTGAGAAACTGAAGTCTACTAAAAACCACCAGTGAATTTTTTTTCTTTTGTTTTGTTTTGTTTTGTTTTTTGAGATGGAGTCTCGCTCTGTCACCCAGGCTGGAGTGCAGTGGCAAGATCTCAGCTCACTGCAACCTCCATCTCCCAGGTTCAAGCAATTCTCTGCTTCAGACTCACGAGTAGCTGGAATTACAGGCACCCTCCACTATGCCTGGCTAAGTTTTGTATATTTAGTGGACACGGGGTTTCACCATCTTGGCCAGGCTGGTCGTGAACTCCTGACCTCATGATCCACACGCCTTGGCCTCCCAAAGTGCTGGGATTACAGGCATGAGCTACTGTACCCAGCCACCATGAGTTTGTAAGCAATTTTTCAGCTTCAGTCAATCCTTAAGATGATTGCAGTCCTAGCTAATATCTTTTTTAAAATTATTGTGGTAACATACACACAACATAGAATTTGCCCATTGGAATGGTTTTTAAGTGTATAGTCCAGTGGGATTAAATATTTCCACAATGTTGTGAAACCATCACCACCATCCACCTCCAGGACTATTTTTATCCTCTCAAACTTAAACTCCGTACCCATTACACAATAATTTCCCATTACTCTCTCCCCTAACTCCTTGTAAACACCGTTGTACTTTCTGTGTCTATGAATTTGACTACTCTTGGTATCTCATGTAAGTGGAATCATACAATATTTGTCCTTGTATGACTGTCATGTTTCACTTAGCATAATGTCCTCAAGGGTTATCCACATTATATCATATAACAAGATGTCCTTCCTTTTTAAGGCTGGGTAATATTCCTTTGCATGTACACACCACATTTTGTTTGTTCATTCATGTGTGGATGGACACTTGTGTTGCTTTCACCTTTTAGTTATTGTTAATGCTGCTATGAACACGAGCGTACTTTGCTGACCTCTTGATTGCAACCTCATGAGAGACTCTATTCCCAAATCCCCTCATTAAGCTGCCTCCAGCTTCCTGACCATCAGAAACTGTGAGATAAATGCTTGTGTTTTAAAGTTCTATGTTTGGGTATAATTTATTACATAGCAATAGATAATGAAAACACTATGTCAGAGCTGGGGACAATGCGAGGAGAAGGTCCATACACTGGCTGTTCAAGCACTACATGGATAATGATAGTGATGAGTTTGATCATGATGATAACAATCAATATGGGTTAAGAATCTACTATATTTGGTCCACCATGTGGTACCAGCTTACTCCTGCAAGAATGGCCATAATAAAAAAATCAAAATAGATGTTGGCATGGATGCAGTGAACAAGGAACACCTCTACATTGCTGGTAGGAATGTAAACTAGTACAACCACTATGGAAAACAGTGTGGAGATTCCTTAAAGAACTAAAAGTAGAACTACCATTTGATCCAGCAATCCTACTACTGGATATCCTCCCAGAGGAAAATAAGTCATTATATGAAAAAGATACTTGCACATACATGTTTATAGCAGCACAGTCTGCAATTGCAAAAATGTGGAACCAACCCAAATGCCCATAAATCAAGTGGACAAAGCAAGTGTGGTATATAAATATATATAATGGAATACAACTCAGCCATAAAAAGGAATGAAGTAATGGCATTGACAGGGACCTTGACGAGATTGGAGACTATTATTCTAAGTAAAGTAACTCAGGAATGGAAAACCAAACATTTTATGTTCTCCCTCATACGTGGGAGTTAAGCTATGAAGATGCAAAGGCATAAGAATGACATAATGGACTTTAGGGACTTGGGGGAAAGGGTGGGAAGCGGGTGAGGGATAAAAGACTACAAATTGGGTGCAGTGTATACTGCTTAGGTGATGGGTGCACCAAAATCTTATAAATCACCACTAAAGAACTTACTAATGTAACCAAACACCACCTTTTAGTTACTGTTCCCCCATAACCTATGAAAATAATTGTTTTTTAAAAAAGAATCTACTATATTTTGAAACAACGTAAGTGTCCATCAACAGATGAATGGATAAAGAAAATGTACATATACACAATGGATCCATAAAAAAGAATGAGGTCCTGTCATTTGCAATAACATGGGTGGAACTGGAGATCATTATGTTAAGTGAAATAAGCCAGGCACAGAAAGACTAACTTCACATGTTCTCACTTATTTGTGAGATTTAAAAGTCAAAACAATTGACCTCATGGAAATAGAGATTAGAAGGATGACTACCAGAGGCTGGGAAGGGTAGTTGGGGGCTGAGAGAAAGGTGGGGATGGTTAGTTGGCACCAAAGTAATAGAATGAATGAATAAGACCTATTATTTTAAAGCCCATCAGGGTGACTTTAGTCAATAAAAACTTAATTGTATATTTTAAAATAACTGAAAGAGTATAATTAGATTGTAACACAAAAGATAAATGCTTTCAGGGGATGTATACCTCATTCTCTATGATGTGATTTTCATGCATGGCATGCCTACATCAAAATATCTAATGTACCCCATAAAGATATACACCTACTATGTACCCACAAAAATTAAAAATTATTTCAAAAAAGAACTTACTATGTGCTGGCCCCTTTGCCTTGTATCATTTCATTCTCGCAGCAACCCTATAGAGATACGTTATCCCTTTCTTATAGGTGAGGCTGAAACTGCAGTTCAGGGAGATTAGGCAACTTCCCCAAGGCCACACAACTAGCGAATCAAAGGTGTAGGATCAGAGTCCAGGTCTGACTCTTTGACTGATGGCATGACCTGTGCAGTTAGCTACCAGGTGATACAGCTTATCTCAGTACAAATAGTATGAGCAGAAGAGCCCTCTGACATTTTCAGGAATGACACTTAGGATATGGGGGGCTGGAGAAAGGTGACCTGTGTCTTGACTGGGGGCACCAATCTCCCCCCTCCCTATAAGAAGACCCTGGGAGCCTGAGCAGGAGTCACCAGGACTCTCTAGTTGGGCCATGTTAAACACCATGGACGGTAGCATTTGGAGTTGAGGCACAGACTGATTTTGCCTAAGGGTTTGACAAATACCTAGGGTTTTGGCAGAGGCATAAGGAAGAAAGTGGTGGAGACAAGGGCACCCCATGCAGGAGAAATAGCAATGAAATGGTCTTAATCTAGGAATCTAGCTAGAGCATAGGCAGTGATGGAAGGGAACCAGGTGGTCAGGAACCAGATTATGGAAGGCCCGGGAGCCACACCAAAGAAGCCTTAAAGTCACTGATTCATGTGTTTTCTCCTGCAGCCTGAAATCTATATCCCACTCATCTGATTTATACCCAACACATATGGGGTGTTGTTGGTTTTTCCTCTTACATTCAGGATAACTTTGGCATCAACTCGGGGCAGCTCATGCACAAAAATACAAGCTCCATTAGGCCAGGCAGAGAAGAGAGTCCAGGCTGCCTTCACCCAGCCAGTGTCAGTCGTGTTCCAGAAGATGTCCGATTCGGTCAAGGCCACCCACCGTCTGCCAAAAATTAGAGAACGTCAGCACCCTTGGCGATGACTCTACCTTTAAGAAGGATTGTATTATCTATATCACCCCATTTGGAGCCCTGCTCAGTGGGTACTCACTTATACTTGTGAAACCTGAACAAGAACCATCAAGTCAACTATTGTCTCAACAGGCATTTACTGAGCATCTTCCATGTACCTCTGCCCTAGACTAAGAATACAGAAGCAAAAAGAGTTTCCAGAAAGTTCACAGTCCAGTGGGTGTGATCTATAAGGGAAAAAGTTAACCTCAGTACTCTGTGCTAAGGTCACTTTATTTAGCCAACATTTATTTAGCACTTAGTCTGGGTTAGCACTAGGGATATAGAACAGAACAATTAGTCTTGCTTTAGGGCCTTATAGTTTAGGAAGTATAAATATCTAGGAAGCCGCCGGGCGCGGTGGCTCACGCCTGTAATCCCAGCACTTTGGGAGGCCGAGGCGGGCGGATCACAAGGTCAGGAGATCGAGACCACAGTGAAACCCCGTCTCTACTGAAAATACAAAAATTAGCCGGGCGCGGTGGCGGGCGCCTGTAGTCCCAGCTACTCAGGAGGCTGAGGCAGGAGAATGGCGTGAACCCAGGAGGCGGAGCTTGCAGTGAGCCGAGATCGCGCCACTGCACTCCAGCCTGGGTGACAGCGTGAGACTCCGTCTCAAAAAAAAAAAAAAAAAAAAATATCTAGGAAGCCGCTGGAGAGCATGGTTTAACAGAGCTAAACACAAAGCCTTGTGCAATTACAGAGAATAGGCACCTAATCCAGAGCAATGTTGGAGATGAGTTTCTGAGAAATGCTCTGGTAGAGGAGATGACACTTGAGTTAGACATAAACAATGCATAGGGATTATATAGGTGAGGCAGAGAAGCAGGAGCATCCCAGGAATGGGAAACAGTGTCTGCAAACATGCAAGACAGAAAAGCGGTCATGCACTTGAATCCTGGGACACAGGCACTCCTGGTTCTCCCCCTTTCATTGGCTGTTCCCTTCTCAGTCTCCTCTGCTGAGTCCTCCTGGTCTCCCCTTCAGTGCAGAAATGCCTCAGGCACTCAGTCCTGAGACCCATTCTCTTTTCAGTTTATATTATACTTTGCTGATCTCATCCCATCTCATGGTATGAAATACCATCTTTACACTGATAAGTTCAGCATGAATCTTTCTCTCTAACTTCAGACGTGTATATCCAAATGCCCACTCAACATCTCCACTTTTAACAAGGGGATGGAGATGTCTAAGAAGGCTCTCAAATTGACAACTCTATAAACAAACTCGGTTTTCTTCCCACTAGACAGCTCATCCCACAGTTCTTCCCCCATCATTTAGTGCTTCCGGTTGTTCAGGCCATTCTTCTTAGAGCCATCCTTGACTCCTCCTTCTCATTCCACACTGACTCTGTCAGCAAGTCTTATTGGGTCTAGGTTGAAAATACATTCAGAATCTCATCTCTTCTCCCACTTCTCCCCGGGCAAGCTACTATGCTTGCCTCTTAATGCACTAGTCATCTTCTTTAGCTGTTTCCTCTACAGTTTCATTGTGAACCCAACATCCTGAGTGAGCCTTTAAAAAACATATTAGATTACGTCACTCCTCTGCTCAAAATATCCAATGCTTCTCAAAAAAAATTAAACATAGAATTACCATGTGATCCAGCAATTTCATTTCTGCATGTATACCCAAAGGAAGTAAAAGCAGAGACTCTAACAGATACTCGTATGCCAGTGTTTATAGCAACATTATGGACAACAGCCAAAATGTGGAAGCTACCCAAGTGTCTATCAACAGGTGAATGGATTATTTAAAATGTGGTCGAGGCCAGGGGCAGTGGCTCATGTCTATAATCCCAGCACTTTGAGAGGCCGAGGCAGGAGGATCATGAGGTCAGGAGTTCGAGACCAGGCTGGCCAACATGGTGAAACCCCATCTCTACTAAAAATACAAAATTTAGACGGGTGTGATGGCGGGCACCTGTAATCCCAGCTACCTGGGAGGCTGAGGCAGGAGAATCGCTTGAAACCAGAAGGCAGAGGTTGCAGTGAGCGGAGATTGCACCACTGCACACCAGCCTAGGCAAAAGAGAAAAACTCTGTCTCAAAAAAATAAAAATAAAATAAAAAAACAAATAAAATGTGGTCTATCCATACAATAGAATATTTTTCAGTCTTAAAAGGGAGGGAAATTTTGACACATGCCACGACATGGATGAAACTTGAGGACATTATGCTAAGTGAAAGAAGCCAAATTGCAAAACAAAAGGACAGACTGCATGATGCCAATCACACGAAATACCTGGAGTATCAAATTCACGGAGATGAAAAGTAAAATAGAGGTTACCAGGGGTGAGGGGAGAGGGTAATGGGGCGTTATTGGGTAATGGGGGCATAGTTCTCATTTGGAAAGATAAAGTAAATTCTGGAAATGGATGGTGATCATGGTTGCACAACAGTGTGAATGTATTTAATGACACTAAACTGTACACTTAAAATGGTTAAAAGGGTACATTTATGATATATGTATGTATATGTTTATGTATGTATGTGTATGTGTGTGTGTGTGTGTGTGTGTGTGTGTGTGT
>NW_012101610.1:879800-920216 GCF_000951045.1 Mandrillus leucophaeus
GATTCTCCTGCCTCAGCCTCCCAGGTAGCTGGGATTATAGGCATGCGCCACTACGCCCAGCTAATTTTGTATTTTCAGTAGAGAAGGGGTTTCTCCATGTTAGTCAGGCTGGTCTCAAACTCCCAACCTCAGGTGATCCGCCTGCCCCGGCCTCCAAAAGTGCTGGGATTATGGGTGTGAGCCACGGCGCCCAGGCCTATGGGCTGATTTTTTAAAAAAAGATCCCCAGGGCTCTTGCTCTTCTATGTCTGGTTAAGTAGGTCAGATGTGAGGCCTTGTCATCTGTATTCAAAACAGCATCCAGGTGAATCTGATGCAGCTGGTCTGTGGGGTGAGCATTCGTGATTCAATTGTTCAGGCCCCTGAGAGGCCCCTTTTGGGTTCTGGCTTCCAATCAGGACAAAGTCTCAAATTCTAAGAAGGGTTTCCACCAGGTCCTTGCTCTAAGGCAGATAGGGTCTCGGCTCTGCCCAATCCTGACTTAACTACTTTTTAACACCCTGGGCAAGTCACTTTAGTTTTCCAAGCCTCAGTTTCCTCATCTGTAAAACTGGGTTGAAGGGCACATCATCATGTCCTTTTCAGGGATTAAATAAGATGATGTCTTATCCATTATGGTGTTCTGAACACCAAACACAATGCTTGTCACGAAATAGACGTTCATTAAACCTTTGCTACATGAATGAATGAAGGTGAAGGCTTACATAGCACAGTATCTAGGAATACGCTAAGTACCCAATACACGGCCATAAGTTGATTATTAATTGACCACCTGCTATGTACTAAATGCACCATATAGGTTATTTCATATACTCTGAATGGTAGCTCTAATAACGACTACCGCCATTATAGAAGCAAATGAAGCACAGAAAAGCTGCTGACAAATCCAGCACTGACTGAATGAGCGACCTTGAACATTAAGGTGGTGACCAGGATTATGCTCAGGTCAGTCTGGCTGCCAAGGGGAGTGTTCCTCTCTGATTCACTCTCTGTGTGTGAAATCAGCAACGCATTTCATCTTTTGTTGCTTAAAGGGGAAATGACTTCATTTTTCTGCTGTTCTCCTGGAGAACCCCAATTCACCGGAGGAGTTCCCTGAAGTTCAACCAGCCTGGCCGACTGTCGCTGTCTGACACCAGCAGCTTGGTCTGGAGGGAGGGGCATTCAGCGCTGATGGCATCCACCCTTGGAGCTAGGGAGTCACTGGTGATAATAGACTTGGCCCTGGACGCCTGCAGCCGGTACTTGAGGTCCTTCTCCGTCAGCTGAGTGACACCCGGAATCATGACAACCCCTGGCATAAAACAGAAGTGGATGTTGACTGGATAGCAGGGAAGGTCTTGGGTATAGAGGTAAGAGATGAGGGCAGGAAGGGGCTGGGGAGGGTTGGAATGCCTGAGCTGGAAGAGGTAACAATAATAATAGCAGCCTAAAAACCCTAGCCTTCTGAATAAGTGCATGATCACTCATTCACTCAGCATCAGCGGAGGCTTGCTAGGCTCACCGCGGCCTCTTTCCTCCTCTGTGTCTCTGCTGAAGGAACCATTCGAAGAAGGTAATGTTTTACTGCCCTAGACATTCGTGACAACAGGAGGAGCTGCCCCCTAACCTCCTGCAAGGGATAATATCACTAGTTCTTTTATTTCCTCTTTATCTGCCTTCCTTTGGCAGCTGAATGATGCTGTGATAATTAGAATCATAAAGTCTACGAGTGAAACTAACATAGATTGGTTATAGGAGTCCCTCATCTATAACTGCATGGTTCAGGTAAAATTCTAGCAACTAAAGCAAGGCTCCCAAACCACGACCAGCAGAAAATAAGCTTGATTTGTCCCAGTCAGGACTTTTTAAAATGATAGATGCCAACATTAAAAGACAGGAGGATTTTTCATAAAAATCCAGAGTTTTCCATTACAAATCAGAAGTTCTGATAACACCGGTATTCATCCTGTCGTGGGAACATTTGGTTCGAGTTGAGAAGCAGCGACCCCATTTGATAAAGCATGTGATCTCCCGTTTGCCGCAGTCCTCACCACTCCCTACTGCTTGCACTGACCTGCTTTTATCAATTACATCACTGTCTGGCCCCTATTATACAATCAAGTCTGTGACTGTTGGGCAAATAGGAAGTAAGCACAACTCCACATAGGGTTTATTTTCGCTCCATATTCAAGACTCTGTGGACACCGCAAAGCTCTGGCAGGTTGTGTCTGACCCCAGCTAAAATTCCCAGCAGCCCTGCTTACTGACCTGTCCGCATGCAAGCCACACTGACCAGCCACCACTCCGGGAGCCGTGGGAGTACCAGCATCATTCTGTCCCCAGGCTGCAGGCCACATGCACCCCCCAGCACATTGGCTGCCTTCCTGGACTGCTTCCCCAGCTCCTCAAAGCTCCACTTGATCTCTGCTCCTGTGCCATTGACCCACCAGAAGGCAGGATTTGGGGGGCGGTGTCCAGCCTAGATGGTGGTGCAGGCAGAAAAAA
Source organism: Mandrillus leucophaeus (assembly GCF_000951045.1). NCBI lineage: Eukaryota > Metazoa > Chordata > Mammalia > Primates > Cercopithecidae > Mandrillus > Mandrillus leucophaeus. The sequence continues at coordinate 882,288 of NW_012101610.1, forward strand.
AAAATAGAAGTAATTTATTGAGAATTTTTGTTTGCTTGTTGCTGTTGTTTAATGTTTTATAGTAGTTCATGTAAAATTCACAGGATTCCAAAAGCAAAGCAATATGGAAAGGCATGCATTGAAAAGGCTTGCTCCCTTCCTTGTACCTATCTGCCCTGTTTTCCACTTCCTCTGCCTCACTAAGTAACCAATTGTATTAGTTTTTTGCATATCCTTCCATAGTTTCTTTAGGTAAACACAAGCATATATATTTTTTCTACTATCTTTTTAATGCAAAAGATAGCACATGATTTACACTGTTTTCTGTTTTTCCCTTTTTTATTGAAATATAATTCTGGTACCAGAAAAATCACCATTTTAAAGCACACAACTCACTGTTTCTTAATATATTCACAAGGTTGTGTAGCTATCACCATTCTCTAATTCCAGAACATTTTTGTTGCCCTAAAAAGAAACACTGTACAAATTAGCAGTCCCTCCCCATTCCCTCCTCCTCCAGCTCCTGGCTACCACTTATCTGCTTTCTGTCTCTATGGATTTGCATCTTCTGGATATTTCATATGAATGGTATCATACAATATGTAGCTTTATGTCTGGTTTCTTTCACTTTGTACAATGCTTTCAAGATTTATCTATGTCATATCATGAATTGGTATTACATTCTTTTGATGGCTGAATAATATTCCACTGTATGGATAGACCACATTTTGTTTATCCATTCATCAGTTGACAGACATTAGGGTTGGTTCTACTTTTTGGCTATTTTAAATAACATTGCTATGAGGATTTATGTACAAGTTTTTGTGTGAGCACATGTTTTCTATTGTCTTGGATATGTACCTAGGAGTACAATTCCTGGGTCAGTACTGTAATAACTCTATGTTAACTTTTGGAGGAACTGCCAAACTGTTTTCCATAGCACTGCACCATTTTACGTTTCCATCCAGGCATGTTGGAGGGTTCTAATTCTCTGCATCATCTCCAACACTTGTTATTGTGCCTTTTTTTTTTTTTTTTTTTTTGCCATGCCACTGGTTATGAAGTGGTATCTCCTTGTAGCTAGAATTTGCATTTCCCTAGTGAATAAAGATGTCAAGCATCTTTTCATGTGTCTATTGGCCATTTGTTTATATTCCTTAAGGAAATGTCTATTCAGATTCTTAGCCCATACTTTAATTGGGTTATTTGTCTTTTTCACTGTTGAGTTTGAGTTCTTTAAGTGTGGTAGATACTAGACCCTTACCCAATATGTGATTTTTCAGATATTTTCTCCTATTCTGTGAGCTGTCTCTTTACTTTCATATACAAATACTATTAATTTTCATGAAGTCCAATTAATCTATTTTTTCTTTTGTTGCTTTTGCTTTAGAAACCGTTGCCTAATCAGAGGTCACAAAGATACACTCCTATGTTTTCTTCTAAAAATTTTCTTATACTTTTTGTTTCTTCATTTAGGTCTTTGATACATTTTGAGCTAATTTTTGTATTTAATGTCAGGTAAGAGACTCAATTAATTCTTTTGCATGTGAACACCCAGTTGTGCCAGCATCATTAGTTGGAAAGACAATTATTTCATCCATTTAAGTGTCTCGGTACCCTTGTTGAAAATCAATTGATCGTAGATTTGTGGATTTATTTCTAGACTCTGAATTCATACCTATTTATCCAAGTCTATCTTTATGCTAGTGCCACACTGTCTTGGTTACTGTAACTTTTCAGTAGATTTGAAATAGAAAAGTGTTAGTCTTCTTTTTTTTTTTTTTCCCAAGATTGTTTTGGTCCCTGTGGGTCCCTTGCATTTCCATAGGAGTTTTTGAATCAGCTTGTCTATTTCTGTAAACAAGTCTCCTAGGATTTTGATAAAGTTTACATTAAATGTGCAGCTCAACTGGGGGTGTATTTTCTTTTTAACAATATTAATTCCTTTAATCCATGAGCATGGGGTGTATTTCTATTTGTTTGTATCTTTTCCAGTTTATTTCAGTAATGTTTTGTCATATTCCGTGTACAAGCCTTATACTTCTTTGGTTAAATTTACTTATATGTATTTCATTCTTTTTGATGCTATTAGTAAATAAAATTATTTCTTAACTTCATTTTTTATTGCTCCTTACTCAAGTATTAAATATTAAGTTATCTGCTCTTAAAATACAATGATGAAGCAGGGATTCCATAATAGTCACAGAGATATCCATTCAAACAATGGATTAAAATAAAAGGAAAACAATGAGTCACCAATCCCAAGCAACTCTGAATCCAACTGAGAAAACTCTATTATGTGTCAAAGCCCTTAATCCTCTGTGGTTGTGGCTTTGCTTTCTAGTTGCTCAGCTCCACCCTCTGGGCTCCCAATTCCACATTCTTGGCTAACAACTCTGCCCTAAACAATCTTTTCTTTTTCAAGAAGGGTGACACATGTTTGCAGCTAAGTAGCTTTAACCATCTGCTTCCTGCCTGTAGAATTTGGGGAGTCCAACAGCCTTCTTTTATATTTTCCTCTCTCTGTCCAGTACAAGATGGCAGTGTTTCTGCTGATATAACATTCTCAAGAAACTAATGGTTCTCTCATGTATGTCTCAGTGATTCATCCCATTAGAGAAGTAGCTCCTCCACAGAACTTTTCCACATAATCCCATCTCTATTGCTGGTTTCTGCCTCCATGACTGAAGGAACTCAGGAGCCCCATGTCTAATCTCTTTAAAAAGTTCTCTGTGACTTTTTGATACTTGAATTGCTGGCAAAAGATTGTCCAACCACACTCTTGGATTTCCCTTTGCAGCATACTTTTCTGACAGTGAATATCCTAACTTTAATGTCTTTTATAATATAAGAAGGCTGAGAATTGTTCAAACCACCAAGTTCTGGCTCTGTTTTTGCTTAACAATTCTTTCCTCTATCTCTTTCTTTCCTTTAGCGTTGTAATATAACCAGCAAGAAGAAATCAGGCCACATCTTCAACACTTGGCTGGGAAATCTTCTTAGCTAAATATCCAAGGTTATCCCTTATAAGTTCTTCTATCCATATGGCTCTAGGACGCTAGTCAGCCAAAATTTCTGCCACTATGTAATAAGGATCCACTTTCCTTTAGTTTCTGATATTACATTTTTCATTTCCTTCTGAGTATTTATCATCTGTGCCTTTAATGTTCATATTTCTACCAACAGTCTGTTCATGATTCATGATTCTTTAAAATAATACAAGTCTCATCTATCATGTTCCTCCTTTCTTTTTGCGGTCTCGTTCATTAATCATTAATATCTGCATTTCTGCTAACAGTCTGCTCAAGGCAATCCAGGCTTTTTTCTGTGCTCCTCAAAATTCTTCAAGCCTCTACCCATCACCTAATTCCAAACCTACTTGCACATCCTTTGGTATTTATTACAGCTCTCATTGCTACTCTTGGTGCCAAAATCTGTATTGGTTTTGAATAATCCTATCTATTGCTGCTGTAATAAATTACCAAAAACTTAGTTGCATAAAACAACACAAATATACAGCCTTATAGTTCTGGAGATAAAAAGTTCCAAATCAGTCTTGGTGGACTAACCGTAAGGTATCAGAAGAATTGTTTTCCTACTGCATGCTTTAGTGGAGAGCCTGTGTCCTTGCATTTTCTAGTTTTTAGAGGCAATTCACATCCCTTGAATCATGGCCCCACATCACTCCCACCTCTGTTTTCATTGTCATATCTCCTTCTCTGACTCTGACCCTCCTTCCTTCTCATAGGGTACCTTATGATTATATTGGGCTTATCCAGATAATCCAGAATAATCTCATCATATGAATATCTTTAGTTATAATAATGGTTGCAAGGTCTCTTTTGCCGTGTAAGATAACATACTCCCAGGTTTCAGGGATTAAGATGTAAAAATCTTGGGGAAGGGGTGCATTATTTTGATAACCATAGCCATGCTATTTCAAGTTTCTTTGAGCATCTTGTAAATTTTTGTTAAAAACTATACATTTAAAATTACATCATTTGATTACTCAGGAAATCAGATCCCTCCCCCCCATCCATTCCCTGCAACTCCCCAGAGTTTGGTTTGTTGTTGCTGATTGTTGTTGTTTGTTTAGTGACTTTTGTGAACCATTTCTGTGAAGTGTGCATTATTTGTTCTATGTGGCCACTGAGATCTCTACTTGGTTAGCTTAGTAGTCATCTTCTGATTAGACAGAAATTTCTTTAAGTGCCTGAAACCAATAAATCTCCCAGTCTTTGGGTGGGTGTTGAGGCACACCTTTAGCATTCAGCCAGGCAATTAACAATCCTGCCTCAGTCTTAATTTCCTGCATGCTCAAACTCTCAGTCTGCCAGAAGTGAGAGCTTAGAGTTTCCTCAGATCTTTCCTAAGCATGTGCAAAGCCCTGGGAAAGAACACAGCCTTACTTAGGTGTGTTGCTTTCTAGATTTCCAGGAATCCAATATATTTTTTAAAGCTCCCATAGACATTAGATTCTCCAGCTTTTCTTTTTTCACTCTTTGGTGAGTCTATTGTTTGTCCCGCTGGTATCCATCACCTTAGGGAACAATGAAGCTATAATATTTGTCTGTAATTGTTTTGGACAAAAACCCCCAGGGAAAAGGCTTTTCTCATTGGTTGAGCTTCAAGTTGATTCAAATACAGTTTTACAAGTAGGGTCTTCTAAAGAACCAATGGGCAGCTCAAATAATAACAGTTCTTCCTAAGTGAAGCTTTGAAAAAACTCCAACTCCATTCTGTCCCCTCTAATGGTTGCCATGATGCACAAGAAATGGGGGCTGTTATTTTTCAAGGCTACCGCATAGCTGGAAAGTCCTTATTCTACCATTTTTTCCTCACCTAATCCTGCTTGCTTGTTTTTATCATTAGGAGAAGTCTTCTAAGGATGCCCCTAGTATTGCATAAAGAACTTAGATTTTTGTAGGCCATCAGGAATGGAGCATCCTGGCTTCATCTCTTACATGCACTTCTCATTTAATTCTCACTATTACTCTAAGTAACATATGGTATGACTATCATTGTACAGATGAGAAAGTTGAGATCTAAAGAACTTAGGGCACTTGTCCAAGGTCACACTTCAAGTACATGGATGAACAATGTCTATCCGACTGCAAAGCCTGCTTTTAAGTCTCAGTCATCCTCATACCACCTTCATAAGTTTCACTATATCTGCTGACAGTTAATTTTACTGTATCTACTAACAATGCCATTTACATCATATTTTTTCTTTAAACAATCTCATGTTATAATTAACATGAATACAATTCTTTGAATTAAATTTTATATTTCCAGTTTTGTATTCTCCAGCTTTTCTTTTTTCACTTTTTGGTGAGTCTATTGTTTGTCCCTACTGTTATCCATCGCCTTAGGCAACAACGAAGTTAAACATTTGTCTGTAATTGTTTTGGACAAAACCCCCAGGGAAAAGGCTTTTCTCATCAGTTAAGCTTCACATTGGTTGAAATACAGTTTTATAAGTAGGTCTTCCTCTTATAAATGAAAAGTTAGTATCATGTAACACAAATAAAAAGTAACCATGAAATAGAGAGACTCAACAGACACAGATATAAGGGAAAATAAGGAAGAAAGCAGATGCACAGAGACACACAAATAAATCAGGGTTCTCTAATTCAATTCTATGTATCTGTTATGATCTGCAAAAAGCTTTGAGCCTGAGCCCTATTCTTTCCTTATTTTATTTTGTTTTGTCTTATTTTATTTTATTTTTTGAGATGGAGTCTCGCTCTGTTGTCTAGGCTGGAGTGCAGTGGCATGATCTCAGCTCACTGCAACCTCTGCCTCCTGAGTTCAAGCAATTCTCATGCTTCAGCCTCCAAAGTAGCTGGGACTACAGGTGTGTGCCATCATGCCTAGCTAATTTTTTTTTATTTATTTTATTTTTTTAATTTTTAGTAGAGCCAGAGTTTCACCATGTTGGTGAGGCTGGTCTTGAACACCTGACCTCAGGTGATCTGCCCTTCCTGGCACCCCAAAGTGCTGGAATTACGGACGTGAGCCACCGCGCCCGGCCTTCTTTCCTTATTTAGAAGAGAAGCGCATAACACTGAACAAGAGACATCAAAGAGTAGCCGCAAAACAAAACTTCCTCCTTCAGTTGATGAACAACTAGAAGGGAATCGGAAGGGACATAACTGTCTCACTGTGTGATTTGGGCTCAAGAATGCAGGACACTTCAGAGAAGGAACAAGCATGTCTAAGGCTCACAACACTGACTCAGATTTTTTTTCCTAAGTCTCAAATGCTAACAGTTTACATTTTGGAACCAGCAAAATTCCCAGGTCCAGATTTTCTCATCAACATGTCTTGGAGTCTTGAGTCTCATTGTGGTACCTGAGGGCAGCCTCAGATGCCCCAGATGGACTCTAGGACAGAACAGGCTTCACCTCTTCCAGCCGACTCCACACATCCAGCACATCATGGGCAAAGTTGAAGTACTCAGGCACCGGCTGCCTTCCCAGGCTGATGGCTTCCCAGGTGGCCACGATCTTCTGAGGAACAGGTAGAGGTGTTGGCTGCCCGCGAGACCCACAGAATCCCCTGGAGTTCCTCAGTACCTGGAGGACCAGGTGTCTCAACCATGGTCTCATGTGGTCGCCTCCTGTCTGTCACCAAAGAAAGGAAAGAGGGCATTGTCATATATTTTGGACTTTGGGGACAACACGAGGTTAGGAGAAACCTGTGGTCAGTGCTGACGGTGACTGTGGTCCCTACTGACTTGCAGAACAAACTCTCCAACTTCAGTCTCAGTTCTTCTCTGTGATGGTCATTTCTCTCCTCTGACCCCGAGATCCGTCCTTTTGAACTCTCACTGACTGTGGGCCTCTGGGTCAGAAATCAGAGCCCACTTCTGAAGGTTCAGTACTTCAAACGGAATCCCTCAAAAAGCCTTTGGCCAATCCTGAACTGACCTTACAAAGTTGAAGACAGCTCTAGGGCAGCACTGTCCAATAGAGATAGAAAGTTAGTCACCTGTGCAATTTACAATGCTCTACTACTTCCATTAAGAAAAGTAGAAACAGGTGAGATTTATTATAATAATACATTTTATTTAACCAGATAGAGCCAAAGTATGACCATTTCAATGCATAGTCAATAGACGAATAAATTGGTAAAGAGATATTTTACATCCTTTTACTTATTTTTTGTTTATTTTGGTACTAAGTCCTCAAAATCTGATATAGATTTTACCCTTACAAACACAGGTCAATTTGGACTAGCCACACTTCAAAGGCTCAAAAGCCACAAGTGGCTGCTACATGGCATGATGTGGTTTTAGTGTCTTTAATTTTTTTAAATTTTTTAAAATTAATTTTATTTTCAAAATTTTTATTATTGTTATTTTTGAGACAGTCTCACTCTGTTGTCCAGGCTAGAGTACGGTGGTGCCATCACAGCTCACTGCAGCCTCGAACTGAAGCAGTCCTGCCACCCCAGCCTTCCTACAGCTGGAACTACAGGCACTAGCCACCACGTATGGCTAAATGTTTTAAAGGTTTTTTTGTAGAAACAGGATCTCACTGTGTTGCTCAGGCAGGGCTTGAACTCCTGGCCTCAAGTGATCCTCCCAACTCGGCCTCCCAAGTGCTGGGATTACAGATGTGAGCCACTGTGCCCAGCCCAGTTTTAGTGTCTTGCTACTCAAAGTGTGATCTGGGGACCAGCAGATGGGGCCCCACCCTACACCTGTAGAATTAGAATCTGCAAGTTAACAGGATGTTCAGATATTAAAGTTAACATGTTAAAGTTTGAGAGACACTGGCCCGGGAGCTGCATGTGACCTCAGTTTCAGTTTCCTTGCATTAAATTCCTCTTAGTAATAATAATAACAAAATATGGTAATAACAAAATGTGGTAATAACAACCGACAATAATAACGTGGCACAACAAGAAAAACTGTAACAGCTACAGTCTATCGAAGGCCTACTGTGTACCAAGCATTTTAAAAGTGCTTATAGGCATTATTTCATTAAATCTTTATAACAGCTCTATGCTGTAAACGTTATTTTCTCCATTTACAGATAAAGAAAGTGAGGCTTAAGGGGAAAAGTGACTTTCAGGTTTCACTTCCTGGAAAAACATAGGCCCCAGCCTCTGCAGTGGCCACCAGGCCTAGGCCTGCGCCTCAGAAACTTCCTTTCTCTGAGCCACCTCTCCTGCCCCTCACCTCTCCTGAACTCTGCCCCAATCCTTTCCTCAGTCTCCCACCCCTGGATTCCTCAGGCGCCTAAACAGCTGATAATTTAGAATCCCCAGGCTTCCTTCCCATTCCCGGACACCATTTCGGATGTCACTTCCTGGTTTAATCGGCAAAGGCCTCAGAGGCAGCTGACACCTTCGGCTGAAAACTTTCTTTCCAAATTACCTTGCTCTTGAACCAAAGTAATGCAAAAGGTCTCTGTTTTCTGCTTCAGCTGAGCGGAGCAGACCTGAACGCCTGTAAACACTGGGCGCCCTCGGAAAACAGCCTCCCACAGGGAACTTCGGCCCCAAATGCAGCCAAGAGTGGGCAGAGCCAGAACCCAGCAGCTGACACAGTGGCTTTAACTGGTCAGGGTGCGCTGAGCCAGTGAAAGTGGCCTCCTGCCAAGTTGGCTCAGTACTCACAGTGGCTGGAAGATCAGACCTCAACTGTCATGCCTGGTGGGTGCACCGAAACTGGTGGATAGATTCCCTAAAAATTCAAGTTGCCATCTAATCAGAAAAAGCAACAAGAAGATTATGATGTTTTAACAGAAAAGGTACAATAGTGATAAAAATATAAGTCAGACTTTCTTTTCTGCTTAGAACCCTCCAATAGATACAGAGAGAACAGAGGAGTGGTTCCAGGGAATGGCCCTAAGGCATCCCTTTGAAGTCATAGAATTGTTCTAAATTTGGATTGTGGTCATGACAGCACAACTCTGTAAATTTCCTGCAAAAAATAGTAATAATAATTGTACACTGCCCAAAGAAGTTTTTTGGGTGTTTGTTTGTTTGTTTGTTTTTTGAGACAGGCTCTTGTTCTGTCGCCCAGGCTGGAGTGCGATGGTGCAGTCTTGACTCACTGCAACCTCCACCTCCTGGGTTCAAGTGATCCTCCCACCTCAGCCTCCCGAGTAGCTGGGACGATAGGCACGCACTACCACGCCTGGCTAATTTTTGTATTTTTTTGGTAGAGATGGGGTTTCAACATGTTGACCAGGTTGGTCTCAATTCTTGACCTTAAGTGATCTGACCACTTTGGCCTCCCAGAGTGCTGGGATTATAGGTGTGAGCCACTGCACCTGGCACAAAGGTGGTTTTTTGAAAAAGCTTCCTACAGTTCCCTATCTCACTCACAGTCCAAGCCAAAGTCCTGACAATTGCCAGGCGCGGTGGCTTATGCCTGTAATCCCAGCACTTTGGGAGGCCGAGGTGGGTGGATCACGAGGTCAGAAGATTGAGACCATCCTGGCTAATACGGTGAAACCCTGTCTCTATTAAAAATACAAAAATTAGCAGGGCGTGGTGGTGGGCGCCTGTAGTCCCAGCTACTGGGGAAGCTGAGGCAGGAGAATGGCGTGAACCCGGGAGGCGGAGGTCACAGTGAGCCAAGATCGCGCCACTGCATTCCAGCCAGAGACCCAGCAAGACTCCGTCTCAAAAAAACAAAAACAAACAAACAAACAAAAAGTCCTGTCAGTTGCCTACAGGGCCCCACAGGGATTCCTGCGAGTTTTTCTCCTCAAAGCCCCGTCTCACTCTGCTCCAGCCATACTAGGCTTTTGGTTGTTTGTTCTCTGAAGTTCCTTTTAAATTATTTTTAATTTTTGTGGGTACATAGGAGGTATATACATTCATGGGTTACATGAGATATTTTGATACAGGCATGCAGTGCGTTAGAACTACATCGGGGTAAATGGGGTATCCATCACCTCAAACATTTATCCTTTGTGTTACAAACAATCCAATTATACTATTGTAGTTATTTTAAGTGTATGGTTAAATTATTGTTGATGATAGTCATCCTATTGTGCTAGCAAATACTAGGCCTTATTTATTCATTCTTACTACTTTTTTGTACCCGTTCACCATCCCCCTTCTCCTCCAACTCCCTGCAACACTTTCCAGACTCTGGCAACCATCCTTCTATTGTCTCCATGAGTTCGTTTGTTTTCCTGTTTAGCTCCCACAAGTAAGTGAGAACAGAATGTTTGCTTTCTATGCCTGACTTGCTTCCCTTAATGTAATGACTTCCAGTTCCATCCATGTTGTTGCAATGACAGGGTTATGGGTGTCCTATGGAGAGGACGCTGAACCATTAACTGCCTTTCTTTGCAGTGATTCAAACATCACACCGGATTTTTATCCGTCACTGTGTGTTGTTCCCCTGTGACTCTGTCTCATTTCCTGGCCTGGCCAGTTTGGCTCATTTCCACGCAGGCAGCTCCTCTCCCTTGCTGCCAAGCTTGGCCACAGGGAACCATCTTCTGGGCCTTCAGTGTCCACTTGCTCAGCATTCAGTCCTCTACTGCGACCCAGGATACAACCTCATCTCTGAATCTCCAGCCAGATCTAAAGATACAATCTCTACCCTCAGTAGGGTGTACGGACTGTTGGATATTATCTATTTTTCCGGCAGTCTAATCTCAATATCACTACTCTCCATCAGTACTTTTTAAAAGGATATATAATCATAAGACATGACAAATGTTTCACAAATGTTCAATGAAAGAACTGGATGCACTTTATAGATAATATAATCACAATTTTATTTTTAAAAAGTATATATTAATCCCATACATAACAAAATATGAATGTTTCTCTAAGTAAGATGATGTATGATTTTAATTAACTCATTTCTGTATATTCTATGTTTTATAAATTAAATCCTGTTCTTTTCTAATCAGAAAGAAATTAATGTTATTTTATAAAAAGAAACTTTAAGTGGGGCACAGTGGTTCACGCCTGTAATCTCAGCACTTTGGGAGGCCGAGGCGGGTGGATCACCTGAGGTCAGGAGTTTGAGACCAGTTTGGCCAACATGGTGAAACCTCGTCTCTACTAAAAATGCAAAAATTAGCCGGCCATGGTGGCGCATGTCTGTAATCCGAGTTACTCAGGAGGCTGAGGCAGGAGAATTACTTGAACTCAGGAGGTGGGGGTTGCAGTGAGCCAAGATTGCACCACTGCACTCCAGCCTAGGCAAGAGAGCGAGACTCTGTCTCAAAAAATAAAATAAAAAAATAAAGAAGCAGCAGCTTTATCGGTAAATGAGTATCACCATGAAAGTGTCTATGTTATGCCAAGAAACAACTAACTGTGTCCAAGAGTGAAGGAAAGTGAATAAAGGCCATTTGAGATAATAACCCAAGTGTTTTAGTTTGTGACGAAAAGTTGACAAGTGTGAAAGATGTCAAAATAATACATGCCAGAGTAGATGGTTGATTTGGACAGCGGAGAAGAAAGAGTCAAACATACCCCAGGAATTATTTACGAACACAGCATCCAGAAAAGGAATAATTGGCAAGAAAAGTTGAAAGGGACATGATGAGTTCAAATTAAGACATTCGGGTATTCAATGAGTGTGGTTCAACCAAGAAGAGCTTTTCTAATAGGCAGACAGAAAACAGTCTTAATAGTAAATGCAATCAGTTGATCAAATCCAGGGGAGTAAATGAGGGAGTAACTTATAAAGGGGAATATTTGAACTCATGCATTGAAACAAGCCAACAAAAGTATAGAAGTTAAGTATGGAAAGAGAAGAGCGGGGCCACGTGCCGTGCTCACACCTGTAATCCCAGCACTTTGGGAGGCCGAGGCGGGTGGAGCCATGAGGTCAGGAGTTTGAGAACAACCTGGCCAACATGGCGAAACCCCGTCTCTACTAAAAACACAAAAATTAGCCAGACGTGGTGGCACGTGCCTGTAGTCCCAGCTACTCGGGAGGCTGAGGCAGGAGGATCGCTTGAACCCTAGAGGTGAAGGCTACAGTGAGTGGAGATGGCGCCACTACACTGTCTCAAAGAAAAAGAAAAGAGAGAGCAGAGCAAAGCTCTAGGACTAAAACCCACAGATGTTAAAATTTAGTGAAATGAATGTTAATCATCTCCATTAGTATTTAATAAGAGTTGGGCAGCAGATAGCCAAAGGTTGCAAACTCTGACAATAATAACGATGCTAATAATATCAACAGCCTTTTCTTTATTCATTCGACAAATATTTATTGAGCACCTATCACCTGGTAAGCAAAGTAAATTATGTGCAATTTAGAAGATAATTAATGCTATGAAGAAAAATAAAACCTGGAAGGATGATGAGGAATGCCTGAGATGGGGATGGGGCCCTTACAAGTTTAAACGAAGTGGCCAGGAAAGGCCCAACTGTGGAAGTGAGATTTGGGCAAAGACTGGAACAAGCTAAGAGGGTGAACCTTGAGTCTACCTGGGTAAAGAGCCTCCCCAGCAGGAAAAACCACAAGTGCAGAGGCCCTGACATTGTATTGAAAGACTGGCAGGGACACACCAGTGTGGCTGGAGCAGGGTAAGTAGAGATCTTTCTCCCCGAGGAGATGAGGCCAGGGTGGTGATGGGTGAGGGGGCTACTGCCTTCTAGGTACCGAGCTGCTCATTTTGCATAAATCATCTTGTTTTATCCCATCCCCCTCTCAGGCGTTCCTCATCATCCTTTCAGGTTTTATTTTTCTTCATAGCCTTCATTATCTTCTAAATTCCACATAATTTACTTTGCTAACAACACCTCTCTGAGTTAGATGCCATGTTACAGGCATGGAAACTGAACCTCAGAAAGAGTAAGTGACATTCTCAAGACCCTACAGCTGTTCAAGATAGAGCTGGGATTCAAATTCCAATCTATAGGCACTGAGTTCAAAGCCCTCCTGGGCCATATCCAGCACCCCACAGTGAGTTTTATTTCTGGCCCTTCAAGTGAACTCAGCAAGGGCTGCCAGGCAGGGCCCCCTCTTACGCAACAATGGCCCATTCTTCTCCAGGGTCACCCCTGGTCCTCTAGAACCCCAGAACTCAGAACTGCTGCTGAGGCTGCTGTGGCCTCTGTATGCCCAGGAAGGGACTTCATTTCTGCCTGTGGATTTCTTTAGAATGCCTAGTCATCTGCGGGTCCTGCCCTGATCACAAGAAGAAGCCAGGAGCCTCCTCTTCAGGCTACAACCTCCCTTCTTAAGGGCCGCAGAGTTTGTGGCCCCACCCCCAGCACAGCCCCGGCTCGGCCCCAGTAACCCTGGGAGTGGCCTTGGCTTCCTGCAGGTACGAGCTTCAGTGAAAATGGGAAATCTGACTGATGGGCCCTGCCTTGGGAGGCTTTTCTGTGCCAGGTGTCACCAGTTTAAGGTTTAAGTGTGGGTTTTGGTATAGATGGCTACACATTAGGATCAACTTGAGGACTTTAAAAAAATAGTAACAATGCCTAGACTCACCCAACCCCAGACCAATTAAATTAGAACCTATTGGGTTTGAGCTTGAACATCAGTATTTTCTATTAAACCCTCCAAGAGATTCTCAGCATAGTCATGGTTGAGAACCACTGAAATGAACCATGGATGGGGTTTGTTGTGTAAGAATTAAATTAGGCCACTCGTTCATTCATTCAACAAACATTCATTGAGCTCCAAATCTGGTGCAGGCACTGTTCTGGAGGGGAGAAAACAGCTGTGAACAACGGTATTTACATTATAAAGTTCAAAACGACGAAAACAAAGTACACTCAGAAATAATAATACAAAATGTGACGCAAACAATGGTGATATGGCAGAGCGTGCTGAAAGCTGAGATGGGGTGAGACAGAGCAGGCTGGGAAGACCCTTCTGATGAGCTTGGATTTGAGCCAGGACCCAAAGAACCAGAAAAGGCTGGTGATGTGAGGGAAGGGTGCCCCAGGGAGAGGCAAAGGCCCCAGGTAGGGTGTGCCTGGGAAAGGGAAGAGGCCAGTGTGGCTCCCCAGAGTGCAGGAGGAGAGAGGAGGGCGATAAGGCCAGATGGGTCCAGAGCCAGTGGGGCCTGGTAGACCACAGAGAACGGTTTGGCTGGTGTGTGGTTTTGTGAATGGATTGTTAAAAAAAAGAGGCAGAAACTTTTTTTGCACAATATATAAAAGTGAGCACCTTTTAATAGGCAGAGTGGTGTGATGGAATTCCTGTGTCAAAAGGAAATCTCGGCCGGGCGCAGTGGCTCACAGCTGTAATCTCAGCACTTTGGGAGGCCCAGGCAGGTGGATCACCTGAGGTCAGGAGTTCAAGACCAGCCTGGCCAACATGGTGAAATCTCATTTCTACTAAAAATACAAAAATTAGCTGGGCATGGTGGCAGGTGCCTATAATCCCAGCTACTAGGGAGGCTGAAGCAGGAGAATCGCTTGAACCCAGGAGACAGAGGTTGCAGTGAGCCAAGATCATGCGATTGCACTCCCACCTGGGCAACAAGAGCAAAACTCCGTCTCAAACAATAAAAATAAAAATAAAGGAAATATCTGATTGTTTTGTGGGCAATGGGTTGAGGTGAAGCGCAAAGAGTAGAAGCAGAGGCGGGATCAATGAGGAGGTTACCACACCCTCTTGGCAGGAAACCAGGGTGACTGAGACACGGGGTCTCTCCACGGCATACTGGTGAAGGGAATGCACACAGTTGGCACTCAGCACAATATGGCTGGTGACCAGCCCCTCGATTTTGGCTATTCTCATTAATAAAAGTTTCCCATCACAGTCACTCTCCTCTGAGTAGCGGGTAGGGAGCTGATGTTGGAGCTGAGCTTGGACTTTGTGAGGCTGGGGAGATTGTGCTGGGGGACACAGCAGACCCACAGTGGTGTCAGGCTAGAGAAGCAGGTGCCGGGAGAACCAAGGGCCAAGGCTGAGAGAATAAAGGGGCAGGTCAGGGCAGGCTGGAGGTAGGATGGCTGAGAGCACAGTCCCAGGGCTGGACCAGGGTGGGCGCTACAGTCTCAGGGGAGCCCTGGGGTGTTGCAGAGCTGAGCCAGGTATTGTGGGAGAGATTGGGAGAAAAAACAGGAGCAGGACAGAGAGAGACTATTTCTCCCACACTCCCAGAAATGCAAATACAATAGCTCACTTCTTTGCTTCCCTTAGTCAAATGTCAACTTCTAAATGAAGCTTTCCCTTGGTCACCCTATTTAAAATATCGGCTGGGCGCGGTGTCTTATGCCTGTCATCGCAGCACTTTGGGAGGCCGAGGTGGGTGGATCACCTGAGGTCAGGAGTTCCAGACCAGCCTGGCCAACACGGCGAAACCTTGTCTCTACTGAAAATACAAAAATTAGCCGGGCATGGAGGCATGTGCCTGTAATCCCAGCTACTCCTGAGGCTGAGGCAGGAGAATCCTTTGAACCAGGGAGGCGCAGGTTGCAGAGAACCGAGATCGCGCCACTGCATTACAGCCTGGGTGACAGAGTGAGATCTTATCTCAAAAACAAGAAAGAAAAGAAGAAAATATCAACACTCCTCCCCGACTCCATCACTTTCAAATCTTCTGTTATCCCCCTTTTCTCCTTTGCATTACCATTATCTGACACACTATTGATCGCATCTATTTATTTCACTGTGTTTCTCACCACTAAGATGCAAGGAATATTGTTTGTATCCCTGGCACCTAGAATGGTACTTAACATGTTTTAAGACTTCAAAAATATTTGATGAATGAATGAGTGAGCGAACAGGAGCTGTGACTGGCTCCGTGGAGCCAGAGGGAAGCCTGGTGGCCAGAGTCTGACCGTGGAGGGCTCTCCTCGCCAGCCAGTGGGGCTTGGTCTCCGTCCTGTTCGATCTGAAGCACTGGAAACATTTGAGGCTCATAACCCAGCCCACCCAGGTTAGCAGGAAACCTGACACCTCCCACTACCCCTTCCTTGATCAGGAACCCAGGGAAACACTCTGTCAAAGGCCTGGGAGGCGAGGGCATGAGGACGAGCCCGCTGTAGCCCCTCCTGCCTAGCTTTTGCTCAGAGGCTCAGCCCTCCACAGTGGTTGAGCTGGGCCCGTGGTTCAGCTCTGTACCCTGAAGGAGTCCAGACGACTCAAGGTCTCCTCTGTCCTCCAGTCTCCTCTGTCCTCCAGCAAGTGCCATCCAGACTTCTCAGAGAGGGTCTCACAACCTTGAATTTCAAGGTTTCTTCTCTGAAGGTCCCTTGGGGCTTTTGCAGATCTGGCTCCCTCCTGCCAGCCAAGGGATACTGGGCACCGAGGAGGTTTGGAAGGTTTGAAGGGACTGTCAGGCCTAGAATGGTTCTGGGTGACCCTTACATTTATATCACAACGAAGGGGTTATTCAAGTGCTTTTCTGTAGAATAAAAACTAACTCTCTAGTACTTTGATGTCTCCAGCTAGGCAAAGAATTCTTAGGCAGCCATTTCTCTCACAAGTAAGTGCATCAATGAACAAATAAACAAGCAAGTAAATTATTCCTAAGAACAAGGGTTCCACCTGATAGTCATCACGGCTGTACCAGGCTCAGTCCGGGCTGGTAAGTGGCATGTCACCTGGTGAATCCTGGGACCCTGAGATCATTAGGGACTCAAGGCTGAGCTGACGGTGATGAGCCTTTTGACCGAGACACAGATTTAAATGGTCTGTATCATTCAGCTGTCCAGAAAACCAGGTTATCTACCTGCCCCTCTTCCTTTTCTCCACTTGCCCTTTGTTGGTTTCATTTGACCGTGTGCTTCTCAAGCTACAAACTGAATGATAGATTTACCTGGGAGAGGCTTAGGAGACAAAACAATCAATGACAATTCATGGATTTCATTCGGGTCCTGATTTAAACAGACTTAAAATTTATGAGGCCATCAGGGTAATTCGCACACTGTCTAGATATTTGAGGATATGATGACATTATTGTGCATTTCATTAAGTATGATAATAGTATTGAGGTTATTGTGTTGTTTTGAAAAATCCTTATCTTTTAAATATTTATAATAAAGTATTTATGGGTGAAATGACATGATTCCCAGAACTGGATTCAAAATAATCCAGGGCAGAGAGTCAAGAATACAAATAAAATAACATTGGTCATGACTATAAGTGAAGTTGAGTGATGGGTACCTTGGGGGTACATTACACCATCTCTCTGTTTTTGTACACGTTCAAAATTTCCCAAATAGAAGTTGAAATAAAACAAAAGAATCATCTGGGGAGCTTTTGAAACATGTAGGTATCTAGACCCCATCCTGGGCAATTCTGAATTAATTGGTCTGGAATGAGATTGAGTGTCAGTGTTCTCCTAAAAGCTCCCCAGAGGATTTTCATGTGTATCCAAGGTTAAAAAGAGCTAATCAAGCCAAAAAAAAAAAAAAAAAATCTGATTCCATTTATATTTAAAAATATACATTCAGGCCGGGAGTGGTGGATCATGCCTGTAATCCTAGCACTTTAGGAGGCTGAGGCAGGCAGATCACTTGAGGTCAGGAGTTCAAGACCAACCTGGCCAACATGGTGGAACCCCATCTCTACTAAAAACACAAAAATTAGCTGGGTGTGGTGGTAGGTATCGGTAATCTCAACTACTTGGAAGGCTGAGGTGGGAGGATCACTAGAGTGAGCCTCTGGAACCCAGGATGTGGAGGTTGCAGTGAGCTGAGACTGTGCCACTGCACTCCAGCCTGGGCGACAAGAGCAAAACTCCATCTCGGGGAAAAAAAAAAAAAAATCTATCTTTCTATCTCTCTCTCTATATATATAGATATAGATATATTCAAAGGTATGTTTATATAGGTATTTTCAATGTCTGTAAGGATTCATTCCATACTTCTAAGAGTCACTTTCTCAGCAGTGAGAGAATGGAAGAGATTTTTACTTTCTTCTTGACATTTGTATTGTATTGCTTGAAACTTTTACAAGTGTGTATTATAGTTATGACTTTTTAAATATTTACACTTGATAAAATGTGTTCAAAAATTAAACAGGGTACACTGCAAGGTAGTGAGCTTCCCTTCACAGGGGCATTCAAGCAGGAGCTGGAGGAAGGTGAAGCGGGGACATTGTGGACAGAGGGATTCCTAGGGGGTTGTGATGGGGGATTGAACCAGTTATCTCTGAGATCCAGAGGCTCACCCGAGGACTCTGAAATGGGACCTTATCTCTGCACAAGTCTCACCTCCTGGCTGGGAAGTCAGTAGGCTTGAGTGGTCTGCATTTGCTTCCGCATCCAGCTGCTGCCAGTGGGTGGTTGCTGCTCTAAGGTTCCCCATACAGTCACCACTGGGCCTGAGGTTGACCTAATACTTTGCTTCTTCTCCAGGGCTGCTGCCAAGCTGCAGGCATTGCTGGGAGACAATGCCCAGGCCACATTCACCCTACGTGAACCGGCTGGACAAGGATGGGGGATTGATGACGTGGGGCTCACCACCTGTGTTGATAAGGTCTCTGTTCCTTCTCTGGCCCCTGCAGGACAGCCATGGACCTGCTCTGGATGCCCCTGCTGCTGGTGGCCGCTCGTATCTCTGCTGTCCACAGCTCACCGGAGGTTAACGCCGGTGTTTCCAGCATCCACATAACCAAACCTGTGCACATCCTGGAGGAACGCAATCTCCTAGTGCTAACGCCCGCTGGCCTGACCCAGATGCTGAACCAGACCCGCTTCCTCATGGTGCTTTTCCGTGAGTGTCCCCATTCTGGGTGAGGGATGATAGATGGGATGAGGCCTGCCTCCTTGTGTCTGGGGGCCAGAAGAGTTTTATATATTGCTAAACACATAAGAACACATATTATTTAAAACAGACATTTAATATATATCGACAGCATCATCTCCAATCTCCAGACGAGAATACTCCAGGGAGGTTAGGCAAATTGCAATATATTATGCCATCCCTCCAGTCTTGGATTTGTATGTGGTTCCTCTGTCCCACTGAAGAGGAGCCAGGCTTTAACCCCAGGTGTCTATATTATTCTGAGCCTCAGTCTTTCTCCTCCATAAAATGGGTGTGAACCTAATGACACACTGGATTATAGTGAAGATTAAATGAGATGTGGTAAGTTCCTGGAACACAACTAGAGAGAAATAAAGGATGGCAGCCTGGGGCAAGCTCTTGAGACAGGAATTTTTAGACCGTCACTTTTTTGTTTGTTTTGAGACAGGGCCTTGCTCTGTCACCCAGGCTGGAGTGCAGTGGCACAATCCCAGCTCACTGCAACCTCCGCCTCCTGGATTCAAGCAATTATCCTGCATCATGCACCCGAGTAGGTGGGACCACAGGTGCTCCCCACCACACCTGGCTAATTGTTGTAATTTCTGTATTTTCAGTAGAGACAGGGTTTTACCATGTAGGCCCGGCTGGTCTCGAACTCCTGATCTCAAGTGATCTGCCCACCTTGGCCTCCCAAAGTGCTGGGATTACAGGCATGAGCCACTGCGCCCGGCAGAGACCATCACTTTTGCTATCAGATTTGCAGGCCTGGTTTTTTTTCTTTGGACATTTTGCATCAGCAGACATTTTGGGGGACAGAGCAGACTGCTTCTTCCTGAGGCATTGGGACCGAGCCATGCCCTGGGACAGAATGTAAGGGATTTTCATAACAACTTCCCCATAGTGAGCATTCATGGCGTGCCAGGCACTGTCCTAAGCGCTGCTTTAAATGTGACATCATTCCATCCTCACGACCCCTTGTGGTGGGTACGATTCATCTCCCTATCTGATAGTTGAGGAAACGGAAACTCAAAAAGGATCAGCAATTTTCCCAAGGTCACACAGCACAAGTAGAGACCACAGACCCCATGTTGTACCATGCTTTATATGGCAGGATTTAGAGAATTAGACTGCAGGTGTGAACACTGGATTGGAATCCTGTGTTCAGAGCCACTCCTGGAAAATGGCTGGCTCCGTGTCAGTCCCCAAGGCCTGCTTCCAGGACGTGCCTGCCCAGCACTAGGTTCCCAGAGGCTCGGCAGAGCCTAAGGTTCCAGGGAAGATCAGGGCAGGGGAGGCAGGGCGCCTTTCCCTTCTTGGTTTTCACCTGCTTCCCAAGCTGCCCCTCCACCCACACTCCCCTTTGCTCCTCCTTTTGGCTGTTGTTCTGAGATAGCCCTATCTCCCTTCTCTGTGTGCTGCCCTCTGACCAGAACCATTTACAGACTCCCTTTTATTTCTAGTCCAATGAGTGCAATGTAGTGAGATAAGGTCAGTTTCAGAGGTTCACAGTCCTATGTTCAGAGGCTGAGTTCTGCCACTTACTAGCCTGGTGGCCTTGGGCTGGTGACCTTGAGCATTCTGAACTTCTGCTTACTTGACTGTAAAATGGGGAATTTAATAACATTTATAGGCCAGGCGTGGTGGCTCATGCCTGTAATCCCAGCACTTTGGGAGGTCGAGGTGGGAGGCTCTCTTGAGCTCAAGTGTTCAAGACCAGTCTGAGCAACATGGCAAAACCCCACCTTTACCAAAAAGAAAAATACAAAATCAGCTAGGAATGGTAGCACACACGTGAAATCCCAGCTACCTGGGAGGCTGCGGTGCGAGAATCGCTTGAGCCCAGGAGGTCAAGGCTGCAGTGACCCGTGATCGCACCACTGCACTCCAGCCTGGCTGACAGAGCGAGGCTCTGTCTCAAAATAAATAAATAAATAAATATGTACATACATAAAATTTATAACTCCTAGGGTTATTGTGGGGATTAAGTGAAATCATGTGCTTAGCACAGTGACTGATGCATAATAAGAACTTAAGATGTTGGCTTCCACTCTCATCATCCTCACCCATTTTCTCATCTGTACAAGGTTAACAATTCCTCTCTTGCAGGTTGTTGTGGTGATGAAAGTGGGTTCAGATATGCAGTCCCTTGTCATAGTGGGCACTCCACAGGCAGGAGCTATCACCACTGGGTTCTTATTCACCCCACATTTATGCAGCTCAATGCCAGGTCATGGGTGGACTCCATGGGTGTCTTGGTTTCTGCTCTCAAGGACTTTACAGTTTAAGCCGGGAATGTCACAAGACATGAGAAACCCTTTAAAACAAAGTGTGATTAAGTCATGCAATTAAAATAGTCCAAATTGTACACTTTGGGTGCTCTAAAGTGGAGAAGTAATGGTGTGAACTCGTCCTCAGAAGTGGTTCTTCCAACTGCAGCAGCTGAGTGACCTTCTCTGGCTTGGTTCCTGCTCCCTCATGTCCTGGAGTGCATGAGGGATTCCCAGGCCAATGCAAATGCATCTGGATGCTTGAAGTTTGCCTTGAAGTGAGATACATAGTCTGTTAGGCTTCCCTGTAATGCCCAGTGATAGATAATCAAAGCCAAAGAGTTAGTAGAAGTCATTAAAATTTATGGTTGTTGATGTCAATATTTAATCAAAGACCTCATGCCAAGCACTGGTAAATTCTATAGAATCTCTCTTAGCCTGAATCACTCGTGCATCTTGGTTCTTATGCAACATCAAGGTTTGGTGTAATGTACATTGGGATCCAGGCAAGCCTGAGTGTAAAGCTGAGTTCTTCCGTAAACTGCATATGTGGCCTTGGGTGAGTTTCTTCCTGTCTCACTTTCACCTGTAAAGCGAAAATATTGAAAGTGGTATAGTCATTAGAGGGATGAACTGAGAGGCTGTCTATTACCTGACATGTGGAAGTTGCTCAATAAACATGAGCTCCCATTCTCCCTTGCCCTGTGGCACTGAGGCAAATGCAGTTCATCAACCCTGTGTCAGTTAGGACAGAGTTCAACTGCAACTAATTAAGAATCTGCTGATGGTGATGTCTTCATCTGTTTGTGTTGCTACAAAGGAATACCTGAGGCTGGGTAATTTATAAACAGTGAAGGTTTATTTGGTTCACAACTCTGCTGGTTGGAAGTTGGGCATCTGGCGAAAGGTTCAAGCTGCTTCTACTCATGGTGGAACGTGAAGGGGGAGCTGGTGTGGGCAGCGATCACATATGAGAGGGGAACAAGAGGGAGGGGCAGCAGATGTCAGGCTCTTTTTAACAACCAGCTCTTACAGAAACTAATAGAGTGCGAACTCACTCATTACCTTGGTGACAGCATCAAAACATTCGTGAGGGATCCACCTCTATGATCCAAACACCTCCTATTAGGCCCCTCCTCCAACACTGGGGAACAAATTTCAACATGACATTTAAAAAAAGTCAAACTAACCAAATATAGCAGCTGGCTTAATCCAAGAGCTGATCTCACACACTGTGTGAGGTGGGATAGGCAGTCAATGCCTGGTATAGCAGCTCCACAGCTTCAGGGACAAGCCTCCTTCTATTTTCTTACTCCCTCATCCTTGACACATTACAACTCATGGTCACAAGACGGCTGCTGTGCTTCTTGCATTGCACTGGATGTTCCAGCTAGAAACAAAAAGGGATAGGCAAACAACAAAGGGATAAAATACATCAGCCACCTATGTCCCTTTAAAAAAATAAAACTTTCCCAGAGCTGCATCCAATTACTTTGGTAACGTCTTAATGGCTAGAACTTGGGCCCATGGATGTTTCTAACTGAGAAGTCTGGAATGGTGAATATTTTAGGTTTCCAACCTCTTTAGCTGAGGAAGCAAAACAAAAGGAGGTTATAAATGGCTGATTCTCAGTATTTGCCACAAGATGCAAGGTTATAGGCTAACTTCAATGTGCCAAGCGTCTTATTAGTTCTTTGCATATTGTGGGGTCAATTAAGATGAGATCAATGAAATCACTTAAAGAAATAAATTCTAGAATGTATTGCCCACTTTAATACTCAAACTTCTTCTTTGCTCTAATTTTGACTAGTTGTCTTAAAAATCACTGTATTTATTGGGAAAGCTAACTGCTATAACAATCTAGGTTCATAAGGGTCCATGTCATCTTAGTTCCAGGTGGACCTGCAGAGAAGCTCTGCTCCATACAATCATTCAGGCACCCAGGCTCCTTCTACCTAGGGCCTGAGCCATTCCTTAGGGCCTAGAGTACTCCACAGAAACCTCTGCCTCCAGCCAGCAAAGGGAGAGGGAGGCCAAGATGTGCTTCTGGGTCAGGCTAGGCCTGGAAATGATACCCATCTGTGCCACTCAATGTATAGGCCATAAGCCAGCAATGTCAGCTTCACTCAGGAGCTCATAGAAATTCAGACTCCCACCAGGCGCGGTGGTTCCCGCCTGTAATCCCAGAACTTTGGGAGGCCAAGGGTGGTGGATCATGAGGTCAGGAGATTGAGACCAGCCTGGCTAATATGGTGAAACCCCGTCTCTACTAAAAATACAAAAAATTATCCGGGCGTGGTGGCGGGCGCCTGTAGTCCCAGCTACTCGGGAGGCTGAGGCAGGAGAATGGCGTGAACCCAGGAGACGGGGCTTGCAGTGAGCCGAGATCACCACTGCACTCCAGCCTGGGTGACAGAGCGAGACTCCGTCTCAAAAAAAAAAAAAAAAGAAAGAAAAAAAAGAAATGCAGACTCCCAGGTTTCATCCTAGATGCACTGAATCAGAATCTGCATTTTAACAAGATTCTCGGGTGATTCATGTACATTAAAGTGTGGAAAGCACTGGTGTACATCATTTCTACCCACATTTCACTGGCCAGATCGCTGCCCTATAGCCATGCTTATCTGTAAGAGAGGTTGGGAAATGTAGTATGACTGTGTACCCCAAGAGGATAAAGAAACCAGGCCTGGGGAACCCACAACATTGCCTTCCTTTAGTCACATTGCACCTGCTTTTTGCTGTAAAAGCCTTGAAATGACCTTTGTTCAGAAGTAATTCAAGGCTGGGCGGGCTGAGAGGCAGCCTAGTGGAATAAGCTCTTTAAGACAGTGAACCACCAGGAAAAGATTTCTCTTCTGGGCAGGAATGTCAAAAACTATTTTCTCCAAGAGACTGCCTTTATTGACTGTGGCTCAGGTTAGCTTTCAAGGGACAGCTGTTTCTCAAATCCAGTGGACACTTGACAACCCTCACCTTCCTTGACCTTCTTTGCATATTCATGCCAAGACCCCCTAATGCCTGGTTTCCACGAACTCAATCTCTTCTGGTTCCTATGGACCTCTCTGGCTCCTTTTTCACAGTTCTTTTCTATGACTCCTACTCTTTCCCATAACATTGAAACTAAGGATACAACAGGAAGCCCAGGAACTGAGCCCATGAGTTGGCAGCTGGCTCATGCACTGTTTAAAAGAAATGAAACATGTCACAATTAAAACTGAATTTGCATCAGCTCTTCAAAAAATCAGAAGATCTGGAAGCACTGGCCCTCAGTCCTACACGGTGACAACTGGCTGAAGCTGAGTTGTGATTTTTCCTTGTGGTCAGAGAACATGCTTATCAATTTGCCATATTCCTGTCCTGCCAACCTCACACTGTCACACTCTCTGCTTTATCCCCATGACATTTGAGTCTATTTCTTTGCCGGAAATTCGGTCTTCCAATCTCCTTCCTCAATCCTTGTCCTTCTCATTTGAGGTATACTCTGTGAGTGGTGCCACTTACATGAGGAAATTTGGGGATGTGGGAGCATCAATAAGTCAGTCCGCCGAGTCCCGGTGCCTCCCCAGCTAGGTTATGCTGCCACTTCGTGGAAGCATGAATCGCCTTCTTTTTGTACCCTTAACACTTATGGTTCCCACAAGGAATGTCCAATTGGGTCATTTTTGCCTCCATTCAATACTAAACATGCCTGTTGTTTGAAGTTTCATCAACGTAGTTCCAAGCTTGTGACCTCCCTCTAGCTCAGACTGTTCATCAGGATGCCAGTTTGATTTTACTTCAAAGCCCTTTGAGCAATACCTTGTGAGAGAAATCCACCCTGGACCATTTTCTTTACATGAGCCTGTGAGCAGGGCAGGCATTTCCACTTTGCTGAACGAATCCTCCAGCTAGTTCTGCACATCCCTCATCCACACTAGAATTCAGGCCAGCACTTGTGCATCTGTTTCATGGTTACTTTTACAGGGAAGAGCAGAGAACCTTGCAGTCTTACTCCACTTGCTGTGGAACTGATAAACTAATGGTTTGCACAGATGAAACATCCAAACCATCTCTTTTGCTGTAGCCCTAATTTCTAATCTGGGACCCTCAATGGAGGTGTTGAAAGGCTTAGAGCCATACATTTACACAACCACAAAACACACCTCAACACATTCCCCTTCCAAAAATGGTGTAGTGGATGGATAAGGCTGGGAAACCTGTCCAGTCCGCACGAGAATAGTAGGCTCTGCCCTGTTTTAACCAGGGCAGAAGGGTGAGTTCATGGTTCTTTAATTCTTATGACATAAGAACTGACACTAAATCTGGGGCTACAGAGGGAGCCAATCAATTTCACATTCTTCAATTGCATTCGACAACAACCAATGTGCATACTTCAAAGCTAAAGCCTTTCCACTAGCAGGTATTCCAGAGCAGTGAACTCGACAGCAGCAAAAATTTTCTTATCTAAAAGGGACACTCAATTAATCTCATTACATTTGAATCTTTGATTCCTGCCAATACACAATTAAATTCAAAATGAGTTCTCAAAAAAATTAGCAGGCTTTCTAAAGTGGCCTTTGGAAAAACAAATCACTTGGGGAAAGCACTATAAAAGCTTTCTTTAAGGGTAAATGGGCTCTTCGAAAAAGAGATTATTTTCAGATACTGCCCCCAGGGACCGCCCGAGTCGCTCAAATCCTTAATGGATGACCAGCTTTCTCTTCTCTCTGAGAACTCCAGGTCAAGAGCCAGGGGTTGAGGGAGCTTTCCTCTCAATGTTCCTCGCAGTCCCAAATGCCACATGTCCACAACAGACCTCAACATCTTTGATTTGGTCCCAACAATCTGCTGCTTTGTATGTCCTGCCTTCACTGACAGTACCACCATCCACTCAGTGTCAAAGTCAGAAACCTCAAGGTTGTTCTTGATTCCTCTACTCTCACATGCAATCCATCATCACATCCTGTAGATGCCACTTTCTAAATCCCTTCAATCTCTGTTATCCCCATCCCGCCACCACAGCCTTGGTTCTGGCCTCATTATACCTCACCTGAACCACCGCGACAGCCTCTGAGATGGTCTCCCTGCCTTCTCCAGTGCTGTCCTGCAATGCACCCAGAGAGACTTCCTCTAAAATGCAAATCTGATCAGGTCACTCAGTAGCTAAGGTCTTCTGCTTGATCTAGCCCATGGCTACAGCCTCTGGGCCTTTGCACTTGCAGCTTCCGTAGTATCCTTCCTACACTCCTTCACCTGGATTGTGAAGTTCATGCCCCTCATTGGTAGGCTGTGTCCACCTTCACTCCCACTTAGTCTGGCTGGGAGGCCTTCCTATGCTCCCACCGCCTTCTTTTTACCCTCTCTCTCATAGCATTTGCCATATGGTATCAAAACTGCTTTTCATCGTGTACATTGCGTGATGTTGGGGGCCAAATCTTACTCATCTCCTGATTCCTAACATTCAGCATTGTGCTTGGAGCATGGTAGGCTTCCATAGATGTTAAACAAATGAATAGATGGGTGAATGAGATTTCCTTTGACCCGTAATTTTCTTCATCTACATTAACTTGAATGAATCAAGGAGAGGGGATTAACTACCATTAGTGGGGAGAGGTCAAGATAAGATTAGGAGCTGTCTAGGGTCCTTTATCGCTTGTCCCTAAGGCAGAGGTGATAAGATTCTGTCCTGGGAGTAGGTTAGATGATGGTGAGCATGATGTGGAGATGGTAATGTGGATGGAATAATGATGAAGATGATGATGATGATGACAATGGCAATGATGGTGATGATAATGGCTATTAATTATGGTGGTGATGATGACAATGGTGATGATGGTGACAATGGTGATGATGGTGATGATAATGGCTATTAACTATGGTGGTGATGATGACAAGGACGATGATGGTGCTGGTGATAATGATTATGATGATGACGACAATGGCGATGATGGTATTAGTGATCATGATTATTAACTATGGTGATGATGATGACAAGGGCGATGATGGTGCTGGTGATAATGATTGTTATGATGGTGATGACAATGGCAATGATGGTACTGGTAATAATGATTATTAACTATGCTGATGATAATGACAATGGTGATGACGGTGCTGATGACCATGATCGTTATGGTGATTATGATGAAAACTGCGATGATAGTGCTGGTGATGATGACTGTCGTGATGATGGTGATGACAGTGGTGATGATAGTGCTGGTGATGATGGTTATGGTGATGATAATGACAACAGTGGTGATGATGATGACAAAGGCCATTTATCAAGCACCTGTGTTTCAGGCACTGCACTTGATAACTTTGTCCCCATCTTGTATATGAAGCATGTAAATGTCAGAAAGGTTAGATCACTTGCCCAAGGTCACACAACTGGTAAGTAGTGAAGCCTGGGTTTGAGACCAAGCTTGACACCAAAACTGGTGCTAAATTCACCTTCTTACACTGTGCTGATCATTGGAAACTTCATTCTTTCAGTATTTATTGAATACTGGTTATTTGCCAGATATATTGTAGGCACTGAAGATACGGTGGTGAACAAAACAGATGATCATCCTTGCCCTCCTGGAACTGACATCCTGGAGACAGAAGACAAAAGATAAACAAACAAATAAGTAAAACACATAGTATTTTCTATGGTTAGAAGTACTATGGAGAAAAATAGAGAAGAGTGATAGGGAATGCATGAGGTGGACGGAGGTGAGGCTGTAGTATTAAATAGGATGGCCAGGGACAGCTTTCCCAGAAAGGTAACACTTTAGCAAAGATCTTAAGATGGTGAAGGAGTGATCCATGCAGATTTAGGGCAGAAGGAACGGCAAGTAAAAATACCCTGGGGTGAGGGAGATTGTATCCATGTGGCTAAAGATACAGGGTTTCTGAAGAGAAGAGAAGTAGAAAATGAGGCCAGAAAAATAGGGAGGTACAGATCTTTTAAAAACTTAAAGGCCATTGCAATGGTCAGAACAAATTGGTGGCTGGCCTCTGAGAAACAAGAAGAGATTGATGACAATCCTGAAGTCCCTGTCGACTGTGAGCACCTCTGTATACTGTGCATGGCCCTATGCAATGGGGAGAGGGATATTCTCAGAATATTTTTTTCATGCTCGATCAGAAGTTGGATCTAAAGTAGGGTTTCTCATCCTAAGCCCTATGGACATTTGACTAGACAATTCTTTGCTTGTAGGGCTGGGGCTGTCCTGTGCATTGTAGAATGTTTAGCAGCATCCCTGGCTTCTATCCACTAGATGCCAGTAGCATCTCTTTTTCCAGTTGTGACAACCAAAATGCCTCCAGACCTTGCAAAATGTCCCCCATAGAGAACCACTGGTCTAAAGAAAGGCAGACTTAAGTTCCTTGTGCTGGGATCAAACTCCAGTTCCCATGCTCATCACCTCCCCATCACCCATCAGCCCCTCCTCTGACTCACATTCACTGCTCAGAGAGGAACCTGGGGTTTTCTACTAAAGACCAGGCAAACATTAATTTTAGGTCCATTAGCCATTAGCACATCCACACACCAAGCAGACAGTCAGGGAGCCACTGCCTATTGTAACATGGCCCTGAGTCCCATGTGCTTACCCTGAAACCCACGTGAGAGCCCTATAATAGGCCTAGAACTTGCGATGGATGGTTTGGTGATGGTCATTGTTGTTCCCTTTCATCAGTAACCAGAAGATCTTGGGGTTCCTGACATCACCATGGGACCCTCCCTTCCCAGAGAGAATCTGGTCAGAGCAATACCAAAGAGTCTCCTCCTATGTCATCAAAATAGCTAATGTTTATTTGTACCAAAGTTTTGCACACCTTGTCTTATTTTGTAGGATCACTCTAAGATGTAGGATCTATTAATAACCCCACTTTATGAATGAGGAAACTGAGTCACAGAGACTTAAAAAAATAAAAACAACTTTCCTGGGCTACAAGCACTGTAAACCACCATAACTGCCTCTGATACGATAACCTAAGGAATTTATGTTAATTGAGCATCTAGTATATGGCAGACAATGAGCTAGGACCTGAGAGCTCAGGGCCTGACGGAAGTTGGGCCCATGGGCGTTCTTGGCCTCACAGCAAAGGGGTCTCTGTCCATCTACAGCCCACTGGGCACTGCTCAGCCTAAGTGCCAATATACATGTGAATTGTCTCCACACCCGGCCAAACTGGCATTTCCAGTTGACCAGGGCAGAACGTAGATGCTGAGACCTGAGGGGTGTATGCATTCATTTCACACCTACAAACTTGGAATTCAAGGTTTCAGAACTCAGAAGGAAAACCAATTTATAATTTTTTTTTTTTGAGATGGAGTTTCACTCTTGTTGCCCAGGCTGGAGTACAATGGCACAATCTCAGCTCACTGCAACCTCCGTCTCCCGGGTTCAAGCGATTCTCCTGCCTCAGCCTCCCAAGTAGCTGGGATTACAGGCATGCACCACCACACCAGGCTAATTTTGTATTTTTAGTAGAGACGGGGTTTCTCCATATTGGTCAGGTTGGTCTCGAACTCCTGACCTCAGGTGATCCGCCCACCTCAGCCTCCCAAAGTGCTGGGATTACAGGCGTGGAGTCACCACACCTGGCCCAATTTGCAAAATTTTTTAAATGAGAAGCCAGAAAATCAGACTCTAAATTTTAAAGAGTGGTGTTGGCTCTATAGGTTGTCTCTGCTCTGATGGGAACCACCTGGAACAGAAGAAATGAAAAACGTGCCCCTATCAATCTGCTCCCAGAAAAAGAAAGATTTTTCAGACCAGTTGGCTAATTTGGTCATTTAGAGCATGAACTTTGGAGCTAGTCTGCCTTCAAGTTGTTGCTCAGCCTAACCGCATACTAGCTGTAAGACCTCTGAGCTTCCATTTCCTTATCAGTGATATTCCTGCTTGCAATCATAGATAACTCACAGGGTTGTTCTGAAGATTAACCAGGAAAATGCATGGAACACTATGCAAAGTATTTAGCATCGTAAAGGATCAATACGTGTTATTATTATTACTATTCTCATTATCAACATCGCCATCAATATCATCATCATTATGGTGATGATAGTGACATCATTATCATCTTTCCATAGGAAAAAATCCTACATAATCCTAAGTCACTCAGATCAGAACCTCAGAGTCACCCTGGACTCTGCTCTTTCACCATGTTCCATATCCAAACTCCTCCTCCCAAATCTCTCTAGAATGGAACCACTTCTCAGCCCCTCCATTACCACTCTCCTGGCCCAAAGCCATCACCATCTCTTGCCTGGATTACTGTAGTGGCCTCTGACTGGTCTATCTGCATCCATTCTTTTCCCCCTTTTGTCTAATCTCCATATAATATTCAGAGAAATCCAGTTAAAAAGTAGCTCAGATCACCACCTGAGGTCAGGAGTTTGAGACCAGCCTGGCCAGCATGGTAAAACCCCGTCTCTACTAAAATACAAAAATTAGCAGGGCCTAGTGGCACGTGCCTGTGCCGGCTACTCAGGAGGCCCAGGCAGGAAAATCGCTTGAACCCGGGAGGTGGAGGTTGCAGTAAGCCAAGATAGTGCCATTGCACTCCAGCCTGGGCCACAGAACGAGATCCGTTTAAAAAAAAGAAAAGTAACTCAGATCACATCCACCTCTGCTCCAAACCCTCTGGTACCATTCTATATTCTGGGAAGAGTCAAAGTCTATTCAGTGGCCTGCAAGACCCTACATCACCTGTCCCCTGGCCTCAGCTCACTCTGCTCCAGACGCAATGGACTTCTTGTCATACCTTGAACATGTCACACACGCCCCACCTCAGGGCCTTTGCATACACTGACTCTTTACCAGGAATTACCATCTCCTGCTAGATGTCTACATGGCTTCCTCTCTCATTTCTTTCCATCTTTATTAAAACATTGCTTCTCAGTGAGCCATCTTTAGCCTCCTACTTAACTTTGCAATTTCCCTACTACTGCCAACCTCCAACTCTCCTGTTCTTTTCCAAAACACATATCTAACTCAGCACTTATTTTCCTTTGTTATTTTGCTTATTTTCTGCCTTTTCCAGTGACAGCAGGGGTTTTTATCTGTTCACTGTTACATCCCCAATCCCCAGGACAGTGCCTGGCACATGGCATATCCTAAAAGATTCATTGTATGAATGAAGAAATGAATGAATGCATAAAATGAATGAATGACTCTCCATTACTGTTATCATAGGCCCCATCAATCTAGCTCTCAGAACTCAGCATTCCAGTTGCCACAATCTCTTTCTGTCACTTGCGTTTCAGACACCCAGGGGCACTGGGTTGTGTGTGAAACCTCTGAAATTTGCTCTACCATCTGGACAATCATTTCAAGTGTTTCTCTTGCCCTGAGCTTCTGCCCTTAGAAACTCAGATTCGGATTCTATGTCAATCAGCAATCCTGAGCCCAGCATGGCCACATCCAGGAGGAAGCCAGGGAGAGCCTCAGGGACGAGAGCAGCCAGCAATTGGCCAGTGCATGCTGGTGATGATGGATGGGGAGTATCGAAGGCGATGGCGGTGACAAAGCAGGCAGTGAAGGGGCATCGATCCAGGAGGGAGGCTCAAAGTCCCCGCTTCCCGTCCGTTGACCGGGAGTTTAATGAAAGCGATCATTCACTTTCAGATCCCATTGCAGGAGCAGGCGTGCTGACCAGCAACGGGGCCTGAGCCAGCTGTCCCGGGGCCCTGCTTTCTGAGCTGCACTTTACAAAACACCTCTCTGTTGGACTTGGAACTTGCCCTCCGCGGCAGAGGTGATTTGCACTTTCTCCAGGTGCTCCAGATGGACCGAGGGGATGGGGGGCAGTGAAAAAGATAAAATGTTTCGGCTTGAAAGGCAACCAATGACCCGCTGCCCTGGCTCAGCCCCCTTCCTCAGTCATGGGGTAGCGAGGGACCTGCAGCCTCACAATGTTATCAGGAGGAAGAAAGGCAAACTTGGGCGCCTTTTAGTCCCCTCCGTTTAGCCAGAAAAGCCTCTTCCACTGCCAAGGTCACGTGCCAGCTACCTGATACTGCTTCTAGAAAAGGGCTTCCCCACTCCCTCCCCACTGTCCAGCAACGTGAGGGGCCAAGGCGTCCAGATCAGACCGCTTAATGGAGAGTTTCAGGTCTCTTCGATTCCCCCCATGCAAGAGGGTGGGCTCAGTGGAACACCATAACCTCCCCTCTCCCTGCCCTTCCCACACCTGGCCTTCCTTACCTAGGAAAGTCCCCTGTCCAATTATATGCCGGGCAACCGCAGAGGCCCAATTTGGCCTGTTAGCTCCAGGAAGTTCCACCAGATGGCGCTCATGAGCTCTTATGTTTCCTCTATCTCGCCATAATTTCTGACCACAGAATTTTTTAAAAACAAAAAATTTTAATAGTTTGGAAAATTTCCCTCTAGACTTCTTTTGCCCTGTGCATACACTTCTTAAAAATTCCATAAATGTGATCATCGTGCCTATGCTATTGAGAGGTTTGTTTTTATTTCAATAGCTTTGGGGGTACAAGTGGCTTTTGGTTACACGGATGAATTGTATAGTGGTGAGGTCTGAGATTTTAGTGCATCCATCACCTGAGTCATGTTCATTCTACCCAATAGGCGTTTTTGTTTTTGTTTTTGTTTTTTTTTCCCCTCACCCTGCACTCAGCCTCCCCGAATCTGAGTCTCCAATGTCCATTATACCACTCTGCATGCTTTTGTGTAATGGTTGCTTGGGTCCTACTTTGACCACAGAAATTTTACCATAATAATGGAAGCAGTAGTAAGAATGCATCATGTACTTAACTTGTGCCAGGCATTATGCCAAGTGTTTACGTGCCTAGTGGAGGTTAGAAAAGAAGAACTCGACAGCCACACGGAGTGGGCTCTTATCCTGGCCATACCTCCATTGTCATAGGGCCTTGGGCAAGTAAGCCATTTGTTGTGCCTCAGTTTCCTCAGGTATAAAATTGATACAATAATACCTACCCCACAGAGTTATAGAGAGGAGAAAATGGCTTAAGGCACATAAATCTCTTAGAAAACAATGAGCAATTATAGCCGATTGTGATATAAATCTCATTTAACTCTGATAATTCCTTGAAGTAACCACTATTATTTTCCCCCACTTTACACAAGAGAAAATTGGAGCTCAGAGAGATTGAGTAAAGTTGACCACGGTTGTATTGTTTCCAATGCTACTGAATCCAAAGAACCTTGATAGACATCTCCCAGATTGTCCAATTTCATGAACCATTGTGTCTCACATCCTGCCACATTTATGAAAATTCAGCCATTAGCAGCTGAGCACAAGAAAGGTTCCGGGAGCTAAGCGGGTCCAACAAATAATCCACTGTTGGAGACGGGGAGCGAGGAAAGACTCTCTCGAATTTTGTCTTCATTCTCTTTCAGACAACCCATCCTCAAAGCAATCCAGGAACTTGGCAGAAGAGCTGGGCAAAGCTGTGGAGATCATGGGCAAAGGCAAGAATGGGATCGGCTTTGGCAAAGTGGACATTACCGTAGAGAAAGAGCTTCAGCAGGAGTTTGGGATTACCAAGGCCCCGCAGTTGAAGCTGTTTTTTGAGGGCAACAGGTCGGAGCCCATCAGCTGCAAAGGTAATGGTGCTTGTGTGTCACATTTGTTTCATGTTCATGGAAGTCCACTTAACAGCCATAGGGTAAAGGTGGGAGGCTCTGCTCCATGCAGCCTCTCAGGGACCCAGGCTCCTCCATCTTGTGACTCTGCCCTTTTCTAGGGTCTTGGAACCACTTGCTCTTTCCTCTGTATCCAGACAGCAGTTTGGGTAAGGGGTAGAAGGTCACCATGAGTACTGCTCATGGCCCTGGCCATGAACAGTGGGAAGTATCACTTCTATTCACACCCCGTTGACCAGAATTCTGCTACATGGCCTGAACCAACTGCAAGAAAGGCTGAGAAATACAGTTCAGCTCTGTCTTTAGAAAGAAAACGGGTTCAGTGAATATGTAGCTGCCTCTACTACAGCTTGCAGCTCAGCTGATGGGCCCTAGAAACACCAAGAGGTGGGAGGGTGGGGTGCATGGCTTAGAAACTACCAGACACCAGAGATTAAGTTCTAACTCCACTTCCCACTCCCAATCTTCGACTTTAGAATGATTTTGACAGAGTCCTAGGACTAGGGAAGCACTAGTTAGCCAAAAGGGAAATTGAGAAATGATGGAACATGACAGGTTTGGGATGCAATGTCTACCAAACAATTTAAGTTCTATCATCATATATTTCATTCATTGATTAACTCATTCATTCATTTATTCAACATCCATTTATTGACAAGCTACCATGTGCCAAGCCCTATCTTGATGTTGAGGATGTATAGAGAATAAGGTACTAGTATGGCACATATGGTAGTCCCAACTTCTAGAAAGTTACATATATGAAGGCATTCATGGATGCAGGATGGATAAATGGATGGGAGGATGGAAGTAACAAAACTGATGAACACAGAAGCGCCTGTAACAGCTGTGCCAGTAGAATGTTCCCATTATATATGTTAAATTATTGAGTCTTGAGTAACAAAAACTGCCTTCCACTGGATCTGGTGTATAACCAGCTTCCAATAAGCCAGATTCAGTGTTATTTGCAAGAAACACACATCCAGGGGGCTGCAGGATGCTTTGCAGTTCTCGGAACGGACACAAGAGGGCATAAAAGACACAGGATAGACCCAGAGCAAGGCCCCCGCAAGAGCCGCAAGAGAACCTCAGAGCAGTCACCTAACAGCAGGGTTGCAGCTCCCAGCAGGCTTGTGGGAAGGTGGTGGCTGTGTGGGCGAGAGAAGACATGGGGAGGGAGGGCAGGAGCAGTGAGAGAAGCAACAGAGGGTGCCGTTTCCTATGGATACCAGGGGATGACCCTCAACAAGGGGGAGTCACTGACACCAGCAAGGAGCCCTTTGTGATGTGTTTACTCTGAGGAGAGCTATGAGGAAATGGGAGGCCCTAGGTCATCGGGGCCCTTGACTGCTAATGGAGTGGCCCAGGTGCTGCGATGACCTCCCTTCCTGAAGGGCAGGAGAGACCTGACTCCACTTAGAGGTGACAAAGTAACAATATGGCAACTTCCAGACTGTGGATGAAACTAGCAGAGAAGGTCCCCAAGGCATTTGACCTCTGAGCCCCCTTCATCAGGGAAACCAGTGCCTGAGACCTCTTCTGCCATACAGGAAGCTTCATCATCACCCCCTCTAGGAAGTCTCCCCTGACTGCGCAGGCCAGAGTGCCTGCTCCACCTCTGTGGCCTCACAGCATCTGTGTTTTCCCCGTCAAGACCCTGGCCTCAAAGAATTACATCTGCTCCTTATTGCGTGTTCTCTACAGAGAGCATCACAAGGGCAGTGGCTGATCTCACTTGCACTCCTGAGTCCTCTAAAGAGATTGCCAGAATTGACAGCACTCCCCTCTGCATCTAAATCCTTACTGCAGGCTTAAGAAACAATCACTGCCTCTCGTCGAATCTCAGTTTTTTTCATCTGTTAAATGGGGATGGTGAAAAGATCGATCCCTCTACATTGTTGGGAAGATACAACGATGTTTGCAAGGCACACGGCCTGACACATACCTGTAGGATATGCTGTGTTCCAGGCATTGTTCTAGACCCTTCTCCTATGTCATAACACCCCAATATAAGAGGTGCTTTTACAGATGGAGAAACTGAGGCACACAAAGGTAGAATAACTTCTTCAAAGCTCCCCAGCGAGTAGTGGTGGAGTCAGCAAAAGTTTTCTGCAAAGCCCCAGATCATTAATATTTCAGGTCCTACAGGCCAGGCAGTCTCTGTTGTAACTACTCAGATCTGCTGATGCAATGTGAAGGCAGCCACGTGTTAACAAATGGGAATGACTGTGTTCCAATAAAGTTTTATTTATACATTCAAACAGCAGACCTGATTTGGACTACAGGCTGTAGTATGTTGAAATCTGCTTTACACTGCAGTATACTCTAAGCAAGTGGCAGATGTGTTCGTTATTATTATCGGACTATTAGTTTTCTGATTCTAGTCCAATGCCTGGAACAATTAAGCTCTTAACAAATAGTTTTTGAGCCAAGTGCAGTGGCTCACACCTGTAATCCCAACAGTCTGGGAGGCTTAGATGGGAAGATCACTTGCGCCCAGAAGTTTGAGAGCAGCCTGGTCAACACAACAAGACCTGTCTCTACAAAAACCTTAAAACTTAGCCAGGTGTGGTGGCGGATACCTGTATTCTCAGCTACTCAGGAGGCTGAGATGGGAGAATCGCTTGAACCCAGGAATTTGTGGCTACAGTGAGCCATGATTGCACCACTGCACTTCAGCCTGGGTGACAGAGTGAAATCCTGTCTCTAAATTTTAAAATAATAATAATAGTTTCTGAGTTTGAATACATGGAATTGGAAGCACCCACTGCAGGCAGGCATAGGATAAAGTACCTACCCATATTTCTGCTGGGCTTACTTCCTCAGTATTACTTCCAGCCAGGGAAAGGGGAAGGGGAATGCCAGGATGAAGCCGGGACAAGGACTGAGGATCCCTCGATTTTAGGGTGAGCAGTAGCCATGGGAACTTCAATGAGCCTTTTACAACCAGGCTTCCAATTTCTCTCTTTTTTTCTTTTTCTTTTCTTTTTTTTTTTGAGATGGAGTCTTGCTCTTTTGCCAGGCTGGAGTGCAGTGGTGTGATCTCAGCTCACTGCAACCTCCACCTCCCGGGTTCGAGTGATTCTCCTGCGTTAGCCTCCCGAGTAGTTGGGTCTACAGGCATGCGCCACCACTCCCAGCTAATTTTTAGTATTTTTAGTAGAGATGGGATTTCACCATGTTGGCCAGAATGGTCTCAATCTCTTGACTTCGTGATCCACCTGCCTTGGCCTCCCAAAGTGCTGGGATTACAGGTGTGAGTCACCGCACCTGGCCCAATTTCTCTTTTTCTAAACAGGATGAGTAATGCCAGTTCTGCCTACTTGCCAGGGCTCCTCTGACCTGAGAGGGGACAGTGCTTTACGCATCTTCTGCAATGTGACTTTGATAAAAACCCCTCTTAGGACGCAGGTGGGATTTAGTCCTTGTGGGGTCAAAGCCCCAGTCCCGTTCTCATCTAATCTCCAAGGATTGATGACCGCCACCCTGGAAGGAGGGAGACTCAGGTTGCCTCTAGGCCTCTATTAATGATGCAGCCACAACTTGTGCCTGGAAATATGCAGCCCAGTGCCGGCCCTAGTCAATCATTGACATTGCATTCACACTTCAGTTGTCACCGTGTCCTCTGGCACAGAGCCAAGTACCAAAGGAGGTCCCCGACAAGGGCAGTGCCTGATCTGCAGGCACAAAGGAATCAACAGCTTGCAGAGTTCATAGCTACTTTGGTCCCACAGGGGCCAGAGGGGCAAATGGAGCTCACACATCCCCAAGAAGGTGGCCCAAGATCAAGTTTCCTCAAACCAGCTTCCCTAATGACTCATTCAGCCCCTTCATTCATTCTAGAAAGATTTCTTAAGCACCTACTATGTGCCAAGCATTATAGGAGCTTGCTGGGAGCTCATACTGAACAAGCTAGCAAAAAATCATCATAATAATTTCAAGAACGGATAGACTCCGTGAAGAAAATAGAGCAGCTTGGCCGGGTGCTGTGGCTCATGCCTGTAATCCCAGCACAGACAAAACCTTGTCTCTACTAAAAATTGCTTAAAAATTAGCTAGGTGTGGGCTGGGTGTGGTGGCTCAAGCCTATAATGCCAGCCCTTTGGGAGGCCAAGGTGGGAAGATCGCCTGGAGTTCAAGACCAGCCTGGCCAACATGGTGAAACCCTGTCTCTACTAATACTAAAAAATTAGCTGGGCATGGTGGCACACGCCTGTAGACTCACCTACTCGGGAGGCTGAGCCAGGAGAATCACTGGAACCTGGGAGGTGGAGGTGCAGTGAGCCAAGATTGAGCCACTGCACTCCAGCCTGGGCAACAGAGTGAGACTCTGTCTCAAAAAAAAAAAAAAAAAGTAGCCAGGTGTGGTGGTACATGCCTGTAGTCCCAGCTACTCAGGGGGCTGAGGTGGGAGGCGGGCTTGAGCCTGGGAG
>NW_012101610.1:925098-925917 GCF_000951045.1 Mandrillus leucophaeus
TTTTTTTTTTTTTTGAGACAGAGTCTTGCTCTGTTGTCCAGGCTAGAGGGCAGTGGTACGATGTCAGCTCACTGCAATCTCCATCTCCTGGGTTCAAGTGATTCTCCTGCCTCAGCCTCCCGAGTAGCTGGGATTATAGGCGTGTGCCACCATGCCTGGTTAATTTTTTGTATTTTTAGTAGATACAGGGTTTCACTGTGTTATCCAGGATGGTCTCGATCTCCTGACCTTGTGATCTGCCTGCCTTGGCCTCTTAAAGTGCTGGGATTACAGGCGTGAGCCATTCTGTCTGGCCCAGTGCATTCTTTAGTTTACAGCTCATCTGCAATTTCCTCCAGGAAGTCCTCCTTGACTTCACAGTCTACATCAGGCATCTTTGCTACAGACTGGCAGAATTTTGATTTCAAGTATTTCCTTTGGGTATAATGATGCCCTTGTTTGTGTATTTATTTGATTGTTGTCTTCCTCAACAGAATGAGAGCTGTGAAAGGTGGTAATGTGTTTGTTTCTGTTAAATCTTATATCTCCAGGGCTGAGTACAGCACTTGATAGTAAGCACCTGATACATATTTGCCAAGTAAATAAATGAGGGAAGAAATAAATAATGAGTAAATGAATAACAGTCTGTGGATGTAGTTCAAAGCTACTCACAAGGAATGTTGCTTTATCTCATAAATTTATTTATTTATTTTAGAGACAAGGTCTCACTCTGTCTCCCAGGCCAATTATAGCTCACTGCAGCCTTGAACTCCTGGGCTCAAGCAATCCTTCTGCCTCAGTCTCCCAAATAGCTGGGACTGCAGGCACATGCCACAATGC
>NW_012101610.1:926022-926969 GCF_000951045.1 Mandrillus leucophaeus
AACCTGGGAGGTGGAGGTGCAGTGAGCCAAGATTGAGCCACTGCACTCCAGCCTGGGCAACAGAGTGAGACTCTGTCTCAAAAAAAAAAAAAAAAAAGTAGCCAGGTGTGGTGGTACATGCCTGTAGTCCCAGCTACTCAGGGGGCTGAGGTGGGAGGCGGGCTTGAGCCTGGGAGATTGAGGCTGCAATGAGCCACAACCACACCACTGCATTCTAGCCTGGGTGACAGGAGGATAAACTGCCTCAAAAAAAAAAAGGCCCTAAAATGAGAGCAACTTAATGCCCATCAGCAGAGAATGGACAAATAAGTTGTGGAATATTCACAGCAGTGGAAATTAACCTTCAAGTACATGAAAAACTGTGGCTGAATCTCACAAACATAATGAAACCAGAGCCAAGAACATTTATATGAAGTTCAGGAACAGGGCAGACTAATGTATGCTGTTAGAAGTTAGAACGGTGATGGAATACTATACAGCCATAAAAAGGAATGAGATCATGTCCTTTGCAGGGACATGGATGAAGCTGGAATTCATCATCCTCAGCAAATTAGCACAGGAACAGAAAACCAAACACCGCATATTTTCACTCATAAATGGGAGTTAAACAATGAGAACACATGGACACAGGGAGGGGAACATCACACGCTGGGGCCTGTTGGGGTGGAGGGCGAGGGAAGGGAGAGCATTAGGACAAACACCTAATGCATGCGGGGCTTAAAGCCTAGGTGACAGGTTGATAGGTGCAGCAAAGCACCATGGCACGTGTATACCTACGTAACAAAACTGCATGTTTTGCACATGCATCCCAGAACTTAAAGTAAAATAAAAAGAAGAAGAAGAAGGAGAAGGAGAGGAAGGAGAAGGAGAAGCAGAAGAGGAAGGGGAGGAAGAGGAATAGGAGGAGGAGGAGGAGGAAGAAGAAGGAGAAGGAGGAGGAGGAGGAG
>NW_012101610.1:928494-957363 GCF_000951045.1 Mandrillus leucophaeus
TTTTTTTTTTTTTTTTTTTTTTTTTGTAGAGCCGAATGTCTGACTATGTTGCCCAGACTGGTCCCAAACTCCTGGCCTTGAGTGATTTTCCTGCGTTGGTCTCCCAAAGTGCTAGAAAATAGGCATGGGCCACCATGCTTAGCTCATAAACTCATTTAAAATGTTCACTTGTAATGTTCTGTAGCAGATACAAATATATAATATTTTACATTACTTTCCATCATGTGAAACTGATAATCCTAGAAAAACACATGTTCACCTGTATGTAGCCCTCCGTACCTCTGGCTCACCAATTTGTCTTTCCAGATATGATAGATGTATCTTAATTTTAGAAGCTAAGACTTTAGTGTGCTTGACACCACCCATGCGATAGCTGAGAAATGGAAGTCAGGAGTGGATGACCTGAGAGGGCATTTGAATCTCAGCTGAGGAATGGGGGACACAGAAGGATAATAGGATTTTCCCAAGGTTACAGAGCTAGGTGGTCTTTCCAGCTATATTTTATTGAGATTTTAAAAAATAAATCAATCTTCCTGTCACCTTGGAGAATGCATAGGAAAAAAAGTCTGGAAATGCCTCCTCCTAAATTTGATCTTCAGGTTTGCTAGTTGGGTGCCTGTTGGCAGTTGAACCTTGGTTTCCTCATCTGCAAAATGGGGAGAGTAAAAGTATCTATTTCGTAGATTATTGTGAAGATTTAATACATGCAAAACATTCAGCACAGTGTCTGGGCCTCGGTAAGTGCTCAGTAACATTTAGCTGCTGTTGTTAATGTCCATGCTTGGAGCTTGGGGAAGAGGGGAATGGAGGAAGTGACCTTGGCCTTCAAGGGATGGGAGCCTGAGACGAGAAGCTTCTATGCATTAAACTAGAGAAAGACCAGCTTCTTGCTTTGGTTCGAGAGGCAACTTCTCTGGTATCCATTTGACTGTGTCTTTCTCCAGGAGTGGTTGAATCTACTGCCTTAGTCGTTTGGTTGAGACGACAAATTAGCCAGAAAGCATTTTTGTTCAACAGCAGCGAGCAGGTGGCAGAGTTTGTGACATCCAGGCCCTTGGTCATCGTTGGCTTCTTCCAGGTACTGGGGCCAAGAGGTGGGAGGAGGCTTTCAACTGGTGAAAGTGCTGTGTCTGGGAGGGGATGGGTGATGAGACTCTTCTGTTTTGGTTGCCCAATTTTCTCCATCCAATGAGCTGGTTTTTAGGGGAAGCTCCAAGGGTTCAAATGAACGGGAATGGAGAGAAAAGAGAGAAGAATGGCATCTGTACTTAATGGGTTTTAACAGTGTGGCTAATCTTCTTAGGGGTCCATTTAGAACATCACTTAATAAAAGGATATCTTAGTTTCTGGTTTCAGAGCCATTGTTCTCTGTGAGTCTGAAGGCCACCAGCTGTGCTTGGGCCAGGCCAGTTTCTCTCCCTAACCTCTTTCCAAGCATTCTCATATATGAAAATCAATAGCACAGGATAAACATGCACTCATTCGAAAATACCCCTAGAGGTGCAGTAGGAGGAGATGTTTGGGGAAGAACGTAAGTAACTTAGATATAATCATGAAATGTCTCATAATAGCCTTACATATAGATGTTTTTCATATTTATAAATAACTTGCAAATTGTTCTTGCTATTGGAGAATGAGTTTCTCGTGTGTCTTGATTCATTTGCTATAAACTGGTGACTCCTCTCCTTCTCCCAGTAGAAGGCAGAATTTGGGCATTTTATTTAATACAGAGAGAATATCTGCCTCTCTCCCTCACCCCTTGCCACTTCTTTGAGAGGTGTTTGGCCTTAATTTTCTTTCAAGCTAAAGAATGAAGGCTGAAATTCTTGATATTAAGTTCACATTTTGTATTACATGTGGTAAAATCAATTGTCTCTTGTGAAAGTAACTAAGGAATAAATGTTAAAAGTCTCAATCACTGGGCTAGAACAGCCTTTACTCTAGCAATTGGAAAAGGTCACATTTATCAATTCTCTTCGTTGATCTCTGAGGGCTTGCCTATTTTGGCTTTAGTCATAGCCAGAGAAGCGTTTTGAGTATGAAATACTCATGAAAGAGGATTTGGGTGACCCAGGCAAACCCCAGTACTTGAAAAAGTGAAGAGACGAATCAGCCACCACTGCCGTCTTTCCCTTATATAAGTCAGGCACCTTGATTTCTACCGAAGCCTTTCCAAATATCCTTTCCCAAACAGGATTTAGAGGAAGAAGTAGCAGAGTTGTTCTATGATGTGATCAAAGACTTTCCAGAGCTCACGTTTGGAGTCATAACGATTGGCAATGCCATTGGGCGTTTCCACGTCACCCTTGACAGCATCCTGGTGTTCAAAAAGGTAGGATTTTGATCCTATTGCTAGTGAGGGGGTCTCTAGTTCAAAGTAGTGGAATCGTATGAGCTTTGGGTACAAATTCTGGTTCTGCCACTTGTGAGCTCAGTGGCATTGGACTAGTTGACTTCTGTGAAGTCACAGTCTCCCAGTGTGACTCCAGCCTTTCTAGCCATTTAAGCTTCTTCTCTTTATTTAACCAGTAAATGCAGTTCATCAAGACTCAATCCTATGCCCTCTTTTCTTCTACACCATGCTTCCCCTTCTACCCTTCATCAGCAGTTACCATCTATGCTACACGCACATGTCTTATAAATATCCATCTCCAGTGAGATTCTCTAATCTGCAGACCTTTATGTGCAACCAGATGTCTCAACATGGCTAAGCCCAAAGTCATAATCTCCTCTCCAGGTCCTCTCCCAGTGTTTTCTCTTGCTCAAGGAATCATGCAACCACTTCTCCTATCCAGTTAAACAAGTCAGAAAACCCAGCCAACATTCTAACACTTCCCTCTCCTTCACCTCTCATAGGCAATCCATCACCACAACTCTACTGATTTTATAACCAAAATATCTCTTTAATCATTAATTTCTATCTTTATTGATACCATCCTAGATCAAGAGTATAAAATGAGGGAAGAAGCCTTATGCCCAGGGTTCGAAACCAGCCTGGGCAGTATAGTGAAACTACATCTTTACAAAAAAAAAAAAAGTTATTCAGGCATGGTGGCAAGTGCTTGTAGTCCTAGCTCCTCAGCAACCTGAGGCAGGAGGATTGATTGAATCTGGGAGGTTGAGGCTGCAGTGAGCTGATTAAACCACTGCACTCCAGCCTGGGCAACAGAATGAGACCCTGTCTCAAAAAGAAAAACAAGAAATAAAAAGAATAATAATGATAAAAGAAAAACTTTAGACAAGTTAAATTGAAGAGCTTAATTGAGCAAAGAACAATTCATGAATCAGGCAGCCTCCCAAGCCAGAGTAGGCTCAGATAGACTCCAGCAAAACCACATGGTGGAAGAAGATTTATGGACAGAAAAAGCAAAGTGATGTACAAAAAACAGAAGCGAGGTTCAGAAACAGCAGGTAGGATTGGTTACAGCTCAGTGTTCGCCTTAGTTTAACAATGATTGAACAGTTGGCCACCTTTGATTGGCCAAAACTCAGTGATTGGCACAAGAGTAGACTATGACGGTCTATTTACACCTCCATTTAGGTTATAGTTCACTACATATAGAGAAACGTTTAGGCCAAACTTAAAACATGTAAGGAGGCAGCTTTAGGCTAAGCTTGATTTAACACCTGTCAGTGAAGTCCTGAATCTCCTGGGACCGGGCTTGTCTTAATAGGAATGAGCTGTCAGTCATTAGTTGGAATAGTATGTGAGAAATTGCTCAGCCCTGGCACAGATATTTTAATATTTGATGGATTACAGAGCATGTCAATGGCTGGGGCCATTAAGTCAATTACACTCCTTGTGGCCTGCCACAGATCTGAGATTTTCATGACTCTCACCTACCCAGATTCCACCTACAGACTAATCTGAGCAGCCCTTCCTAGTTATTCACTACCTACATTACAGACTACACCTGACACCATTCCTCAGCACTTTCTTTTCATCCAAGGAGAAAATGGTGCTATTTATATTTATTAAATGGCTATATCATGAAAGCTACTGTCCTCCAATGTGTTTCTCCTTTGGTCCAAGGGAAAAATCGTGAACCGCCAAGAACTTATTAATGACAGTACCAACAAACAGGAACTCAATCGTGTCATAAAACAGCACCTTACAGATTTTGTGATCGAATACAACGCTGAGGTCAGTGAGTAAAGCGTCCCTAGAGGAAGGGGAGCTGGGGCCACTGTGTGTGCTTGGGATGACATACTTTCCCGGTCATTTCAGAATAAGGATCTGATTTACGAGTTGTACATCATGAGTCACATGCTGCTCTTCGTCTCCAAAAGCTCGGAGTCATTTGGAATCATAATTCAGCATTATAAGCTGGCGTCAAAGGAATTCCAAAACAAGGTTTGTAGAGTGCGCCATTGCTCTTTGGGACTCCAGGATGAGGATTCAAGG
The DNA here is from genome assembly GCF_000951045.1 of Mandrillus leucophaeus. Classification (NCBI taxonomy): domain Eukaryota; kingdom Metazoa; phylum Chordata; class Mammalia; order Primates; family Cercopithecidae; genus Mandrillus; species Mandrillus leucophaeus. Next base: position 932,900 of record NW_012101610.1, read on the forward strand.
CCTACAGACCCTGAGGGCGTTTGCCTGCCCTGCTTATTATAAATTGAATCAGGAAAGATCGGCATGTGCAATTGCCTGCCGGTTTTCTGATCTGCATGTCAACGCCTCATATCATTTACTATTTAATGTTAAATATGCCTCCTCCATTCTTCCTGCCCAGTGTCTCTTCATGCCAAATCTACACTCCTTCGCTCGTCTTTGTAATAAGTCTACTCTGAGAACATGAAGGTTTGCCTGCTTTTTTGATGGATCACTAAGTGGACTCCAAACACTAAGAATGTTATCATTTGGCCGGCAGGTGGGGGGAGGAAAGACCACTGCTGTCTGAGGTCAGGGAACATGAAAGCCTGAAGGTGGGGCTTTCAGATTATCTGGCAAGTAATTGCTAAGATTCTGGGCTTTAACATTGTACAGACCCAAGTTCAAATTCTCTTTCTCTGGCAAACTACACTCAGGTGAGTTTCTTAACCCCATATTGAGGTCTCCTCATGTATGAAATGGACAGTTGTAGTAAGAATTAGAAAATATATATGTAAAGCAATGAGCTTTACAATCAGTGATGCTTTTTATTATCATCATCATCACCATTAGAAACAAATGTTTCCCCTAAGCTATTCCTATGTTTAAGGTAGTTAGCAGTACCTGAACTATGGAGACTGTTTGATTAATTTTTCTCTTCATCTTTATAGGAAGTATAATCACGGCAGGGTTTTTATTCTCTTTTGAAAAAGAAATTAATCTGAAATTAAATAAAACAATTGAGAACTTTGTAACCTAAAATAAAGCCACTAGAGTATAACATATATAATGTTCATGCTACATCCCACCACATTATTTTCAAAAAAGATGGTTCGAATCACAGAAAGAATTCCTCTTGTTAAATATATTTCTTGGGGGCTGTTTTTTTCCAATTTCACTCCAAGTTTTTGGATATAGTTAAATTGATTGCAACCCGATTGCTTTTTCTCTATTTCTCCGATTTTACAGTAGTCAATGCTTAGCCATTATTTTCTTCCATTCTTTTTAACTCTTTAATCTTCCTGGTATTTACTTTGGCTTACATCAGAAGATGAAGTTCTAAATTGCAGTCACCCTAGTGAGTTTCCCAAATGCCATTTATAAATTGTGATCCATTTCACGGCCAACGATGAACAGTTGAATGGATACTGTTTCAACAGATTGCACCTCTTATCTTACTCACCTCTGTGCTCCAGTGCCAACAGAAGGCAGCAAATATTTGTTGAAAGTACACAAGGATGGTTTTAATATGTTTGCTGTGTTTTTCAATTTCCCTGGCACCTAGAAGAGGAGCACGCAGTGGGGCCTTTAATCTGATGAATGAACGAACTGAAAGTATCTGACCCTAGGTGGTTGCAGCAGTTGCCTCCAACTCATCTCCCTACTTCCACTTTTGCTTCTTCTCTGCAACCAGAATGACCTTCTCAAAATTTTTAGCATGTCACTTTCTAGCTTACCATCCTTCAGTGGCCCACCATTATGTTCAGACTAAACCCAGGCTCCTTACTGGATCTCTGACCTCATCTTGGACAGGCTCTGACCTTGTCTCTTTTGTCTCTCTCCCTCATGGTGATGAAGCTGTTACTGGAAAGGGGTCCTGATCCAAACCCTAAGAGAGGATTCTTGGATCTCGTACCAGAAAGGATTCAGGGCCAGTTCGTAAAGTGAAAGCAAGTTTGTTAGGAAAGTAAAGGAATAAAGAATGGTCGTTCCATAGACAGAGCAGCCCCAAGGGCGGCTGGTTGCCCATTTTTATGGTTATTTCTTGATGATATGCTAAACAAGGAGTGGGTTATTCATGGCTTCCCCTTTTTAGACCATATGGGGTAACTTCCTGACATTGCCATGGCATTTGTAAACTGTCGTGGCGCTGGTGGGAGTGTTGCAGTGAGGACAACCAGAGATCACTCTTGTCACCATCTCGGTTTTGGTGGGTCTTGGCCGGCTTCTTTACTGCAACCTGTTTTATCAGCAAGGTCTTTATGATCTGTATCTTGTGCCGACCTCCTATCTCATTCTGTGACTAAGAATGCCTAAACCATCTGGGAATGCAGCCCCATAGGTCTCAGCCTCATTTTACCCAGCCTGTATTCAAGATGGAGTTGCTCTGGTTTGAACACCTCTGATGAAGCCACACTGATGTTTCTTTTCTACTCCCAGAACACGGTAAGCTCTCTAGGTGTTTGTTTTGTCTTTGGGCCTTTGCACTGGCCGTTTCCACCACCCGGAATACTGTTCTGTGACTTGTTACTATCTACTATATCCCAGTTGAAATGTGACCTCCCCAGGTTCTCCTCTTGACCACCCTACCTAATCCTGAGCCCCTACCTTACCCCATCTGGGCAGTTACTCTCTATCACATTGCCCTGTTTTATTGTCTAATTGGCACTCATTGCTGTTTGACTTTATAAGTTCATTCACTCATTTGTTGTCTGTCTTCTCCACTAGAACATAAGCTCCCTGAGGGCAGGATTTTGTCTGCTTTGGGCATGGTTGTGTCCTCATTGCTCAGTAAAATGGCTCACACATAGTAGGCACTCCATGAATATTTGTTGAATGAATGAATGAATGAACGAAGTCATGAATTTCCTTGATAGAATAATTTTGAATAATAATAACTGTCATGTATTGAACACTTTCTACCTGCCAGTTCCTGAACTAAGCCTTTCCATACATTGTCCTGTTTAATTCTCACAGAATTCTCACTGCCTAGAAGATAGGCACTGTGATAATCATTTTACAGATCACGAAACTGATGAAACAGTTTGAAACAGAATGAAACAGAATGAAAGCTCAGGGCTTCCTGATCTCCTGAAATTGTGTGGATGGAGCACAGTGCAAGGAGGCTGAAGCCAGGCTGGTGGCTACCGCCTGCCATGCATTTCGGTGCAGAGCTGCACCTGCCTTCGTTACATTTTGCAGAGGTGCTCCACAGACCCCACCATGTGCATCCCTTAGTCCACAGCCTTCCAACAGTTTTTCTCTATTGGCAAAGGATCCAGAGAGACAAGGGTTTCATTTTCTTTGGCAGATCCTTTTCATCCTTGTGAATGCAGACGAACCCAGAAATAGACGTGTCATTGAGTATTTCCGGGTCACAGAGGTCGATATACCATCTGTCCAAATCCTAAACTTGAGTTCTGACGCCAGGTACAAAATGCCTTCGGATGACATAACTTATGAAAACCTGAAGAAATTTGGCCGTAGCTTCCTGAGTAAAAATGCCAAGGTAGGTTTGTCCTTGGACAAGGTTTATCCAGAACCTCAAAATCATCTCCTTCTCATAATTCTGCTGGCTTTGATCATTCTCCTCACCTGTATGTGGAGGCAGAATAAAGATCAACTTTGTGGCTCAATGTGGGGAAATCCCCCATCTCCCCACCTCAAATCTATCCAACTTCTGACCTATCCCAAGCCTTTAGTTCCTCCACTCATTCTTAGTTGTAAAGTGGAGGCATTTCCTTTGCAGGAATTCACCATAGAAATGCAGGCACTCAGTAGGGTTAACTTGCCCTCTGAAAGGAGGCTCTTCTTCTCCTATCACCTCCAATGTGAAAGATCTACTTGGTCCAAGAGTATATGCTTGCTTTGAGGAGGAGAAGGGGGATGGAGCCACAGGGCAATCAGGACTTAGCCTCAAAAGCTTTAGGGACCTTTTGGTTGGATGGGGTTAGAAGGGGGCTCGTCTATTTTGCTGGCAGGAAGGAGAGGCTGCAGAAACACATGGAACATGTAGTCTAGTCACCCACTGTCTATGTCTCCACGGCTACTCTGCTGAGTAAGGTAACCATATTATTTATTTTCCAAATTGGGACATTATGGGAGTAAGGATTCTGGAATGGGCCAGCTGTGGTGGCTCATGCCTGTAATGCCAGCACTTTGCAAGCCTGAGGCAAGAGGCTCGCTTGAGCCCAGGAGTTCAAGACCAGCCTGGCCAACACAGCAAGATCCCATCTTGACAAAAAATTTAAAAATTAGCCAGGTGTGGTGGTGTGCATCTGTAGTCTCAGATACTTAGGAGGCTGAGGCAGGAGCATTGCTTGAGCCTAGATATCAAGGCTACAGTGAGCTACAATCACACCACTGCACTCCAGCCTGGGCCACAGAGGAAGACCTCTCCCCCCACCCCAAAAAAAATCTGGAACAATAGAAGTAAATTGAGACTCTCCAGACAAACCCAAATGATGGTCCCCTTACCTGAGTCCTCTACTGCCTTTTTGTCCATTCCCCCAGAGAGATCACTGCCCCTGCAGCCGTCTCTACGGAAGCTGTCTTGTGTGCACAGCATTTTCATGGACCAAGTGGTGAGGCTGCTGTCCTTCTTTCCACTTCCAACCCATTCTCGTTCTTCCACCTTTAGAAACCCAGATGCCTTGGATCTCATGCTTTTTGACCCTGTGCTCTCACCCCCTTGTTGCTGCCCTCTGACTATCTCCCTTCACTCTCCGAGGACGTAAGCTCCTGATGGCAGCCTTTCCCTAAGCCCCAACTCTGCCATCATTTCCAGAGATGTCAGTGTCCACAACCCTGGTCTCCTCCAGCAGCTGATGTGTCCATGCCATGTCGGCTCCCTGCTACCATGCCCACAACCTGGAGATTGCAGCACCTCCCAATGCCTGACTTTCCCTCCAGGACACACATGGCTACGATTCCTCATCCTTCTCATTGTCCCCAACCTCCTGATCCCATTTCTCTTTAGTACCCCGTCTGCGAACTTGCATTCCATCATTCATTGCTCTGATGATGATTCCCTTAACTCTTTTATCCCCTCCATCTTCCACCTCCTCTACAGCCCATAGTACTCACTAGGCAAAGTTCCAACTCTGGCTGAACCCCCTTAACTTCCCTGCTTCCAGACCAACATCACCACAAGGGTAGCTGGCTTCATGGCATTGCAAACTAGCCTCCCATGGACTTTGAGAAAATCCTGGCATCCACATAGAAATTTCTGTTGGTGTGTTCATTTTTAAATCTCAGAGTGTCTCTGTCCTCATATCCCATTCCCACCCACTCTTGGCCGAGCACTCTACCCCTAGATCACTAAGAAAATAGATGTCTTCACAGTGGGTCCTCCTCACTTTCCATCACCATGTCTTAAATCCTACCTGGAATACTACCCATCCTCTCTCTCTCTCCCTTGCAGTTAGATCTGAGGTGGTGTCTGTCTTCCTCTGAAAGGCCAACATGTCTTCTTATGCTGTTAGAGCAGAGATGGGCATCCTCTACAAGACCTATGAGATCCACCTGATCTGAGCCATTCCCCACAATTGTCACCATCTTCTATCTTCCATGCCCCATGGCTGCCCCATTTGTGCTCCCACTGATAGAATCTTTAAGTGCTTTCCAGAGGCTGGAGGGGGTGCGGTGAGGGAGGACCCTGTGGAAGAAGAGGCTGTGAGCCAGACAGAGGCTGCATAGTAAGAACCAACATGGTGAAACCCCGTCTCTACAAAAAATACAAAACACTAGCCGGGCGTGGTGGCACACACCTGTAGTCCCAGTTACTCAGGAGCCTGAGGCAGGAGAATCACTTGAACCCAGGAGGTGGAGGTTGCAGTGAGCCCAGATGCCACCACTGCACTCCAGCCTGGGTGACAGAGTGAGACTCTGTCTCCAAAAAAAAAAAAAAAGAAGAATTTGGTTTCCTAAGAGCAATGTTAGAAGCCAGATTTGGTGAAAATAGAGCCCTGCTTATAAAGAATAAAGGTGTGGGAGAACTGGGAGGAGATGCGGGGAGAACATCTGGAGGTTCTTCTGGCAATCGAGATGAGAGACAGAGGCAACCTGGATTTGGCCAGTAACTGTGCAGATGGAGAAAAGGATGTGGATTCAGGAGACATTCAGGAGGCAATGATTGTAGATAAAAAATTTGTTTTGAGATTTCCAACACTTACTTCAAAGCGAAGCAAAAGGTGAGCTCATTTTTTGTTCATTCATTTGCAAAACATTTATTGAGGATCTACTATGTAGCAGGCAGTGGATACTCAATGGCAAGGAAAGAAAAATCTCTTCTGACATTCCATCTAGTATGGTAGAGACACATTAATCAAATAACTAGAAAAATAAATATAAATAGAAAACCTGAATAAGTTACAAGGAAAAATGCTAAGTGTTATGAGAATTTATGGCAGCGAGTCCTCATCTAGACCAGGGGAGGGTCAAGGAAGTCCTCCCTTGGGCCATTCTGAGGCATACATTTTGAGTTACCCAGATGAAGAAGGGAGGGTAGGAATCAGGAGTGGGGAGGCCTGTCAGCCGGAAGGAACAGTGTTAACGAAGGCCTGAGCTGGGAGGAAGGTTGGCCATTTGGATAAACTGAAGACCAACATGGCTGAGGAAAGAAAAGAGAAGACTTCCTTTATTGCAGGGACCAATCAAAGTGTGATCAAGGTTTCATAAGTCATGTAAGTGGTCTTGATCTTGATTCTTAGAGTAATTGAGGACAACTAATTTTTTTTTTTTTTGAGATGAAGTCTTGCTCTGTCAACCAGCCTGGCGTGCAGTAGCACAATCTTTGCTCACTGCAACTTCCGCCTCCCGGGTTCAAGCAATTCTCCTGCCTCAGCCTCCCGAGTAGCTGGGATTACAGGTGCATGCCACCATACCCAGCTAATATTTGTATTTTTTCTTTTTTTAGTAGAGACGAGGTTTCACCATGTTGGCCAGGCTGGTCTCAAACTCCTGACTTCATGATCCGCCCGCCTTGGCCTCCCAAAGTGCTGTGATTGCAGGCGTGAGCCACTGCACCCGGTTTAAAGCTTCTTTTAATAAAATCTGAGAAATCTATCCCAGTTTCAAGCTTTGTCTGCTCCTTAGTCCCCTGACCGCAAATTGCCCTGAACCATCCAGGGTTGACATCAAGCTCATGATCCATCTCAGTATTTCAGACTCTTTTCTAAGGCTCTTGTGAAAAGACACAAGAAAACCTTTAGCTGTTTCCAGTCAGGGTGGGGAGGCCCACAACTTCGAAACCCTTTCTGAAGATTCTTAGGCCTGTCAAATATGCTTCCTAGAAACATCAATCCAGTGAAGAGATTCCAAAGCACTGGGACCAGGGACTGGTTAAGCAGCTCGTGGGGAAGAACTTCAACATAGTCGTCTTTGACAAAGAAAAGGACGTGTTTGTGATGTTCTGTAAGTACCTTCAAGAGGGGTTGGGAGGCAACAGGTGCCAAAATTATGTTTCAGCTGTTTCTCCTGAATTCTTCGGCATTGAAATCTCTAAAACCCATCAATGCACCATGCCAAGGATGGTCTTCAGATACCCAAAGAGATTGACTCAAGATGCTATCAGGAACAATGCAACTCTGTCCCCCAGAAATGTAATTCTTGGAATGTATGCAACGCCTTCCATATAACCCAGGCCTGTGGCCATTTCTAAAAACAATAATGCTGATGGCTAACAATGTTTGATTGGATGCTGTAGTATATTGGGCTTTATTCTAAGCCATTGCATACATTATCTCATTTATTCCTTACAACATCCTTTTGAAAGTAGCTACTTTTATTGCTCTGACTTTGCAGATGACTAAATAGAGTCTCCGGGAGGTGAAGACATTTTTTCCAGTATCTTGTAGCCAGTAAGTGCTGGAACTGGGATTTGAATTTAGGCATCTGATTCTAGCACCTACACTCCTAACTGCTGTACAGGATTTCTTTGCTTCTGGCTTTAGATTACTTGTCAAATGGCCCATAGGAGGTGGGGACCCCAATCCTTCATGTACAGTACTTAGCCCGTCTGACATTTTGTAAGCACTTGATAAGTGAAAATTGCTACTGCTGTTGTTATTTCTATTATTATAATTACTTCCAGGGCTCGCCTAAGAACTCTTGCCCTTTTCCCATTGTTTCTGATTTGCACGTGAGAGAAAAAGCCAGAGATGTTCTCTCCCACACTGAGACACAGAGAAAGGTGATACTGAAGTTCCTTCAGACATCTCTTTATTTTAACATTTAATGAGCCCTTACAATGAGTCAAGCATGAGTTTGCTATTGACACACCTGCTCTAAGGAGCTGTGTGACAAGTTTGTGAGGAAGGTATACTGGTTTTCCCCATGTCACAGATCAGGGAACCCCACCGCAGAGAGGTTAATGACCTTACCCTAGGTCACACAGTAAGTAGCAAGACAAGAAGTTTAACGCAAGCTCTAATGCTATTACTTTCTTGAGGGTAAGGCAAGGGCTACACTGCATCATGCAGTCCTTTTACAATCACTCTGAAAGGGACCCTTATTCACAGAGTGAGGTGCTTAAGGTCTGTGGCTGAATCACCAAGATCCGCTACCTAGGTGCAGCCATTCTGTACTTACGTCACACCCAGAGTTATGAGACTGTCTTATTTCATTTTGATAAAAGGCAAAATCAGCTTCATTTTCTTGGAAGTAGTGCTACGGGATTGGCCCCCTGGGGCTGCAACCATTATGCCCCCTCCTGTTCTGACCCAGGACCCGCTGAGTGCCAGTGGGGCTGCCAGAGATGCTGCAGGCATCGGGGATGGCCATGAAGACACTTGGCTTGTAAATGGGGGATGATCATCCGAAGGTGGCGTGTCTGGGGGCTTTTGAGGCCATTTCTCTTACAGAGCCAGAAACTGAGCTTTGAGCTCTAATAGAAGGACAAGCAGGTAAGGTTTGCTTTCTCTTGGATTGGAGCAGGTCTCTGGTTTCCAGAGGCCCAGGAGCCTGGACCACATTCAAAGACCAAAGAACTGTCCACAAGAAAGTTCAGTGTCCCCTGTCCAAGTGCAGTTACTCAAGAGTAGTTACTATACCTGTCACACTTCTTGGGGATATTCTCCTCCACTGAATTTTATATGTATAATGACATGACATGTAATTGCATATACATGACATGACATAACATAACATATATATGTTATGTTATATTAATCTCTATCTGTGGTATAGTGGTCACTAGTCAAAGCAGCCTGTCTTTAAACCCCACTTCTTCTGCTTAACTACTCTGATCTGAAAAGTGAAATTACTGCATAACTTTGGGCAAGTTCCCAAACTTCTATTGTGAAAAACCTCTGTGCTATAATGCATATGCACGCACACACACACACACACACACACACACACACACTTTTCGGCATAACATAAAAAGTCATCTAGCATAAATATTGTTCTTGGCTTTCTTCTTCTACTAGAGTGGAACACTATGTTAAAAGAAAGGAATTTGAAAAAAAGAAAAAAAGCAAGCTGGGCACAGTGGCACAAGCCTGTAGCCCCAGCAACTCAGGAAGCTGAGATGGAAGGATTTCTTGAGCCCAGGAATTTGAGTTTGAGCCCAACCTGGGCAACATAGCAAAACCTTGCCTCTAAAAAGCAAAACAAAAAAATAAAAGAAAACATGAACACACCAAAAATGTTAGTATTTAGGTAGAAGAGAACTAAGCAATTTTTTTCTTTTTCTTTTTTTTTTGTTTCGTTTTTGAGGTGGAGTCCTTCTCTGTCACCCAGGCTGGAGTGCAGTGGTGCAATCTCAGCTCATTGCAACCTCTTCCTCCCAGGTTCAAGTGATTCTCCTGCCTCAGCCTCCTGAGAAGCTGGGATTACAGGCGCATGCCACCATGCTAGGCTAATTTTTGTATTTTTAGTAGAGATGTGGTTTCACCACATTGGTCAGGCTGGTCTTGAACTCCTGACCTTGTGTTCCACCAGCCTCAACCTCCCAAAGTGCTGGGATTACAGGCATGAGCCACCGCACCCGGCCAAAGCTATCTTTTTCTAATTTATCGAATAACAATCAGGTACTATGGCTGAAATGTAAACATAACCTGATATATGATTAAAAGAAAGAGGGAGTGCAATTGGCAAAACAGCAGGACCACAAGTGGAACACAGCGATGCCATGTGTTGGGTGGCGCCAGCTTTCTGGATCTTCATCAATGTGAGTCTGAGCCATGGCCCTTCTCTTCCAGATGCACCCTGGTCTAAAAAGTGCAAGATGTTGTTCCCGCTGTTGGAGGAACTAGGCCGAAAGTATCAAAACCACTCCACGATCATCATTGCCAAGATCGACATCACAGCAAATGACATTCAGCTGATGTACCTGGACCGGTACCCATTCTTCAGGCTGTTTCCCACCGACTCTCAACAAGTGAGGGGCTCTTGGGACACACATGGCTGAAAACAATGTTATGTTATTATCAGGGACTCAGTTTCTCCCTACCTCCAGCTGCGCTTTCTACCAAACCAGTTTTATTCTCAGCTGCGGCCACTATCCATCCTCTAACATTCAAGTTCAAAGAATATTTTCCAGTAGTTTGCACCAAAGTCCTGAGACTCACTATCATTGGGTGTAGCTTGCATATCCCTGACCCAATCACTGTGGCTAAGTGGATGTGGATGTTTTGATGGGCAAGCCTGGTTTATACGGTTCCTACTAGTATTGGGCCTAAGCTCTACCCTAACTATATGAAATAAGGTGGGAGGAATCTCCATGAGAATATTGGATGTGGGGTATTACTAGATGAAGGAAAAAATACATGCTAGAGACAAACAATGTCATTTCCACCTTGGGATTACAGTCATCAGCCATAACCAGTGTTGATAGAACCCACTCTCCATGCCATGTTCATGCATGGGAAAGAGCATCAGTCAAAGAAATGTGAGCCCAGGTTTCTGCTCCTTAGAAGAGTATGGATGAATGCAATTGAAATCAAGGGGGAGCAAGAGATTCTGGAGGGCAGATATGGCTGCAAGTCTCCATGCAGACCCAGTACTCCGGAGAATGGTGGGGACTATGTGCTACAGGTAGGAAGTGTAGTCTGAACAAAGAGGTGGGCAGAAGGGTGACCCAGCACTGTGGCAAGATTCCATTGTGACCCACTCTTTGCTCAGTCTGCACTGCAGAGGATGCATGTCAGGGAGTTGTGCAACTGAGGCTGGGCTGAGAGGATGAGGCTAAGGTCATAATCTCAAATTATCTGAAGAAGTTTGGGTGACCCCTGGACATGACGAAGCTTCTGAACTTTCCTAAAGAGGAAAGGGGGTCGGGCGCGGTGCCTCATGCCTGTAATCTCATTACATTAGGAGGCTGAGGCAGTTGGATCATGAGGTCAAGAGATCCAGACCATCCTGGCCAACATGGTAAACCCCATCTCTACTAAAAATATAAAATTAGCCAGGCATGGTGGCGCATGCCTGTAGTCCCAAGTACCCAGGAGGCTGAGGCAGGGGATTGCTTGAACCCAGGAGGCGGAGGTTGCAGTGAGCTGGGATCGCGCCACTGCACTCCAGCCTGGTGACAGAGCAAGATTCCGTCAAAAAAAAAAAAAAAAAAAAAAAAAAAGGGAAAGAGAACGTATGATAACGGAGCACTGACCATATGCCAGATGCTTTTGAAAATAACTATTCTTCCTCTTATTATTGTCACTATGATAGCAATAATAATAATAACAAACGCCTATAGTGCTCATCACGAACCAGGTGCTGTTTTCCGTACTTCACATACATCGCTTTGTTTTATCCTTTTAACAATCCTACGAGGTAGGTACTATTTTGTCTCCATATTAGAGATGGGAAAACTGAGTCAGAGAAATTAAATAACCAGACCACACTGCAGTAATGCAGCCAAAGTTTAAGGCTTCGCTGTGTGGTTTTACAGTCCATGCTTTCATCTACTACATAACAACCCTATGACAGAGGCATTTTTGTTATTCTTCCCTTGGAGCCATGGCACTGGAGGCTAAGACAAGTTAAGGAACCTGCATAACATACTCGGGGTTGTTAGGAATTTGACCCTGGGTTTACCTAGGTAGCAATCCTCGAGCATCTCTTCGGGAAGAGGATCCCATCCTGACCCTGTTCCATTTTCTTCCTAGGCTGTCCTGTATAAGGGAGAACATACACTGAAGGGCTTCTCTGACTTCCTGGAAAGCCACATCAAAACTAGGATTGAGGATGAGGATGAGGATGAGGTAAGGGGCAACAGAAACACCTTGGGTTATTCTGTCCCACACAGAATCCCTAGGAACTCAATGGATGACAAAAGAGTGTGCTTAGAGTTACATAATCTCGGGAGATGGTTGAGGATGGATGGAGAGCCATCCAGTTTGGGTGACTCTACTAGTCACCTTTATTTCAAAGGCACTTACTATGGGAAGCAGAAAGGGCAGACTTTAGAAACATCTAGAAAGACCGAGGCTCTGAGGTAACACACAGCTGCTTGCCTTGGGCCGCTCCCCTGGGACTGACCAGATGTCTTGGTGGGATTCTGTCCTCTAGCATTACTCTCCTGATGCATGAGACCACAGCCTGCTTTCTCCCCTAGCCATGCCTCAGTGAGGCCCTCTGCTGGACAGTGCCATCTGTATTAATTAAGACTTTCCGCTGGAAATTCTAGACACTACTCTTTGCTTTAAGCAACAATGGGAATTTATCCCATATAACTAGTAGAACATCAGGTGTGGGTGGATCCAGAACCCAGGCTTGCTTTCTATCTTCCCATCTCTGTTTTCCACTATGTTGGTTTCATTCTCAAGTAGTCATTTCCCCACGGAAGTTCAAAGATTACACTACAGCTCCAAACTAACATCCTCCCAGTTTAGAAAGCAAGCAACTACTTCTTAGATGTCCCAGAAAATGTCCTGGACAGAGATCTCATTAGCTAAGACTGGTCACTTGTCCAGTCCTGGAGCTAGTGGTGCAGGAGCCACATCTATAGACTTAGAACCTTTGGTTCCTCCCAAGGTCCTCTTACCTGAAGGGTGAAACCACAGTTGAGCATTTTACCACCCAAACCAAATGGATCTTTAGCATCTATGAAAACCCTGCAGTCCAAAGACTGATTCTCTCTGGGCACTTTCAGAAGAAGTAGCCTTTACTACTACAACCACAGTGATCACATATTTCTTGTCTATTTCTTTCTCCCTTTCTTCCCTCCCTCCCTTCTTCTTTCCACCTTTTGTTTCATAGCTATTGTCTGTTGAACAAAACGAAGTGATAGAAGAGGAAGTGCCAGCTAAGGAAAAGGAGGTGCCTATGACGAAGAAAGAGTTACCTGAACAGCAGTCACCTGAGCTGAAGAACGTGACCAAGCATGTATCCAAGCTGGAAGAGTCCGCTGGGAAGAAGAAAACATCTGAGGAGGTGGTGGTGGTGGCCAAACCAAAGGGACCTCCAACGCAAAAGAAGAAACCAAAAGTCAAGGAAGAACTGTAGCTTCTCCAATACCAGGGAAAAAGATGCTCATCTTCCAGATCCTGGCATCATTTTCTGAGTGGATTGATTCCAATAAAAGCATATATATTGTGGTAGGGTAGGTGGGGCAGGGGTGGGGCTGGATAATAAAACCTCTGAAGGTCCTTGGCTCTGTTTTACTCATGACCTCTTTTTCCTGGTTGGTGCTCTCTTAGAAGAACTGTGTGACCTGGATTTCAGACAGGACTGCAAGGGAAGCCACAGTAGCAACATTCAATGAGTGTGTGCAACATGCTCGGCATTCATCTAGTTCTCACACCATCACTGAACTGGGGTTCATTAACCCCATTTTATAGATGGGAAAAACTGAGGGACAGAGAGGTTAAGCAACCAGTCAGGATCACACAGGTGCAAAGCTGTTGAGATGCAACCAATCCCAGGCAATCGCACTCCGAAGACTGTGCACTTAACCACTATGCTACCGTCTCCTACCAGGTTAGGTGTCCCGAGAGTCTGGCTCAGTCTTTCAAATGAGGTGGATTGATTGTCTTACGCTTCATTTGGGCACAGTAAGAAAACGATCGAATCCCAAACCTGTCCCCAGACTTCCACATCTCAGTAAGTGGCCCATTCACTCCAGCAATCACTCCAGAATCATCAACAACTGCCTTTTTCTTTCTTCCTTCCTTTTTTTTTTTTTTCTTTTTTTGGAGACAGGTCTCACTCTGTCACCCAGGCTACCCTATCCAGCCCCCCACCTACCCTACCACAATGATATATGCTTTTATTGGAATCAATCCACTCAGTGCAGTGGCATGAACAAGGCTCACTGCAGCATCAACCTCCTGGGCTCAAATGATCCTCCTGTCTCAGCCCCGCAAGTAGCTGGGACTACAGGCATGCACCACCACGCCTGGCTACTTTCTGTATATTTTTGGAGAGATGGGGTTTCACCTTGTTGCTCAGGCTGGTCTTGAACTCCTGAGCTCAGGCAACGCACCTGCCTTGACCTCCGAAAGTGCTGGGCTCAACTGCCTTCTTTTACTATCATAAAAGTAGCTTATCCATCCATGTGATTCCACCCACTTCCCTTCATCTCTCCACTAACTGTCACCCACCATTTCTCAGCTGAAGTCTCCTAACCGGTCTTTTTGCTGCCCCTCTGTACCTCCCTCCCAGCACCCACCCTAAACCCCTCCATATTCCATACAGCCACTGAGGCCATCTTTTAAAAAGCCAGAGCCGTAAGCACTTACAACAGCACGTTGTTTAATTCTGTAATGTAGGGGTCCCCAGCTCCTTGATCGCTGACCGGTATGGGTAGGTGTCCTGTTAGGAGCCCAGCAGCACAGCAGGAGGTGAGCGCCCAGTGAGTGAGCTTTACCGCCTGAGCTCTGCCTGGGTATTAGACTCTTATAGGAGCCTGAACCCTATTGTGAACTGGGCATACGAGGAATCTAGGTTGCTGGCTCCTTATGAGAATCTAATCCCTGATGATCTGGCTTTAGATCTGTGCCGTTCAATGGTTTCATCCCACTTCTTATTTCCTAGTTTCACAACATTTCCCTCCTGACCCCCCCACCACACTCTCCTACTTCCCCCCTCCCCACCTTCCCACTCCCATCCTTGGAAAAATTGTCTTCCAGGAAACCTGTCCCTGATACCAAAAAGATTGGGGACCGCTGCTATAATGGCATCTTTATTGCTTTTAGAATAAAATCTAGCCTGCCTACCACGCCTTCAACACTTTGAAAGGTCTGGCCCCACAGATCTCTCCCTCTCCCCCTCACGTTTTCGGCTCCAGCCATACTTGCTGTCTGCTCTTTGAACAAGCCAAATTCACTCTCTCTCTCTTCATGTTCCCTCTGCCTAAATGTACTTGCTTCAAAATACATTCCCCCAGGTCCTCACACAGCTGTGACTTTTTAATGGTTCAAATCTCAGCTCACCTGTCACCACCTCCAAAAGGCATTCCTGGAGACCAGTAATGGAAAGAATCTTATTTTGTTGTGCAATGATATATTGCCTGATTCTTCTCCAATTAATATGTAAGCCCCATGAAAGCAGATATACTTGGTTTTTTTTTTTTCTTGCTATATTCCCTTTGCCTAGAATTCTGCTTGGCACATAGTAGATACTCAATAAATGCTCATGGATCAATACAAAATTCCATTTTAGGGGAGAGATACATAATTTCATAGTCATCCCAAAAGGTAGAGGTGCTGACAGTGTCGTCCCCAGATCCAAACTGGAATCTGTATTAGTTCCCCGTTGTTGCTCTTACAAATTAACACTTAGTGGCTTAAAACAACACAAACTCTCTTAGAGTTCTGGAGACTAGAAATTAGAAATCAATTCCACTGGACTAAATTCCCGATGTCATCAGACTTAGTCCCTTTTGGATGAATTCCCTGCTATGCCTTTTCTAGCTTCTGGGAGGCCCCTGCATTCCTTGGTTCATGGTTCTGTCCTAGAATCACTCTGACTTTTGGTTTCATCCTCATACCTACTTCCTGACTCCTCCTGCATCACTTTTATAAGCACCACTGTGACTGCATCCAGGCTGCCCAGACAACCTCTCCATCTCAGGATCATAAGGCAACACTCACAGGTTTGGGGATTCAGAGGTAGACGTATTTGGGGGTCATTATTCAGCTTACCACAGGTTTACCTCACTGATTTGTGTCATTCATTTCAGCCAGGCCTTCTCTTGAGAAAAGAAGGGCAGCATTCTTTTAGAAATTGAGGTCTCTAGGAACCACCTGGGTGCCTCCACTCCTCACCCGTCATGTAAGGAAAAGGGCTGTTTGTGCTTTTTCATACCTCCAGAGCCAGCTCCCATACCCCTCACCCCGAACCTGGCCTGTCCACAACCAGAGGAAGCAGGGAACAGCCTGCGGCTCTGGAACTCACCTGAGCCAAATTCCCCAACAGGAGCAGATGTTAGTATTCAGGACACGGTGTGAGGCTCACCTGCCTCGGCCTTGAGGCCATGTGGCTGCCAGTTGAAGGAGAGTTACAGGGGGGCTGCCTAGACCAGATCATGTGGCATACAGCCCCTGACAGGCCACGAGCCAGAGAATGTGTATGCCACCTGCAGGTCCCCCAGGCGTAACTGGAGCCTCAGGAGGTGTGTGCTCAGAGAGGTAGGTAGGACAGGTGATACCCCTCTGTTGGAGGATCTTCTCCCTTGGCTCATATTTTGCCCCTTTCTGAAACACACCAACCTCTCATTCTAATTCTTTATGTTCTGTTTGATCAATTTTTCAAAACTCTCTACCCCTTAGTTTCACTCTTTCCAAAACTACCTAAAACCACTTATCCCTCTAAGACCCTGTCATGACTGAGCAAGGAATATTCTTTACTCAGGAATGCAGGTAAATCCAAATGAGATTTGAGTTTTCGTCTGGATTTAGCATGGCTAGCTGTGTAATCTTGGGGGAGTTACTCCGCCTCTCTGAACCTGTCTTCTTCCCTGTGATGCGGGTTGCTGTGTTTCGTTGTTTGAGACAATGGAGGCAAAAGCGCCGAGCACAGTGTCTGACCCAAGAGAAGTGCTCAGCAGGTGACTGTTCTCAGCATTACTAAGATCGAGTCTCCTACCCATGTTTGAAAGTTAAGAGAGAAGAGTGTTTCAGGCTGGGCGTGGTGGCTCACACCTGCAATCCCAGCACTTTTGGAGGCCGAGGCAGGCAGATCACCTGAGGTTGGGAGTTCGAAACCAATCTGGCCAATGTGGTGAAACTCTGTCTCTACTAAAAATACAAAAATTAGCTGGGCCTAGTGGTGTGCACCTGTAATCCCAGCTACTCGGGAGGCTGAGGCAGGAGAATCACTTGGACTTGGGAGGTGGAGGTTGCAGTGAGCCAAGACTGAACCACTGCACTCCAGCCTGGGCAGCACAGCAAGACTCTGTATCAAAAAATAATAATAAAAATTTAAAAAAAAGAAAGAAGAGTATTTCAAGAAGGAAGGAAGTGCTGAGAGATTAAGATTCGTTCAAAAACAAATATTTATTGTGCACTGTCCTAGAGGTAAGATAAAGAGAAAAATATTGACTGAATTTGGTAATGTAGATGTCTTTGGTGAACTTGATGAGCAACACAGCAGGAAACTATGGCCATTGACAATTTTTTATACTCACAGATCCCAAGAGAAGGAAACACACCACACTGGGTAGAGGGGCTGAAAGTAGAGGAAGAGCCGCTGGGAAGCACCAGGGTCGGTCAGGAAGTAAAGAGAGCAAGGGAAAAGGCAGGAAAGAGCCTTTATTGCAGTTTCTGCAGGAAGGAATGGGAGAGGCAGGGTAAGCAGATTTAAGATTGGCTTAGTTTGAATAATTTCAGAGACCTCTGGGCCATAGAAGTTGTCTCTAGTTGTCTGGTACCTGGTCCCTTAGGGTGATTTAAAGCAGCGAGTAGTGACCCTGACTGTAAAAGCCCCATAAAGGAGGCCAAGGGTTGGGGGTATGTGCTCTGGACTGATTGATTTGCAGTCGGAAGGGCACATTCACAGATAAGTCGTTTTTGATCTCTAGTAATTATTGAGCCCTGGAAGGGGCAGTCCCTCCATGATCAGTAAGGCCCCAAGATGTAAAAGCATGAAATACAGAAACTAGAAAGCATGGTGATTACACTTATGAATGGATTCCAGCCCAAACTCCCTGTTTTTCTGCCCAAGTCTTTGTCAAGATAACTGTAGAAGCCACCTGGGGTCACCATCTTTAATCCTTTGAAGACATCCATACTAAGGTTTAGACAAGGCCTCATGAAAAAGGTATAGGATAAAAATAATTAGTTCAGGAAAAGAAGAACAGCAAATAAATGAAGAGATAACTTCCCTTTTCATCAAACAATTGCAAAAATGAACAACAATGAGATCGTTTCCACTTATCTTTTGGCAAAGATGAAAGCAAGTTAACAATGCTCACAACTGGTGAGTAGTGTTGGTGGGATTGTAAACCAATTTTTAATAATCTCTCTGGGATGCTGTTTGGGAAGAGGAGTCAATATCCCTACGGCTGTGCCAACTCTTTGACTCAGAATTTCCACTCCTTGGACATAATCCTGAGGAGATGATTCACCAGTGCCAGGGGTTACCCTACCACTGAGTGAGACAGGATGGAGAAATGTCCTGAAAAGATCAATGCAGTGATCATGGTGATATTTTCCTGTTCAGCCCAAGTTCACACATATTTTATTTTTCTTAACATGATGACAGCCACTCTCACGTCGATTTTTGGAATGCCATGTATGTGGAACTGGGTCTGAAGACATGGTTTTAACTCAGGCTCTGTCATTTTCTACCTCAGTGATTGCACAACAGCAAAGCGGAATTTTCAGGACTTCCATGAATGTAATCATTACTGTGCGCCTTTACTTGCATCATCTCCTTTGGCTGCTATCACTACTGTGGGAGATGGGTATTCTGATTTTGTAGACAAGGAAATTGACCTCTGGACCTTAGGAAGGTTAAGAAATGAGCCCACTGCCACACAATAAACACCAGATAAAGGAGTCAGACTGACTCCAAAGTCAGTCTATTTAATTGCAAATTTTTTCGCCTCCAAAGGGGCCTCCCAGTCCTCAGACCTGATTCTTTGTTTCACAGAGTGGGTCAGGTGCAGTGATGTCTGAACTATCTTCCGGCTCTGACTTTCAGCCATTCTCAGCTCCTCTCTTGCTTGTGTCTGGATTCTAAGGCTGATCTCATGAGAATGAGTGTTTCAAAAGGGTGCCCTCTGCAGGACAGGTGCACCTCCCAGCAGGGGCAATGAACACCTCTTTTGTCTTTATGGAGTCTGTCTTTAGATACTGGCAGTTGCCTGGCTCCTTGGGCCCACCCTGCCCTTGTCAGTGACCAGGAAGAAGCCCAGCACCTTGGCACTGCTTTCCCAGTTAATTTCTAACTAAGGAATCTTTTGCTGTGAGAAGGTGTGAAACAGTGACCTTGTACTTCCGGGCACAGGGGTGACCCCCCCCAATGTCAATCATTTGGGGTCTCTAGCTATTAGGAAAAAGAACAACAACGACCTCACAGCTTGGACAAGGCAAACATTATGCCAGGAGAAAAAAATATTCCACCCCCAAGAAAACAATATCAAAAAACAGAACTAGAGAATAATTGGAGGAAAGATTGCCAGCCTGGGGCAGATGTGTATATATAAGTATGAGGCACATCGTGACCAGACTAACTCTACCTTTCCGGCTTCAGGTAAGGCTATCTGTAGCTGTCTTCTCCTAGCCCAGCTTCTCCCCATTCTATTTGAGGGAGGTAGAAGAGGAAATTAAGACCTTGGACACTGGGGTCAGACCTGGATTTGAGTCATTATTCAATAATTATCATTATTGGCTTCATAATCTTTGGTAAGTTAGTTTTCCTCTCTTTGATCCTCTCTGTCCTAGTAACAGTGACTACTATTTTTTGACTTATTCCATGAATATTAGTTATGCACCTATTATGCGCCAGGTACCAGGGATACGACAATGAACAAGAACATTTGCTATGTGCTGGGCCCTGCTTGACATATGTCATCTTAGTTAATCCCAGTGACAAAACGCAGTGTTTTAGGTCGCAACTCATTAGTGGGTCATAAAATCATTCCATTTGTGGGTTATATCCAGAGACTTCTTTTAATTAAGTATAATAGAATATGTCAGTAAGCAATACACATTTGAGGAAAGCAGCATCTTTGTTCCCCTGTTTTCTCATCTGCAAACTAGGGTAATACTTATCTCGTAGGGTTGTGGTACGAATTAAATGACTTAATATAGTCAGGATAGTAAGGATATCAGTTGTCTTATAAAACTTTTATTTTATGTGTGTGTGCACATACACACAGAAGCGACTGCACTAGATCGTGACATAAAATGTTTTTCTTTTCTTTTTTTTTTTTTTTTTTTTTTGAGATGGAGTCTCGCATTGTCACCCAGGCAGGAGGGCAGTGGCGCAGTCTCAGCTCACTGCAACCTCTGCCTCTCAGATTCAAGCAATTCTCCTGCCTCAGCCTCCCGAGTAGCTGGGATTACAGGTGCCTACCACCACGCCCAGCTAATTTTTGTATTTTTATTGGAGATAGGGTTTCACCATGTTGGCCAGGCTGTTTTCAAACTTCTGACCTCGTGATCCACCCCCATCGGCCTCCCAAAGTGCTGGGATTACAGGTGTGAGCCACTGCACCTGGCGACATAAAATGTTTTTCTTGTAGCACATCATGGTCACAAAGATCTGGAAAACGTTGCTCTAGGACCCAATGTCTTTGAGCACATGGGCGTCTTTGAACTGAGCCGGGCCCATCATAGATATTCAGTTTGCGAAAGCAACAATCTCCATTTCACAGACAAAAACGGAGACTTAGTGAACTGAAATACCCAACGTCACAGTGTTAGTGATCGGTAAAACAGGGATTTGAATCCCGGTTGCAGGCTGCAGCTCCTCCATACTTAGCCAACATGCCACGCTATTTTGCTGCTGTAAACGCTGGGGTAATACTGGCATTCACCTTGGACTATTTTTCCAGTTAAAAGAAATAATAAGTGACCACTCCAGAAACATTAAAATGCATTGTGAGGGTTAATTACCTCTCAAGTTGCTTGTCTCAAGCCACTTCTTTACAATATGTGAGTTGCATGAAGGAGCAGATTTTGTTGTATTCATTGTTCTCCATGGTGACTAGCTCCCTGTTTGGCACAATGTAGCTACTCAATAGATGTTTGTTGAATGAATAAGTGATCTGGGCAAATTGAAAGTCTCCAGGCAGAGGATCAGTTAAAATCCAAAGCTGCCTTCAATAAAGTAGTGAGTTCAGAACAGAACACTATTCCATCTTGCTACTTCCTGCTCCAAATGACTCAGTCCTTCAAAACGTGCAATGTGCTGAGACTTGGGGAGCCAAGACTGGGATGTTGGTGAGGTAAGGATGGGGAATACAAGGGGGAAAGTGCCAGCAAAACAAGGGCTGCAGTGTTATGCAATTTTTTTAGTCCATATAAGTGACACCTCCTGGAGTTTATACTATACAATCAAAGCACTCCTCCCAGCTGTGGGGAGGAGAGTTAGATCATGCATTTGTCCCATCCATCTCTGTTCACAGGACACCAGACATCAGAGACAGAGAGAAAAACTCAAAGGGCCAACCCATCTTGCCTTTGGGCAGGTGTTCTCTAGACCAGAAGTAGCTGGGAAGAGCAGAAAGGATGGGACAGCCATCTCTGACTTGGGTGCTGTTGTTGGTGGTGGCCTCTTGGTTAATCACAACTGCAGCCACTGACTCCTCAGAAGCAAGTAAGTGAGAAGTGTGTGTGCATTGTATGTGTGTGTATGCACGTGCATGTGTGAATGTGGTGGGGAGCAGAGCAATGTAGCCCATGTCAGAGGCGATCTCAATCTTCCTATTGCACTTGGGACTTGCATTGTCTTCATTCTAAGTTCATTTCTTAGACCTCAGTATGCATAGGACTGACTTAGAAATTTTGCTGAAATGCAGATTCTGGTTCAGCAGATCTGCAGTGGGACCTGAGATGCTGAATTTTTAACAAGCTTCCAGGTGATGCTGGTACTGGGGTCCTTGGAGCACACATTGAAAAGCAAGGGGCTACAACATCTCTAAGGCCTGAAGACTCTGTATTGGAAGTCAAAAACATACTATATCACATAGGAGATTTGAGCCAATGCAGGAGGCTCCAAACACCTTCCCTTTCAACCTTAAGAGGTCACTCCATTGGGCTGATATTTGCTCTCACCCCACTTTCATTTTCTCCCTGGAGTACACTGGGGCATGATGAATACTATTGTGGTGTCCTGGTTAAAAGCACATATTTTGTGGTCCTGCCATCTGCGTCTGTATCCTGGTTCTACTTCTTACCAAAGGAGCAAGGGGCTGAATCCCTCTGAACCTCAGTTTCCTTGTCTTTAAAATAAGGATAAATAAAAAACTGACCTCACAAGGCTGTTGGGAAGTATTCAACAAGATAGTGAATGGAAAGTGCACATCCTATTGCCTGGCGTATAGTAACTGCTTAATAAACAACAGCTTATTTTTTTTTAACAGTTATTTTTCTTATGGAGGAGCAAAGTGCAACTGCCCTGCCTGGTGGGGTTGGAGGACTCCTCAGAGAGGAGTTGACACTGAGCAGGGTCCTGATGAAGGTTTTGCCAGCCAGGGAAGCAGATCTGGCAGAAAACATAAAATGTGCAAAGGCAGGGAGGGGCAACAGGTTCATTGTAAATCCTACCAGAGTACAGGAAATCTGTGCATCACTTTTCTGAATGTGGAAATGTGGCTATTTTAAAAGAAGACAGCTTGAAAACAAAAATCAGTGGGGGAGCTGGGCCTAATGGCACGTGCCTGTGGTCCTGGCTTTTTGGGAAGCTGAGGTAGGGTGCAGTGGTGGCAGAGGGAGTGGAGCACTTGAGCCCAGGAAGTGGAGGCTACAATGAGCTGTGGTCGCACCACTGCACTCCAGCCTGGGCGACAGAGCTAGACCCCCTCTCTAAAAAAAAATAAAGTTAAAAAATACAGTGAAATAAACACAGAATGAATGGTGGAAGCTTGACATCATCAGGGGAGTTTTGTTTCTTTCTTTCTTTCCTTGTTTTGGAGGGAGTCTGCTAGGGAATAAGTCTTAAATTATAATATGAGTTCCCTGGAGAATGAGGGAAGGATCTCTGGGTGGCCATGGGCCCAGCTGCCCAACACTCGGAGGCTGGGCTCTTCTGTCCACAGGATGGTGCTCTGAATGTCACAGCAATGCCACCTGCAAGGAGGATGAGGCCGCCACGACATGCACCTGTAAGGAGGGCTTCGCCGGCGACGGTCTAACCTGCGTGGACGTGGATGAGTGCGCCATTCCTGGGGCTCACAACTGCTCCGCCAACAGCCGCTGCGTAAACACGCCAGGCTCCTTCTCCTGCGTCTGCCACGAAGGCTTCCGCCTGTCGCCCGGGCTCGGCTGCACAGACGTGGATGAGTGCGCAGAGCCTGGGCTTAGCCACTGCCACGCCCTGGCCACGTGTGTCAATGTGGTGGGCAACTACTCGTGCGTATGCCCCGCGGGCTACTGGGGGGATGGATGGCACTGTGAGTGTTCTCCGGGCTCCTGCGGGCCGGGGCTGGACTGCGTGCCCGAGGGCGACACGCTCGTGTGCGCGGATCCGTGCCAGGCGCACCGCATCCTGGACGAGTACTGGCGCAGCACCGAGTACGGGGAGGGCTACTACTGCGACACGGACCTGCGCGGCTGGTACCGCTTCGTGGGCCAGGGCGGTGTGCGCCTGGCCGAGACCTGCGTGCCAGTCCTGCGCTGCAACACGGCCGCCCCCATGTGGCTCAACGGCTCGCATCCGTCCAGCGACCAGGGCATTGTAAGCCGCAAGGCCTGCGCGCACTGGAGCGGCCACTGCTGCCTGTGGGATGCGTCCATCCAGGTGAAGGCCTGTGCCGGCGGCTACTACGTCTACAACCTGACGGCGCCCCCCGAGTGTCACCTGGCGTACTGCACAGGTCAGCTGGGCGTCTCCTCGCAGTCCTCATCCCAGGCCTGGATAGGCACTGCAAAAGACGGGGGTGCGTCCTTATTGATTGTCTGTCTGTCCCTGTGACCCTGCAGACCCCAGCTCCGTGGAGGGGACGTGTGAGGAGTGCAGTTTAGACGAAGACTGCAAATCGAATAATGGCAGATGGCACTGCCAGTGCAAACAGGACTTCAACATCACTGGTGAGGCCAGTGGGGAGGAAGCGGGTTGTTGAGAAACCTGTCATTGACTGGGGAAGGGACGTATTCCTCCCCTGTGAGATTGGGGCCATATGGGTGTGACGCAGGGGCTACATATCCAACCTGAGTGAAAAGAGAAGATCCACTAATACCCATTAAAGCTGGCAAGAGGCTCTCTGGGGCTCCCTGAGTCTCCCTTTAGTTGACTTCAAAGCTCTCAGAGGTTTGGGAAACTCCCAACCTTCTTTCTGAGGCCCCACACAGCAGTGGGCACAGGCGTTGCTGCCATCTGGGAGCCAACCAGAACACAAGCCCGGTGACCAGTCCACCAATCAGCTCAGGCCTGGTGACCAGACCACCAATCAGCTCAGGACTCTGGGCCAGGCACAAGCCTCAGATTTCTCATAGGTACAATTATTGAAGATGAAAACAATATTTTCCAGACTTCAGTCATGATTTTAGTTACATCCAAGTGCCAACTTTACAATTGGCACCCTGGTTCACTTGCTTTATCCCAGTGTTATCTGTGCCATGACTTTTATTATTAAGTTGTTTTTCTTCTAATGGACTGAATCTCTTTTTTTTTTT
>NW_012101610.1:962243-963183 GCF_000951045.1 Mandrillus leucophaeus
ACCCCCCTCCCCCAAACCCTCTTGCATTTGGTATATAACCCACATTTAGGGGAACCCAGGATATATCCATTGATGTCAGAGGTCCAATCTTGAGCACCTCCAGGTGGTGATCGGCCCAGCCAGCTGGACCTGGCCCCTGGGGATGTGCTGGGCCCCCAAGCTACAGACACAGGCCCTCAATCCCGCCTAACCTGTTTCAGATATCTCCCTCCTGGAGCACAGGCTGGAATGTGGGGCCAATGACATGAAGGTGTCCCTGGGCAAGTGCCAGCTGAAGAGTCTGGGCTTCGAGAAGGTCTTCATGTACCTGAGTGACAGCCAGTGCTCGGGCTTCAATGACAGAGACAACCGGGACTGGGTGTCTGTAGTGACCCCAACCCGGGATGGCCCCTGTGGAACAGTGTTGACGGTACGTCCTGGCCAGTGGGGGACAGAACCAGAGCACTGCCTGGTTCAAGCTTCAGCTCTATCACTTTCTAGTTATAGTAGCTTTGGGGAGTTATTTGGCCTGGCTGTGCCTCAGTTTCATCAACTGTAAAGTGGAGAAATAATAGTACCTACTCCACAGGTGTATCGAGAGGACTGAATGAGTTAATGTGTTAAAGTGACTAGGACAGTGACTGCACACAGTAAGTGCTCAATAAACATCAGCTTCAACTAAAGAGAGCAATTCATGGTGATAGTTCTCCACTTTACAGATGGGAAAAGTAGGGCGATAATAGTGATTGTCCCAGCCAGTAGGCATCAGCATTGGGTTCAGAAACTTATCTGTTTGTCTCCAGTGGTCCTGGAAGGCAAGGTCTGTATCCTTAATGTACAGAGAACCAGGACCTCACCTACAGAGGCCTCCTCAAATGAAACCCAGAGGTAAATGTTTGTGTGAGTGGAGCAGTATCTCCTGCCACCTCTCTCATTACCAGAAGAAAGAAAGAAAGAAAGA
>NW_012101610.1:965763-972728 GCF_000951045.1 Mandrillus leucophaeus
GGAGTCTCGCACTGTTGCCCAGGCTGGAGTTCAATGGCATGATCTCGGCTTGCTGCAACTTCCACCTCCCAGGTTCCAGCAATTCTCCTGCCTCAGCCTCCCAAGTAGCTGGGATTACAGTGCCCACCACCATACCCAGCTAAGTTTTGTATTTTTAGCAGAGACAGGGTTTCACCATGTTGGCCAGGCTGGTCTCAAACTCCTGTCCTCAGGCAATCCAGCCACCTCGGCCTCCCTAAGTGCTGGGATTACAGGCGTGAGCCACCACACCCTGCCAAGAACTAAGATTTATTGAAAGCTTACTCTATCTCAGGCATTGTATCTGGTGTTCTGCCTGGAACATCTCATCAAACTCCTACAGCAGCCCTAGGTGACAAAGGTATTATTATTATTATTATTATTATTCCCATTATACTGATGTGGAAATTGAGGGTTACAGAAATTTGAGTGACTCACCCAAAAGCTGTAAAGTCTAGCAGGTGACAGAGCTGGGATTCAGACATCAGGTCCAGAGCCTCCACTTGACCATGACCTTCCCTTCGAAGCTCGCCCATAGTTTTCTGCTCTCTTGGCCAGCCAGACTCAGGAAAGGATGCTGGGCACTGATGAGAGTGCACAGCTGACTTGGAGGAAGAAGGGTGCTCATTGCAAGCTGGTGGCTGGAGCCTCACCTGGCCAAGCACTGTCCTGGAGCAATGTGGCCCTGTCCTCAGCATGGTAGGCTCTGGGGAACAACAAGTTTGCCCACATCTCTCTGTTTTATGGTTTTTTGTTTTGTTTTGTTTTGTTTTGTTTTGTTAAGAATCTGGGTCTCACTCTGTCACCCAGGCTGGAGTACAGTGGCACAATCATAGCTCAGTGCAACCTCGAATTCCTGGGCTCAAGCTATCCTCCCACCTCAGTCTCCCAGGTAGCTAAGACTACAGACACATGCCACCACCCTGGGCTATTTTTAAAAATATTTTTGTAGAGACAGGGTTTTGTTATGTGGACCAGGCTAGTCTTAAACTCCTGGCCTCAAATGATCCTCCTGCCTATGCCTCCTAAAGTATTGGGATTACAGGCATGAGTCACAGCACCTGGTCCCTCTCTCTGTCTTGAGTTAGACATCTCACCCCAGTCTTCACTGATAACTCAGTTCGCATCTGTAAAATGGACTTCCACATTTCGGAGTATTTCTCATGTGCCTTATTTCGTGAGGTATCAGCCTTACAATGTCCTTTGTTGGATCATCCAGTGAAGTTCACATCAGTGTGGCTGTTTTCAGTGTGGTTAAAAATAAATCATTTATAAAGCTCAGTCTTCTGCTGTAGATGTTAGTACATCACGATGGAGATCAGGATGCAAGTTGTAGGACTCATCATAGCTCAATCCCTTTTAACCTGTTCTAGATTGAGACTAAAGAAGGAATCCAGGTGTTTCTCTCAATAATTTGCTTTTTGTCATCTTGAAGGCTACAGGGGTAGCAAAGGCTACAGCGGTAGCAAGTGAAGGACTGGACGTGTTACTTGAGATGTGATTGATCCATAGACCAGCAGCATCAGCAGCATCCAGGCACTTGTCAGAAATGCAGGACCTTGAGCCCCACCCCAAACTCACTAAATCAGAGCCTGCATTTTATCTAGATCCCAAGTTGACCTGTGTGTACTTATTGCGGTTTGCAAAACAACGGTTGGTGGGTTCCAGTCTTATTGCTGGATAAAAATGCAAATAACTGCAAGGGAATGCCCAGGAATGCAAACCAGAGAAGGTGGCTCATCTGCGGATGTTCTCAGCCTGGTCCTCTCACCAACCCTTCTCCCCCGGCAGTGTCCTAAACATCAGAGTGGGCGGGACCGGCATGTTCACGGTGCGGATGGCCCTCTTCCAGAGCCCTTCCTACACGCAGCCCTATGAAGGCTCCTCCGTGACGCTGTCCACTGACGCTTTTCTCTATGTGGGCACCATGTTGGATGGGGGTGACCTGTCCCGATTTGCACTGCTCATGACCAACTGCTATGCCACGCCCAGTGGCAATGCCACGGACCCCCTGAAATACTTCATCATCCAGGACAGGTAAGGCAAAGATTCCTACATGGGAAATGGGAACCCACGGGTAGAATTCAGAGGGGGTCTTTGGACTTGGAAGAAGGAAAATTGCATCCTTTTTTTTTTTTTTTTTGAGACAGAGTCTTGCTCTGTTGCCAAGGTTGGAAAGCAATGGCGCGAACTCAGCTCACTGCAACCTCTGCCTCCTGGGTTCAAGTGATTCTTCTACCTCAGCCTCCCAAGTAGCTGGGATTACAGGCACAGGCCAGCACGTCTGGCTAATTTTTGTATTTTTAGTAGAGATGGGGTTTCACCATATTGACCAGGCTGGTCTCGAACTCCTGACCTCAAATGATGATTTGAGGTCATTGCACCTGCCTCGGCCTCCCAAAGTGTTGGGATTACAGGCGTGAGCCACTGCACCCAGCCGGAAAATCGCATCTTTATATTCATTACCCTGTAGCGGAACCTTAGCATTCCCATACATTATAAATACAGGCAACAAACTACAGAAATATTAGCAGGTCATGTGAAGTCATTTATGGTCATCAGTACTTTTTAGTTACTATAGCATTAGGATTTTCACTAGACCTTATTAATGAATTATCAAATACATATGTATTTGCAAATATATATATTTATGTGTTATATATTATATGCATTTAAAAATATTATTTCTGAAGAAGGATGTACAAGCTTCGCCAGAGAGCTGAGTAGGGTTTACAATTCAAAAAATGGTAAGAAACCGGATGGAAAGGCTTGCCCAGGGGAGCAGGCAGCCCAGCACCTGGGGGAGGAGTAAGGTGTGGGCATGGTTAGCCAAGGGCCAATTGAAACTAGGACACAAGTGTGCTACCTTTTACTCAAGAGGCACTCGATGACTATGAATCTTACCATGAGAAGGTGGTTCACTTTCTCATTCATAAGTTGAAAAGATATTTTGGAAGCTTGCTATGTGTTGGGTTCTGTGGACTTCACAGTAAATAGAAGGAACAAAAACCTCTGCCCTCATACATCTTATAGTCTAAAGGGGGAGGACAAACGATTAAATGAAAGTGAAATATGTAGTATGTTAATGACAAAGAGGTTACAGAAGAAACAAAGCAGGAGAAGGAGAGAGACATTTGCAATTTTAATTGCATTGTCAGAAAAAGCATTCCTGAGAGACAGTAGTCTGTTTCCATTAGGTTGTCTTAGAGTCTGCCTGGTTATATCAAGGGAATATTTTCAGGTGAGTGCTAATGTGATGTTCATACTTCTTTGTTATCTGGAATCTCCCTTTGCAATAAAAATAAAGCAGAAGTCTGTTTCAGAGCATTTTACAATTAACAGTGTTTAACTCAAACTTAATACAACTCTTTTGTTGATCTTGTCCTCATTGTATGGTCCTGTTCTATTTATGGCAAGTGATACTTGTCTGCCATTTGAAGTCATGACCTAAAGATTCTTCTAGAAAATAAATGTATTTCAGTAAAAAATACAAGTGGATTTCAAGAAAATTAGTAAGTAAATAATAATAGAGATGTTGAGACACACAGGAAAATGCTCCTAAAGGTGGTAGCTCAATAAAGAAAAAAAGAACTGAAATTTGGAAACTGTTGGCATGACCTTGATTGGAGTATCACAGAGATTTGGGTTCAAATCTTGCCTTTGTCATTTCTTAGTTTTAAGAAACAGGTCAGCTCATCTCTCTGGGTTTTTCTGTTCTCAGACATAAATGGGGAAAAATAACACCTGCTATGCTGGGATTTTAAAACTTGTTTTTCATGAGTATAAAAGTACAGCAGGGGATCAGTCACGGTGGCTCATGCCTGTAATTCCAGCACTTTGGGAGGCTGAGGCAGGTGGATCACCTGAGATCAGAAGTTCAAGACTAGCCTGGCCAATATGGTGAAGCCCATCTCTACTAAAAATACAAAAAAATTAGCCAGGCATGGTGGTGCACACCTGTAATCCCAGCTACTTGGGAGGCTGAGGCAGGATAATAGCTTGAACCCGGAAGGCGGAGGTTGCAGTGAGCTGAGATCACACCATTGCACTACAGCCTGGGCAACAAGAGCGAAACTCCGCCTCAAAGAAAAAAAAAAAAAAGTACACCAGGGAAGCTGAGGTAGGTGGATCATGAGGTCAGGAGTTCAAGACCAACCTGGTCAACATAGTGAAACCCCGTCTCTACTAAAAATACAAGAATTAGCCAGGCATGGTGGCAAGCGCCTATAATCCCAGCTACTCGAGAGGCTGAGACAGGAGAATTGCTTGAACTGGGAGGCAGAGGTTGCAGTGAGCCAAGATCGTATCACTGCACTCCAGCCTAGGTGGCAGAGCAAGACTCCCTCTAAAAATAAAATAAAATAAGTACAGCAGGGACATTGTGGAAAACTTGGAAAGTTTTGAAAAAGAAGCAGGAAAAAATGTAGGGTGTGTCTATGTGTTTCCATCTGGGTGTGTGTGGGAGCTGGGGTGAGAACTGCCAGTCTAGGATGGGTGTCAGAATATCACAAGGCACGAAGAGGAGATAAGTCAGGGAGAGAGTGAAAGCGCCTGGAGGGGACACATGAATGTCCAGGTTGGCTTGAGCCCATGGAGCCCTCACAGGCCATACTGTCCGCCTTTCAGGAGTTGGGTCCACTTAACCTTAGGGCTTTTCTTTTGCCAGGTGGAGTCTGCACTTTTGGGGCCAGATGTGAATTATGGGAGACACAGAGCTAAGAGTGAAAAACACTCCCAGAAGGTCCCGTCTCAGTTTTGCAGTCAGTGTCCAGCCTCCCTCATAAATCAACTTTGAGGAAAGAGTGTGAATGGCAGAGAGGGTGCCCAGTTTGCCTCCCCAGAATGCCCATGGGTATCCTGACCCAGCCCAGCACACGTGGGAGTCTCTGCATGCTCTATTTTGGGTTTCTCTTTGTAACTGTGTTTGGGCACAATGGTGCATATGCGCAGATGGGTGCACATACTCCAATTTCATCAGTGGCTCTCGGTACCCAGAGGTTTCCACTGTTATAATTATACCACGCATATTGTAGATAGCACACAGCAGCTAATAATTTTTGAATGTAATTCCTGGGAAATCAGGAAGTACTGACTTTTGGAGAGTTTCAGCTCTGCACTGATGACAGTTTCACTTTAGTATCAAATATATAAAGCACCTATGGTATGCTACACACAGTTCTACACACTTTGAGAAATTAACTAGTTTAATCCTTACAGCTATTTTATCACATGGGCTGCAATTATTTCCTATGTACAGGTGGAGAAATTGAGGCACACGAGATTAAGTAAGTTGCCCAAGGTCATACAGCTAAAAGGTGACAGAGCAATATTTGAACCCAGGAAGTCTGACTCCAGAATCTTTGTTTAACCAACCACATTAAATGATGTGTAACCCTCCCAGATGCCCACAGACTAAAGACTCAACTGTCCAAGTGGTGGAGAACGGGGAGTCCTCCCAAGGCCGATTTTCCGTCCAGATGTTCCGGTTTGCTGGAAACTATGACCTAGTCTATCTGCACTGTGAAGTCTATCTCTGTGACATCATGAATGAAAAGTGCAAGCCTGTGAGTCGCCTCCCCTCCCCCAACCCATCTCTTATAACCAAAGACATCTGGCCACAAAGAAAGCAAATCAATATTTCTTCCCTGTTGCCCCCTTTTACCACAGGGATAGAATGAGCAATAAGATGAGGTGGGTGTGGCTAGGCAGGAAACCTAAGCTGCCGGGAAAATCAGGTGGGATCTGTGAAGTGCGGCAGGCTGGTAAAAGCTCTGGCTTATCTGCAAGCTTATGTTCAAATAACAGGAGCTGACATTTTTAAGCACCGTGTCCACTTTATTTGTGTTAGCTTTTAATGCTTCACAGCAACTTTATAAGGGAGGTAGTACTAGTTCCCTTTCCTCATGAGGAGAGGGGCTCAGAGAACTTCAGTGGCTTGCCTGAGATTTTGCATCTATCTAACAAATGGCAGAGCTGGGACATGCATGAATCCCAGTATACAGGTCTCCTAACAACTTCTGCCTGGGGCAGAAGGAGGCACCTGTGAGGTGGGCAGTCCACTCCATGTGGCAGAACCACAGTCAGGCTCCTTCATGGAGGGTGTTTTTCTATTGCCCTCTCCCTCTAGACCTGCTCTGGGACCAGATTCCGAAGTGAGAGTGTCATAGATCAATCCCGTGTCCTGAACTTGGGTCCCATCACACGGAAAGGTAAGAGAACCACTCCCTCCTCAACATTCCTGGCTGGGAATGATCTCTGGAGAGGAAGAGGGATAACAGAGCCTGGCACTGGGCACCTTACTGAGCTCTGAAGAACTGGGAGCAAGTAGATCCTCTGGGGCAAGGTGGAATACAGACTGCCTTCCTTTTACTATTCCCATTCATTGCACACATATGATTTGTGGATGAATGTGACACAGGACACAGGGGAGGCCAGACAGGCAGGTAGGAATGTAGATGATGCAGACATGTTTGCACACACATGAGGCCACATACATACATTTGTATTTGTAGTAGATGTGTGCCTACTCTGTGTCTGGGGGTCTTGTGATGAGCAGAAGTAGATGGCCCTGCTCCCATGGAGCTTGTGAATCAGTGAGGAAGATGCCATTTGAATAATCCCATGTAGATGTGTGGGATCTGGGTGGTGCCAGTTGATCCATCAAGCGCAGGGTCTGCAATGTCTCAAGCACTGATCTTCGGAGTGGTTTAGGAAGGGTCAGAATCTTGTAACCTCCAGCTGCATGACTCCTGAACCATAATTTCTAATCTTGTAGCTAAGTTCTTAGTTCTACAAAGGCAGTCTAGCCCCCAGACAAGAAGAAGGTTTGTTTTTGGAAAGGGCTGTTATTGTCTTTGTTTTAAACTATAAACTGAGTTCCTTCCAAAGTTAGTTCAGCTTATACCAAGAAAGGAACAAGGACAACTTAAAAGTTAGAACCAAGATGG
>NW_012101610.1:974008-974813 GCF_000951045.1 Mandrillus leucophaeus
GTGCCAAGAACCATGTTTAGTTCTGGGGTGAACACAACAAACAAGAAATCCTACTTCTCTGCTTCTTCTTTGCTCTTCTGACTGCCTGGGGTCCCAGGGTGTGCTGAAGGGCTGGACTTGAGTTCTGAAGAGGCAACTGTATCTATGGAAATGCCTGGGGTGCCTGGACCTAGGGCTGGACACATGCACACATACCTATGCTGTGTCCCAATAGTACATATGTGCACACAGACACAGGCATGCCCAGATAAGCACTTGAGAATGTAGGTCATCCAGACATGTTTGCCCACACACACAAGGTCACGTACATGCATTCATATTTGCATGTACAGATGCACAGAAAGCTGCAATTGTCTGCGTGCATATTTGTGTGTGCAGATGTACACACACTTATTGGAAACCTGTACCCAAAGGATATGAACATACCCCAGATCTGTATCTTGGGCACTTCCTGAAGCTCCAAGGCTCCTCTCTGACACCTTTTCCTAGATTCATTCAATAGGTGACGAATATTCATTGAGTAATACTATGTGCCAAGAAGCATGCTTAGTACTGGGGTGAATACAACAACCAAACAAGAAACCCTACTTCTCTGCTTCTTTGCTTTTCTGACCACAAAGGCCAGGGACAGGTGGCATTTTTATGGCCACCTATCCCTGGACTTTGTGGTCAGAAAAGCAAAGAAAAAAACGCATTTTTATGGCCACCATTTTTATGGCTACTGAATTGTCTAAAAATCTAGGTGAAAAGCAAATCTATGCAACAGCTACTGGTACCTGGATCTAAGGAGGTTCTTACACTAACC
>NW_012101610.1:975348-997493 GCF_000951045.1 Mandrillus leucophaeus
GCCTCCCAAAATTCTGGGATTAAAGGTGTGAGCCACCCCACCCAGCTAACTGGGCATTTGACCTGAACTAGTTCAGCCCAGTACTGGTGAGCTCAGAGATGGAGAGTCACAGCACTCCTAAGAGGTTTGCCCTCTGTGACTATCCCCCAAGGTCTCTAAGGATGGTTGAGTAGGTTGGGCACTGCACAAGAGTGCCCTTTTGAGGAGGTACCAAGCCTAGTGCCAGAGGAACGATTACCTTTTTCAGATCAGTCCACCTTTTTCAGGGCAGATAAAGAGGAAGCTTCCTTTTTCTAGGAGACCAGCCCAGAGAGGGGGTCCTCTTCTGATTGGTCAGTCTAGAGGAGGCAGCTTATGTTAATTTGCACAAAAGTACAGTCGTACTAGCAGTTGCCCTGTAACTGTTTTCTTTTCAGGACTCCTGAAAGTCTGGCTGCCTCTGCTTCTCTCGGCCACCTTGACCCTGACTTTTCAGTGACTGACAGCAGAAAGCCCTGTGCTCCGTGGCTGCCGTCTCCCTTCCTGCCGGGCAGGGGGCACGATGTAGGCCAGTGCTCCAGCCACAGAAAAGAAAGTTCATGCTTTGGTCAGCCTGCCTTCTTTTCTCCCCTTTCATCCTGGCTGTCGAGAAACAGCCTGTGTCTTTAAACGCTGCTTGTTCTCAAAATGGGACTTGTGACGGTGTACCTGAGTCCCCCATCTCCTGGCAAAATAATGAGTTTTAAATCTCAGTCTTTGAAGTCATCCATTCATTCAACAAGTATTTATTGAACTCTACCATGTAGGCACAATGTATGGTGCTAAGGATCCCATGGTGGGAAAACATAGCCCCCCACCCTGTCCTCATGGAGTTCACAGTCTGCTCAGTGAGACCAGGTTCTGCTGTGTGACCTTACACAGTGTCTCTGAGCTTCATCCATTTATTCATTCGTATTTGCTGAGCATGTACTATGTGCCAGGCACTATGTGCTAGATGCCAGGGATATAGCAGTGAACAAGTCAGACACAATCCCTGCCCCCCTGGAATTTCCTGTCTGGTAGGAGAGAGAACTTGAACAAGTAATTCTAAGTAGGTCAGACATTTCAGAAATGAGAGCATAGGCCAGGCACGGTGGCTCGCACCTGTAATCCTGGCACTTTGGGAGGCCCAGGTGGCGGTGGTGATTGCTTGAGCCCAGGAGTTTGAGATCAGCCTGGACAACATGGCAAGACCCCACCCCTACAAAAAGAAATTTAAAAATTAGCTGGGCATGGTGTCACGTGCCTGTAGTCCCAGCTACTCAGGAGGCCGAGGAGGGAGAATCTCTTGACCCTGGGAGGTTGAGGCTGCAGTGAGCTGAGATTATACCAGTGCACCCTAGCTTAAGTGACAGAGCAAGACTCTGTTATTAAAAAAAAAAAAGGAAAAATAAATGATTGTATGCCAGGGCCTGCTGGTTATGTATCATGGAGACAATAGTGATGTCCTCAGAGGGTTAGTTCAGTTTTCCAGAAACATTTATCTGAGAATGTTATATGTGCCAGGCACTGTTCTAGGTGCTAGGAAACACTGATGAATAAGACAGACAATTACATATTGATGAGTAAGTCCCTGCTTCCAGGAGTCTCCCAGTCCTTAGGGGTAATAAGGAGTAAGCAAGTCAAGGTCAGGTACCTGGAATGTTCTAAGGACTCCCTCCAATCATTGGACATCTCCCTCCCAATCCAGAAGATTCCCTGGAAAACCAACTCCCAGGGACACACCAAGAGTAGAAAAGAGATCAATGATCCCCATTAGTAGGGAATGCTTTGTAGGGTATGGGGTCCTCCAGGATGGGGTGGCTGGTTCCAGCAGACCCAGATACCCCACGAGTCTCTGGACTTCTGTGCCAAGTGGATAGAAGAAAGCCAGTTTCAATGGGAACTCTCTGCTCTGCTACCAGCTGCTTCCCTGGGCTCCAGCTGTGGCTTTTCAGGAGAGGCCAAGGCCCTCCTTGGTACATTATCAGAACTTTCTGATCCCAGGGAAATCCACACGTGTGTATCAGCAAATGGGGGCTGCTAGGGCACTGTGTCTTAAGTCAAGGGGCCTGTTATCACACAGACATGCACAGAAAACCTTGACATAAGAACTTTGCGGAGGAAGACTATGGGCTGATCCCAGCCCCTGTCCACTGTCAGGCCATGGTCAGTTGGTGGCTGATGGTGTATGCATCCACCTGTGCTTGCACTCCAATACAACAGAACATAAAGGAAAAATCTGGGCCAAGATCAATAAAGACAAAGACCAAAGACAAGAGCTGGGATAAAAAGAAAGCACATCAGAATTACTCCTTCAGTCCCTCGGTACTTTTTCTTTGCCTCTCTTGTTTTCTATCAATTATCCAGCTCAATATATTCAACAGATATTTTGGGCATAAATTCAATGCCAGGCAATTTTATATGTACCATGGAAACAACAAATAATCAAACGAGAGCCCTTGCTGGTAGAGAGCTTACATTTAAAAAGCAGATACGTTTAAACAGCAACTATGTGCAACGTGATAGATGGTGACAAGTCCTGAGGGGGATGAAGAAACAAGGATGAGGGATAGAGCAATGTGGGTGTTAGTCGACATAAAATGACCAGAGAAAGTCCCTCTGCTGAGCAGAGGCTAAAAGAAGTAAAGGAGTGAACCAGGGGCATATCTGAAGAGCATTGCAGGCAGTCGGAATAGCAGGTGCAAAGGTCCTGAGGTAGGATCTTGTGTCTTTCCTGCAAGGCTCACTGCTTACACTTGGACAGCCATAAGTTTGAAGAATTGCTCACTGCAGAGGGTCTGGGAGTGCTTTTTATGAATTTATCCATGTGTTTACTCAAGAAGTACTTACTAGGTACTGATTAGGACTGCAGAGACAGGCTCTCTGTCCACAGATATCTTTTATTTATTTATTTATTTATTTGACAGAGTCTCACTCTGTTGTCCAGTCTGGAGTGCAGTGGTGTGATCTCAGCTCACTGTAACCTCCACCTCCTGGGTTCAAGTGATTCTTCTGCCTCAGCCTCCTGAGTAGCTGGGACTATAGGCATGCACCACCATGCCCGGGTAATTTTTGTATTTTTAGTAGAGATGGTGTTTCACCATGTTGCCCAGGCTGGCCTCGAACTCCTGACCTCAAGTGATCCACCCACCTTGGCCTCCCAAAGTGCTGGGATTACAGGCATGAGCCATCACACTTGGCCTCTGTCCACAAAGATCTTAACAGCCTTCAGACGTAGACAGATAAGTTGGCAGGTGAGTGTAATTGGAATCAGCCCTGTGAGGCCTAGGAGCAGAGAAGAGGAGTACCGGTGGAGTTAGGAAAGGCTTCCTGGAAGAGGTGATAACGTAGGATGAGGCTGGGTGAAGAGTGATGCAGGCTGAGGGAATAGTGTATGCAAAGGCTTGAAGATGAGGAAGAGGCCAGACAACCACACATTATAGCAAGACGCTGCCTCTACAAAACAATTTAAAAATTAGCCAGATGTGGTAGCCAATAACCGTAGTCCCAGCTACTCAGGAGGCTGAGGTGGGAGGATTATTTGAGCCCAGGAGATCAAGGCTGCAGTGAGCCTATGATCACGTGACTACACTGTAGCCTGGGCAACAGAGCAAGACCCTTGCTCAAAAAAAAATTACCTTCGTAAGGAACGGTGGCCCGAATTTGGATTGGTGAAGTGGAGATGGAGAGGAAAGGATTATTGGAAATGGGGGCAGAGGGAGAAAGGAAGGAGCTTAGAAAGGAAGAGGCCAAGTTTCCAGCTTGGATGACTGGGAGGGGAGTGGCACCTTTGACTAAAACATATTATACAATGAGGAGGAGGAGATTTAGGGGACTTGATGAGCTCAGTGTTGCACTTGCTGAGTTTGAGGTGTCTCAAGCATCTCAGCGGCAGTGAGAGGTCCAGCAATCAATAGGTAGATGGAACTGAAGTTCAAGGGAGTAGCGAAAGCTGGGGATACAGATTCAGAACTCAGCAGCCTGGAGATGGTATGTGAAACCATGAGATAACTTGATACCTCCCAGGGAGAGTTTATGAAGTGACAAGAAAAATGGGACCTAACCGGCATTCTTAGGGACAGGATCTTGTAGCAACAGAACAGAAATCTCCAAGTAGAAATAGGAGACTCAAGAAAATACTATCATGCGGAGTCAAGGAAATGCAAGGTACCCGGAAAAAGCAGTAGGCAAATCCAATCACAAAGGAGCAGAAACAAACTACCCAGTGGATTTGGCTATAAAGTTGTAGCTGCATGGTTCAGATTGGAACGGAGAGGCCAGAAGAAGGATGGAGGAACTGACTTTGAAAAGGAGGAAGATCGCCTTATTAAAAGTTGAAGGGGGAAGAAGTGGAGGACAGAGACCAGTATTTATATGTTTATAGGGAAAGGAGCAAGGTCAGGTGTTGTGGCCTAAATTGTTTTTGAAGTAGGGTACAAGATATCTGCTGAGAAAAGTGGTGTGAGCGGGTGATGATAGCCGTAGAGACCATTTAAGAGGAATGGGAAGGTTAAGAGTGGCCCCTGGGGAGACTGGGATGGGCACCTGGCCAGATTGAATGGATCAGTGGGCTATTTAGTGGACCCAGTTGTCATAAGTTCCACATTATAGAGACTTTCCTCCAGTTGCTTTGGGAGTAGAGAAGGTGGCTTGTAGCACCTTTCATTTTTCCAGGTTGAGGTTTTGTAGAAGGTGTTACCAATGCCAAGACTCTCCTGTTCCCTTGTCCCCAGTTGCCTTGGCTCCTTAAGGAGTCCCAGAGTGACAGAGAAGAAACAGTGGCCATTTTTTTCTGCAAAAGCTTTGGCTCTTTTATGAAGTCCATGATTTCTACCATGCCATGAAAGCCCAGTCCAAGCCTGGAGTTAGTAAGTCCAAGATCCTCTACAGCGTCTTCTCAGTCTCATGCCTTCCAATCTCTAGGGCAGCCTACATATCAAAAGGGATTTACAGGGGCTGCTCTGATGCTTCTTTTGTCCAGGAACCTTTGTCCTTTGGCATTCCAAAATCCATCATCACCAAATTAGCCATTCCAAAACTCCTTAGCATTAGTAATCTGGAGTTGGGTAGTCTATGGACCAAGAAATGGAATTTTGTGGAAACATCCACACTCCCTTCCTTCTTTTCCTATTTATCCTCTTAGCCTAACTGGCCCCAAGCTCAGTGGCCTTCAGACAGAAGCAGAAACGTTCCAAGATGATTAGCTAGGAACACAAGGTACAGTTGAAAATCCATTGTGCAAACAAGTGCCTGTTTGATTTTCTCTTCACTTCCCTTTGGGTATTAAGCTTCCTTTCAATTCGTGTTTGGTTTCTGGTAATAAATATGGCACCAGTTTCATTGATTGATTAGGAAGATTAAATGTGAGAAGTCATGGACGCAAAGTAGTGCCCAGCATGTTCAGCATTCAGCACACAGCACTATTGTTTGTAGGAAGCATTTGCACGATGCTGAGACAGCTGGAAGGGTTTACACTGTGAGGGGAGGGCCCTTCTTTCACCATCCTTTGCGTAAATGGCTTATCTCACCTCCACTCAACAAGCCCAGTGTATGGCCTAGAACTCCCATCATACCTGTGCACCAATTGAGGAGAGACACATGGGTGGGAAATTGCAATAAAAAGACAGCCCACAGCAGGCTGCATTCCCACGGCTGGCCGGAGGAGGAGAAACGCTTTGTGTTCTCATCGGAGGTAAGTCCTGCTTTAAGCCTCAGGAGGCTTTCTCCTAATCCTGGGAACTCTTGATCCACTGGACTTGCTAGGGTTCTTTGTTTCTGGAAATTTTTAGAACCCAGCAAGGAGTTTGGATCCTGGCCATTGTCAAGTGCTCCAGGTACCACTCTATATCCAACTCAGCCATGCTTCCAGTCACCTGCGATGTTCTAGGCCTATAGTTGCCACCCTTTCCCTTGCCCCAGATACTCCCACCAGGGAACTAGGTCTCTATTGGGATCTCATCTCTAAGAATCACCAATCCTGGGTGCTCCCCTATCCCTGCTGCCTCGTAGCATACTCATGATATCCCTGCCAGAAACCGATCTCTATTTTCCACTGAAGTCTTCCAGAGGTTGTAGGAAGTTATCCAAAGATTTGGCCATTCAGGGAAAGGATTTCCCAGAAAAGTAAACGCCATCCAAATGCTGGCAGGCTTTTTGCAGCTCTTTCTTTCTGCCTCGCCACTGCTCCCAACCCCCATTGATTTATTTATTCATCCCTTAATCCTCTAATGAGTACCCCTTGTGTGCCAGATTCTGTACTAGGAGCAAGGAACATGGGGCTCGGTTTGGCATGGTTCCACACTCACAGAAATCTACATGCATAGAGGACATTTCACGGGGCTCTTAACAGCACCCAGTGCATCAAACTAAGAAAGGGCAGCCATTACTTTTGTGTGCAGATATTCACAGGCACCGTATCCCTCTTTCTCTATCCAATCTCCAGAGAGCCTCTACCTCCACCTGAGCAGGGACCATCCTGAGACCTTTCTAGGACATTCTGCAGTACTAGCCAGCTCTGAGCTTGCCTTTGGTTTGCTTACTGTCAACTTTATCTCCCATTATCTTGCTTCATCTGTCCACAAGTCACACCTACTTTGAAACAATGCAGCTCTTCATGAAGGAAGTCAACGGATCTGTTTCTAAGAACATAGTCTTATGCCCTGATCTTATTTGGGTCTTTCATTTCCCGTAGCTGCACAGCAAGTCTGCATACAGCAAAGTGACCTGCATGCCTCACCTTATGGAAAGGATGGTGGGTTCTGGCCTCCTGTGGCTGGCCTTGGTCTCCTGCATTCTGGCCCAGGCATCTGCAGTGCAGCAAGGTAAGTATTCTGCTCACCTGGCATCTCAGATGTCAAGGAAGACCTAGCAAGTGAGGATAGAAGTGCAGAGAAGGTGACTCAGGTAAGGAAGAGGAATCGGCGGTTCTAAAGCAAAAACTCAGAGCTAGAAATCAAGGGAAACATAGTGAGACACAATGGAAATCAAGTCACAATCATCTCTCAAAGAATCTAATCAGAAATTCCCTTGAAACGGCAGTGGGAGCCAGTTAACATAACTTCCCATGCCCATATCTTTGGGAGATCAGAGATCCCAGATTAAAGAAGATCAAGAAATACACAACTTAGTCACCTTGTACTGGAAAGCACCTTCTTCTTTTCCTGAAAGGGCTAGATTAAATGATCTCTTTATGAATTGGGCAATTCAGATACTTGCAGAAAGGAGTCTCAGACTTAGAATTAGAGTGCAAATTTCAGCCCTGTGGAGGAGGGTGGGTGAGGGAATTGAACTCATTGGAGGCCTCCAGTGGAAAAACGCAGGGTGTGCAAGGAGTAATCTAAGAACAGTAAATGCAGGGATTCCTTGTCTTAAGCACACGCATGAGAAAAGTTTGAAAATCTCTTTTTCTGAAAGGCCTTTCTAATGTGTATTATAAGCATGTGCAAAACTTGAAAGTCTCTTTTTTTCGAAAGCCCCTTTAACGTGTATTATAAGCACATGATCCTGTGTGTACACTTAGCTCCTTCTTCAGGCATCTACAGCATTCAACAAATCAGAACTAGAGAAGAGAATTCGCTTGACCCTGGTGCTCTGCTTGGCATTTTACACATATTATCTCACTTAATCCTCTAACAATCATTTAAGGCTTGCTTTCTCCAAATGAGGTGTATATAGTCCAAGATGATTCGGGGGATGCCTGGCAAACTCTTAACAAGTTTTTCATGGTTTTATGTTTATTTTTTATGCATATCTAAAAAATATAACTAGCACATGATATCTATGTTATCACAGATATTATTCTTTAAGATGAAACTAATTCTTAGAGATAATCATTGAAAGAAACATTTTAAGTCAATAATAGGACAGGCAAACACATGTATGGCAAAGGTCATGACCCAAGGCATAGGAATGGATAAAGTTTGAGAACCACTAGTTTACAGACGTGGTTTTGCCAATGAGTCTCAGGGGACTGAAGTCACCTGCCAAGGTCACCCAGCCAGCAAGTGTGGAATTGGATTTAAAGTCACCCCGACCAGCCTGTGGTCTTCCTCCTTCACTTCTCTGCCTCTTCATACATCACAGTTTCTAAAACTGTTTTGAAAAATGATAGATCAACAATCAGAAATGGTCTTGTTAAGTCAGTGGTTCTCAATTGGAGGCGATATTCCGCAGGGGACATTTGGCAATGCCTGGAGACCACTTTGGGTCATGCTGCTGGGATCTGGTAGGTAGAGACCAAGGATACTCCTAAACATTCTATAATGCACAGGATGGTTCCTCCAATAAAGAATGACCCAGCCAAAATGTCAATAGTGCCAAGGTTTGGAATTCTTACATTAGATTGTGCTACTGGTATGGAAAAATGTCTATGTTATGTTAAGTAAAAAATACAAGTGGAAAAAAAGATGTTGTACAGAATTAAACTTATTTTTATTTTTAAGAAAGCAATATATTTTAAACATGCCTAAGAAGAATCTGAAGGCTACATAACAAATTTATTGTTACTTCTGGGGATGAGATGGGCTTATGGCAACTTTCATTTTTGCTTTATTCATTTTAATGATGTTTGAGGTTCTTTTTCAGTGAGCCTGTATTACATTTATAATGAGAAAAACAAATATTAGTCAAACAAGGCTGCTGTGCATGAATGCACAGGAAAGAACTTTGTTACTCTAAGGCGGGGAGGGAGACTGGGCAGGATGGTGGCCCTGATGTCCTCAATGCCTAAAAAATACCGCAGAAGATCCTCACTGGTTATTCTGCCCGCAAGGTGATGAAGTTGATGTTTAATTAATGGATTAAACATTAAACCCAACTGCACTCTGTCACTTTCCCAGGTTATGGAAACCCCAGTGAAGCCAGTTCCTATGGGCTGGACTTGGACTGCGGAGCTCCTGGCACCCCAGAGGCTCACATCTGTTTTGACCCCTGTCAGAATTACACCCTCCTGGATGAACCCTTCCGAAGCACAGAGAACTCAGAAGAGAAACAGGGGTGCGATGACAACATGAGTGGCTGGTACCGCTTTGTAGGGGAAGGAGGAGTGAGGATGCCGGAGACCTGTGTCCAGGTGCGCCGATGCCAGACAGCCGCTCCCATGTGGTTGAACGGGACCCACCCTGCCCTTGGGGATGGCATCGTCAACCGCACTGCCTGTGCCCACTGGAGTGGCAACTGCTGTCTCTGGAAGACGGAGGTGCTGGTGAAGGCCTGCCCAGGCGGGTATCACGTGTACCGGTTGGAAGACACTCCCGAGTGTAATCTGAGATACTGCACAGGTGAGCAGCAGAGCCCTGGAGGAGGCAGCTACACAGCCAGTGAGATGCCCCCCAGGCTCAGTAAAGTGAGTGGAGCAAGTCAAGAGGAGACAGGAGAGGATGCAGAGCAGCCTTGACTCAGCTCCTGCCCAGTGAGAACACAACACTGGGGTTGTCAGACCTTCCAACGTTTCAAGGCAGAAATTCTCATTTAAGGGTGAAATTTCCCAGTTTATAAATGTCTGTGGCATAAAATCCAGAACTCATGCTCATTCAGATTTTGGCTCCATTTGGGAAGTTAAATTTGCCTCCCTGAGCCTCGGTGTTCTGATCTGAAAAAAAGGGGGTAACGGCAAAAATAACAGCTAACACATAATGCTCACAATGTCCTTGTTGCTATCCTAAGTACTTCAAATGTATTAACTCATTTGATCCTCTCCCCAGTTCCATGAGATAAGTGCTACCTAATTACCACAATGAGGGGCACAGAGACATTAAGGGGCTGTCCTAGTATCACAGAGCGTGGTAGAGCTGGGATTTGAACTTGGCATTCGAGCTCCAACATCCATGGGCTTAACCGCCATGCTGTCCTTTCTCATTTTGATTAAATGGGCTAATACATTCATTGTCCTTAGAATAGAGTCTTGTCTGTGGTAAGTGTTCAGGTGGCAGCTTTAGGGCTCTCACTTATCCCACTGGACTGGGAGTCAGGAAATCTGAGTTTGAGGCTTAACGCTTCCACTAAGTATCACACAACCTTGGCAAGATTCTTGTGCCCCGGTGGAATGAGGAGGTTGGACTTGGGGGCCTCAAGTCCAGCCCACACTGCGTCCTGATCTTCTCTCTCCATGCCCCATCACCTAGATCCCTCCACTGTGGAGGACAAGTGTGAG
Organism: Mandrillus leucophaeus; assembly: GCF_000951045.1. Taxonomy (NCBI): domain Eukaryota; kingdom Metazoa; phylum Chordata; class Mammalia; order Primates; family Cercopithecidae; genus Mandrillus; species Mandrillus leucophaeus. The sequence goes on from NW_012101610.1 coordinate 985,499, forward strand.
AAGGCCTGCCGCCCCGAGGAGGAGTGCCTTGCCCGCAACAGCACCTGGGGCTGTTTCTGCAGACAGGACCTCAATAGCTCTGGTGAGTGGCTCACTGGGCCAGTAACTACCATCCTGAGTGGACAGGGCAGGAGGGAGGGAGCTTTAGAGAGTCAGGATAAGGTATAAAGCAGAGTCGGGGGCATGGACCTGAGGTCAAGGGAATGTGGGCTCTCCAATCTATTTGCTGTAAAGCCAGTGGGTTTGCAAGGATAGGAAGGCAGGGTTGGAGCAAAATTTCCAGGTCAGCTGCTGGGCCACGGCCTCAGGAAATGGTTCTGACATGCACAGGCTTGACCCCTGAGGCTGAAGGTACTGAAGACGATAATTCTGCAAATGTAGGAGCTATGTTTTTATAGTCACAGGGTCTTCATGTCAGGGACATGGGCAGACTTCCGGGGACAAGTCCCTATTGTCTCTGAGTCTGAATGTCCTCATCTGTAAAATGAGGTTAAAGTGATAATAATACCCACCATACAGGGCTATTGTGAGAACTAAATCAGAGCAGTCCAATTGGGAAGGCTCAGGAGGTGATGAATTTCTCATCCCAGGAGGTGAGCAAGCAGAGTGAGATGGCCCATGGGTAGGGATGTCATAGACAAACAAACACTAAACCCTGGACAGGGGATGGATGAGCCTCCCACTGAGATTATTTCCCTCCATCACTGAACTCTAACAAGGGCCTTTGATCTTGCCCTTGGCACAAGCATGCCTTCCTCTGAGCACACTCCAAGTCCCTATGGAAGAGAGAGTGTTCTAGGCAGCAGGACAAGAAGGAGCATGACACATTTGGAAAACAGAGCTGCAGTGTGAACAGGGAGATGCTTAGATGTGCCCAGCAGGAGCACCCTGGGAAATGAGGGGTAGGGAACAACCAACAACCTTGATCTCCTTAAAGACTCTTTCTGCTCATTGAGTGGATGAGGCCCCAGAGAGTCAGTGTGGTTTTCTGGGGTTTGGGCCCATCACAGAGACAGAACTTGGGCTTTAAGGAGGCCCTCCCTGTACCTGGATGGGCTCCAAGGACAGCCTCAGCTGACTGAGTGAGCAGGTGGCCTGCCTCACGTGTTCATCAGTGGCCAGCAGAATGATGGCTGTCCAGTGGGCCCCATTGCTTGCAGACATATCCCTCTGTGGTCTGACTTTCACTTCCTTCTCCATCTCTCACACCCCACTCTCATTTTAGGTTCCTGCACCTCTGAACTTTGAAATTCCACAAATGCACCATCCCCTCTATGTCATCTCCATGCTTTTGCCTATCCTGTTCCCTTAGCCTGAGATGCTTTCACTTGCTTTACTCACTTGCAAAACTCCTACCCTTCTTTCAAGTTTCACCCCACTGTGAATCCTTCCCTGGCTTCACCAAGAGACTTAGACCTTCTTCTCTGCTCCCCCTGCATCTGTACATACTTCTGTCTGTATCTTTATCATATTGAAGTATAATAAGCTGTGGGTATGTTGGTGTTTACACAAGACCAAGAAATCCTCATAGGCCAAGTCCATGCCTTATTTACTTTGTGTTGAATGCACCTAGCATTTGAGAAGTTGGCTGGTAAAGTGGCTCATGCCTGTAATCCCAGCACTGTGGGAGGCTGAAGTGGGCAGATCACCTGAGGTCAGGAGTTTGAGACCAGCCTGGCCAATATGGCAAAACCCCATCTCTATAAAAATACAAAAATTAGCCCAGTGTGGTGGCACATGCCTGTAATCCCATGCCTGTAATCCCAGCCTCGGGAGGCTGAGGCAGGAGAATCACTTGAATCCAGGAGGCAGAGGTTGCAGTGACCTGAGATTGCACCACTGCACTCCAACCTGGGCAACACAGCAAAACTCTGTCTTAAAAAAAAAAGGGGGGGGAGAGAGAGAGAGAGAGAGAGAGAGAGAGAGACAGAAGGTGGTTGGTAAATATATATTCAATCAATGCATTCATGAATGCAATAGAAACTGTCTTCCTATTAGTTTACTATTTGTCTACCCTATTCAAATGTTAGCTCTGTAAGAGCAGGAATTTTGTCAGTTTTGATAAGTGTTGTAGCCCCAGTGCCTGGCAGATAGTAGATGCTCAAGAAGTTGTGTGTTGAATAAATGTTGAGTTAAAACATGATAGCTCTGAACTTGGTCAGATGTGCTGACTCAACAAGGTAGCATATATCTAACTTTGATTCTAGTATGGAATGCAAGTCCATCCTGCCTCCCCAAATAACACAATCCCCAAGAGGAACTAGACCAAAAAACCTTAGCTAAGCCTACACATAGGACACTTGGAAATCTCGAATGAGGGGCCCCCTTTGCCAGCCTCACCTACTGCCAGTCTAGGCATGAATTCCGTCTGGATCCCAGGGACCTTCTAGTTTACATAATCTTCTGGGTCATGGAGACCTTACCAAAGAGTAGGGAAAGTGGGCTTCCAGACTCATGTCCATTCTACTTGCCTTCATCCCTGCTTTGCAGATCTCCACAGTTTGCAGCCTCAGCTAGACTGTGGGGCCGAGGAGATCAAGGTGAAGGTGGACAAATGTTTGCTGGGAGGCCTGGGTTTGGAGGAGGAGGTCATTGCCTACCTGCGAGACCCAAACTGCAGCAGCATCTTGCAGACAGGCGAGACGAACTGGGTATCTGTGACCAGCCCCGTCCAGGCTAGTGCCTGCAGGAACATTCTGGAGGTAAGTGGCTTTCACACCACTGCTGCCAGAAGGTATGTGTTGGGCTGATGGGACCTATCATAGTAGCTCTGAGATCTTGGACAAGCCACTTAGCTTCCCTGAGCCCCAGGGTTATGTGAGAGTGCACATGTTGGTTTACATAAAGAGCTTAGTGTAAATCTGACATGTGAGTTTCATAAACGTAAGCTGCAATTATGATAATTTTAATTAGGGATGGTCGGGGAGGGATGCACAGAGAAGCAAGCTTGTCGGTTCCTGACTCTTCCCAAGGGTCAATAATTTATTGGTCTAGTTTTTTGTCTGGTGTCCTCATTCCCCTTCCCACAAAGTGTCAGTAACACTGAAGGAGGAGGTCCCTTTACCTCCATGAGCTCGGAAGGTAGGGTGGCTGCATGGTTAAGCACATTGACTCTGGAAATCAGATCTGGATTTGAGATACACCTACATACACTTACACATAAACATCTGTGTGGTTTTGTTTTTATGCCAAAGAGAAATCAAACCCATGCCATCTACAAAAACACCCTCTCCTTGGTCAGTGATTTCATCATCAGAGACACCATCCTCAACATCAACTTCCAGTGTGCCTACCCACTGGACATGAAAGTCAGCCTCCAAGCTGCCTTGAAGCCCATTGTAAGGTATGGCATTGACCCTTGTCCTTTGACCTATAACCTTAGCAATAGTCACATCACACTTACTTCAAGTGTAGACTATGATGCCCACACCATATTACCAACCTCCTCCAGGAGCCTCCAGTCATTCAATCATTCATTCCACAAGTACTCATTGATTGTATATTAAAGATGTTCAGCATGAAGAAGACAGACATAGATTATTCTGTGGATATTAAAGATTGTTATAACCAGGCAATGCAGCAACATGAAACAGTGCTTACTAAATGTGCTAGAAAACAAAAACACAGGACAAGTTCATTCACCTTGAGGAACAAAGGTATTAAGCAACTAATTAAATCAATAATTACTTATAAGCAAGATGAGTGCAATGTAAAAAAACGTGGGGTGCTTTGGGAGCAGGGAACAGGGGTTCCAGACCCCTGTTGGTGGTGGATTTGATGGGGACAGAACAACTTCCCTGCAGACATGAGATTGAAGCAGAGACCAGCTTTTATTGAATAAACAGGCACCCCATCCCCAGCAGGAATAGCATCAGATAGCAATTTGGGCAGGGGCTTTTCTCTGTTTTGTTGTATTTCTGTGCCTGAAATGGGGTCCTGTTGAATCAGTTCCTTAGCATCCCTAGATTTGCCAGGGGACTTTCTGGGAAGTCAAAAATCCAGAGTGCCCATCTCATTCCTTATTGCCCCCTGGTATTACAAAGCAACAGGATCAGAAGGATTAGCAATTTTCTAATTCAGTGGTTTCCAGATGGTTTGGTGCTGGGGCTCCTGGTTCACAAAAAATCAAAAGGAAAGCCATTTCTGTTGTTAAAATTGGGTTTCACTGAAGACTGTGGAATGGAGGGAAGTGATCTGCTGCTAAAAAAATGTAAACACACAGAACTGGTTCTCAGCCCCACTCTCCAGGTGAGAAGATGGAGGTGTACACTCAGTTATTCCTTCAGTGAGAGATATATGTGTAACTTGTCCTGCAGGGAGGATCCGTGGAAATCCTGGAGACAGACCTGTCTGTCAAGTTTGGTGCCTAGAAACTAATAAATGCTCCGTTTAAATGAATGATTGAATAGTTCACTTAAGGATCCAAGACATGTGTCTTTGCCTTCATAAGTGTGTTAAGTAAGTAGCAGGGCTTGATTTATGTTGTTCTCTCTGAGGTTCCCACTCTTGTGGCTTTCCTTTTCTCAGCTTCCTGAACGTCAGTGTGGGCGGGGATGGAGAGTTCATTGTTAGGATGGCCCTCTTCCAAGACCAGAACTACACGAATCCTTATGAAGGGGATGTAGTTGAACTGTCTGTTGAGTCCATGCTCTATGTGGGCGCCATCTTGGAGCAAGGGGACACCTCCCGGTTTAACCTGGTGTTGAGGAACTGCTATGCCACCCCCACTGAAGACAAGGCTGACCCTGTGAAGTATTTCATCATCAGAAACAGGTAACGAGCAATTCTAGAATTATCATTTGGCCTTACTAACGTTTACGGGAAAATGTTCGTCTCATCCATCCCTAGCAGATGTGTAAGTTTTATTACATAGCATAACCACACTCTTTGACTCAGAAATATCACTCCTGAGATTTTAGCCTAAAATATTAATACCAAATAGGTGGGTAGGGTGAATAAATGCCAATATTTTTCCATTTCAATATTCTTGATAACTTTGGCAACAGGCTTATTGTTCAAAAGTAGGGAATCAATTTGGTAGTAATGGATTATTACACCGAAGTGAACACTGGGTCAATATGAAAACAATATGATAAATGTTGTGGGATGAAATATTATTGAACATGCCCGGCTGACAAAAACAAGGGGAAAATGCATTTCTATAGATCACGATTTAAATTATAGTAATAATCCTAGCTAATATTTGTCATTGAGCTTAGCTATGTGCCAAGAAATATATGTGGGTTATCTGATTAAATGCTCACATCAGTCTCATAAAGTGTATATTACTGTCTCCACTTTACAGATAAGAAAAGTAAGGTTCAGTAAGGATGAGTAACCTGCCCATAATCACTTAGCTAGAACATGGGTTGGGCTAGAATATAAAATCAGTCTGTTTCACTCCAGAGACTGTGCCCCCAAATAATTTAAGCCATGTGAGTTTATGGATATATCTTGGAGGAAACAGAGGAACAGAAAAAGTCCACTTTATCATGATGGAGGGAACCCGAGGGACTCTTTAATTTTCTCCACTGCTATTTTAAGAAGTTACACCTTTGCCCCTGTCACCCTCCCAGCTGCTCAAATCAACGTGATTCCACCATCCATGTGGAGGAGAATGGGAGATCCTCGGAAAGCCGGTTCTCAGTTCAGATGTTCATGTTTGCTGGACATTATGACCTAGTTTTCCTGCATTGTGAGATTCATCTCTGTGATTCTCATAATGAACAGTGCCAGCCTGTGAGTTTCTCTTTGAACTGAACTCTTCAGAGCCCGGCATGGAGCCTGGTACCTGATAGACTCTCCATATATATTTATTGCAATTATGAATGAGGGGAGGGTGGGAGGGAGGGGAAAGGGAGGGAAGGGAAGGGAAAGGGGAAGGGGAAAGAGAAGGGGAAGGGAACTGAAGGAAGGAGAGAAGGGAAGGGAATGGGAAGGGGAAGAGGAAGGGGAAGAGGAAGGGGAAGAGGAAGGGGAAGGGAAGGTTAGGGAAGGGGATGAGGAAGGGGAATGAGGGAAGGAAGGGAAGGGAGTCAGAAGGGAAGAGGGGGGAAAAAGGAATACAGGAGGGATGGAGAAGGAAAGGAGGAACAGGAAAGGAGAGACGGAAGGGAGCAGGATGAAGAGACAGAAAGAGATGGGTAGGTGTGTGGATGGGAGGGAGGGAAGGACGAAGGATAAATACATATACTCTAGGTCTCCTAAAGGCCCAAATCTAAGCAATTTTTCTGTCCCCAGGAGGCAGATTTGATAAAGAAATCTATCTACTAGATTCCATTGGCATCTCTTAAATGATTATAATCATAGATGACGTTTTTAGTGCTTGCTCTTTGTCAAGCACCACGCTAAAACTTCTGCATACGTTTTCTCATGTAACTCTCAGAACAACCCTGTAAGCAGATTATTTTATCTACCCCACTGTGAGGGTCAGAGAAGTCCTTGCCCACAGGGCCACACACAGTTAGAAAATATCAGAGCCAGGGTGTGCCCCAGCCGAGAGGTGACTCCAGTGTCCCTGCTCTTGCCTGCATTTGGCACTGCCTGTGAATAGTTAGTATTTTCCAAGTGCTTACTTTGTGCCCACGTGTTGCAGGCACATCTCATTTTCATCTTCACAACCAGGTGGGTACTATTTAGTTATTGTAGAGAGGCAAAGTCATTGGCCCCAAATTATATAGCTAAAAGAAAGTCTCTACTTGATGAGATTCAAACCCAGATTTGTTTGGCATGACAGTGATAATTTTCTAGATTGAGATAACCACAGCATCGGAATTAGGGCCATAGCATGAACCAGTTCTGGACCCAGTTCTTGGTCCAGAGTTGCCCATTGCAGGAGCAGTCTAGATAGAATCCAGGCATTTAAATTTTGATATAATAAAAGTTCATCATCCCTACAGTCTTGCTCAAGAAGTCAAGTCCGCAGTGAAGTACCGGCCATTGACCTATCCCGGGTTCTAGATTTGGGGCCCATCACTCGGAGAGGTAAGTGGCCAAATCCCAGTGACAAGACCTGCTGGCTGAGTGTTGACACTTAACCACAGATGCCTGGGGTCACCAGCCCAACTTCTCAGGGCTTTGCTGCCACCTCAGTCTGACCCTTACTGAAAAACCTATTCTTTGAGATGCTTTGGGTAATAATAACAATATTGTCATTTGGACCTCCTGTGTGCTTAGACACCAGGCTAAGCTCTTGCATCCATCAATTCACTTAATCCTCCTATGCCTGTGTCCATGTTACAGGCGAGAAACTAAGACTCAGAGAGATTAAGTGACTCGCCAAGGATCCCCCTACTCATGAGTGGCTAGAGTTAGGATTGAACCCAGCTCAGTCTGATGCCAAAACATGTGGCCTTTTCCTTATTCCACCTGTTTCCAGGTCCCCATAACTCAGTTCCTTACAGGTGAAGTGTAAGTCCTAAATCCCGTTTAAATGCAACTTTGTTTTCTGGTGAATGACTGTGTTTTCCAAAATTCATTTATGGTATTCTGGAGTATAATATAGGGGAGGCTTTCCAATGGCTCCTCATATTTTCATCCATCCTACTCATGGATTTACAGTAGTGTTTCTTTAGTGTTTTTATTTTCACCAGGATGGAGAAGTGGAAGAATGAAAGCCTTTTTTTTCCCCCTAAAGAAATTAAGATGCAGTAATGTTGGTACTAATAATACTTTCCTTGTGCCTGGCACTTTGTCAAATGCCTTTATATGCACGATCACTTTGAATGCTCACAGCAGGTGAGGTAGGTAAAGCATTATCACCATTTCCATTTTCCAGAACAAACAGAGGCTGTCTCATGAAGAAGGCTCTTCCCTGAGTTTTCCTACCATTTTACTGAGCTCTCAACTTGAAGCCTCAAGTGGCATCACAGGGTAACTTGGTGGAGGTTAAGAACATTCACTTTTGAATCAGACATACTGGGGTTTGAATCCCAGCTCTGCTACTGACTGGAAAGGTCAATTTGGCAAGTCCCTTAACATCACTGAGCTCCAGTCTTCTCATCTGTCAAATGGGGATGAGAATACTTTCCTCACAAATCTGTTAGGAGGATTAAGTCTAAGATGCATGCAATGTGTCTAGAAAGGTGCCTGTGCCAGATCATAGATGTCCCCACAATGTGGATGGCCAGTGTTGTGATGGCCAGGTCTAGGAGGATGTGAAGCAGTTATGGCCACAGTGCTGCAGTCACTGGAGCATGACTGAGGAAACCCTCCCCTTCTGTTCTTGTTCACAGGTGCGCAGTCTCCTGGTGTCATGAATGGAACCCCCGGCACTGCAGGTACATCATTTTCTCGTGCCTTTCCCATACCTTTCTCAACTCTCCTTTCTCTTTTCAATTCTGCCCCTTTTACGGCCCAGACCCTATGCTAGGGATACTGACATTAATCAGACCCAAGATTGGCCTTTGAGATGCCCACAGTCTAGTGGAGGAGACAGTCCTTTGATAAGAAATATGTACTGTGTGCCAAGTCTTGTTCTAGGCACTGAAGATGTGATGGCAAACAAAACAGCCCAGGTGCCTACCCTCATAGAGCTTATGCACCAGTGTGGAAAGTAGAAAATAAGAAGTAAACATGGTACTTTGGAAATACAAGAAAGTGATGTGATAGAAGAGTAATAATGCCTTAAAATAGACATTCATTTCTTTTTTTTCAAACTCAAGAAGTTTTTATTTCTTTTTTAAAAATTCATTTTACTTTAAGTTCTGGGATACATGCGCAGAACATGCAGGTCTGTTACATAGGTATACATGTGCCATGGTGGTTTGCTGCACCCATCAACCCGTCATCTAGGTTTTAAGTCCCACACGCATTGGGTATTTTTCCTAATGCTCTCCCTTCCCTTGCTCCCCATCCCCTGGCAGGCCCTGGTATGTGATGTTCCCTTCCCTGTGTCTGTGTGTTCTCATTGTATAGATGTTCATTTCTGTCACACATAAATGAAGCTTAGAGGCAAACTATCCAAGGCTAGTGGGGTAGTACCATAAAGCTGTCAAAGATCCAGACTCCTTCCAACTCATGCTTCCACCATCTTTGAGGTGTGGCCATCATCTTCATGTTCCAAGATGGCAGCCAGAGCTCCAACCTTTGTATCCAGGCAGCAGGATGGAGGGAACAAGGAAGAAGCCAATGAGTGTTAGAAGACATTCCTGAAAGCTAGCACCTTATACCTCCACTTACATCTCATTGGCTGGTGCTTAGTCACATGCCACACCTTGCTGCAAAGGAAACTAGGAAATGCAATCTTTACTCTGGGTGGGCCGTGTGCCTAACCGATGTTTGATGGCTTTATTATCAAGGTAGGAAGGAAGAAAGACTGTCAGAATGGATAAGTGGTCAGAAAAACTTTCAGAATAAGTGATGTTTAAGCCAAATGAGAAAAATGAGTCGGAGGTGCAAATGTTAGGGGAACGAGCTCTATATGCATGGGAACACTAACAATTCATTGCACAAGTGAGACAGGCACTTGAGCAAATAAATGACAAGTAGGTAGATGCTACAGAAAGAGTACATAAAAGGCTAATTAACTGTATTGGATAAGGTCTGGAAAGAATTTCACCAGGTAGTAACATCTGAATGGGTTTTTGATTAATGACTTGGAGCTAAACAAGATGACTAATAAAAGAAATATCACACACACACACACACACACACACACACAGCGAGACAGAGAAAGAGAGAGAGAACATTTTTACATTTTTTACATATTTATAGGGTACTAGAAATGTGTTTTGGACAAAATGGAAAGCACATACTATTAAGATTTGCTTTCCCACAAAATGACCTATATTGGTGAACCCAGATATGAAAAGGTTCTTTCTATCCTTAAAGCCCAAACTTAGATGGCAGTTTGTAAATTGCCCAAGTAAGTCCAAGATGGACTCTATGTTCAGTGCCAGTATTCAGACAATGCTAAGAAAAGTCACGCTTATTGAGAGGAGTGGTTAGAATTCATTCTAAAAGCAGGTTAGGCCAAGTGCGGGTGGCTCATACCTGTAATCCCAGCACTTTGGGAGGCCAAGACAGGCAGATCACTTGATGTCGGGAGTTTGAGACCAGCCTGACCAACATGGAGAAACCCTGTCTCTACTAAAAATACAAAATTAGTTGGGCATGGTGGCGCGTACCTGTAATCCCAGCTGCTTGGGAGACTGAAGCAGGAGAATCGCTTGAACCCAGGAGGAGGAGGTTTCAGTGAGCTGAGATTGCGCCATTGCACTCCAGCCTGGGCAACAAAAGTGAAACTCCATCAAAAAAAAAAAAAGCAGCTTGAAGTCAGGAACCTCAAGTCTCATTCCTTTCTGCCAGTCCTTCTGGTTAGACCAGTGCCTGGAACACTGTGGTTTCCCAGTACAGTTTGCCAAATTGACTAATTTCTAGGATGAGTGGTAGATTTTGGACGCTTCTGGACAAGGAGGGGATCAGTCTGATGCTGAGGCAGCCTACCCACTACAAGAGGGCACTTGTGGTTTTCATTGTCTGCTATCACAATCATCTTTGATGTTTTAGGATTAATTGAACATCAACCTGTTTTATAATTATAACTTTTTGTCATGAATTGTGTCTGAAATTTATATTTCTCTCCTCACTTCTAGGACGTCAGCCAATTACTTTGAAATTGGGTTAATGGGGAGATTTTATAATTTGGTAGTATGGCAGGAAGGCTCACATGTTTCTCCTAGGCCCTCCGATACAAGACAGTTATCATCGGGGATCCATGTCCTTCACCGAAACTGAGTACACAGTGATGTGCCAAAGAGATACAGTCTCAGCAGAACTAGATCTTAGAGTCTAACTTTTAAAACCAACATTTATATAGTGTTTACCATGTGCCAGGTGCTGATCTGAATGCTTAATATGAACTCACTCATTTAAGCCGTACAAAAATCCAGTGAAGTCACAGGAGCTATTAATATTTCTCTTTGGCATACAGGAAAATAAAGGCAGAGAGGTTTAATAACTTTTCTGGGACTGCCCAGCTAGGTATAGAGCTGAGATTCTAAGCTAAGTAATCAGGCCTCAGAGGCAGTGCTTTTTAACCTCTGTGTCTTTCTGCCCCTTCAGTATTAGTCAGCATAAGTAATGCTAGCTGCTATAACAAAGAGTCCCCAATCTTCTGTGTCTTTACACAACAGCATTGTTTCCCACTAAATCACTGGGGGAGGGGATGCAGTTCTACTCCATGTAGTCATTAGGAGCTCGGGCTTCTACTACCTTCTGGTAACTTCTGGCAACTCCACTATCCCCTGCAAGTCCTATCTTGGATACTCTGCATCTGCTCCCTTAGATGGTAGATGAGAGAGCAACAGGATATATAAGAGGATTTAAGGATCAGACATAGAAATGGCACAGATGACTTCTATGTACATTTTATTGGCCAGATTCAGTCACATGGCCCCACCTACTTGCAAAGGACACTGAGAAAAATTGCCTTACTGTGCATCTAGAGGAAAATGGAAAAAAAATTTTGGTGATTAGATAGCTTTGCCTCTACCATGTGAGTCTCAGAGACTATAACCAGGCCAGATATTAAAGATGCTTTGCCTTTCTCATCCTGGTGTTGCAAAAGACAAAGAGGCCAACTTACGTTTACTCCTGACTCCCAAAGCCCAACACTTGACAGTCATCTTTCTTGTATTTCAGGGTTCCTGGTGGCCTGGCCCATGGTCCTCCTGACTGTCCTCCTGGCTTGGCTGTTCTGAGAGCTCCACTGAGCATCTGGCCTTGAAGTTGTGTTCTTCCCTCTGGCAATGGCTCCCTTCACCACTTCTGCTTTCCACTCCAATTCACACAGTCTTGGTATTAACAGACTCAAGGCCAGGCTAGGTTTCGGGAAAGGGAAGAACTTTCACCTTCTTTAAAATTCTCGGCTGGGCGCCGTGGCTCATGCCTGTAATTCCAGCACTTTGAGAGGCTGAGGCAGGTGGCTCACCTGAGGTCAGCAGTTCAAAACCAACCTGGCCAAAATGGTGAAACCCCGTCTCTACTAAAAATA
>NW_012101610.1:997648-1002118 GCF_000951045.1 Mandrillus leucophaeus
AAAAAAAAAAAAAAAAAAAAAGGCAACATAGTGGGGTTCCTGTCAGTCTGTACTGGGCTGCCCTTCTCATTTGTTAATGGGACCTTGAAAGCAAGCTTGCTAGGTGCCCTCTGTGGCTTTAGCCTTTACCAGAAGTGTGGCGCATGTTTTTAACTCCAGAGAAGAGGTATCCTGTCACTAGGGTATGGGATGAGCATGGAGAAGAAGCACCAGCCATGATTCCTTCCTAAGCATCTCCTGTTCTGACTGCTCATGAATTGAAGAGACTGACCCTTGCATTCACTCTGCTTCCTCTGATTGTTTGTATCATGGTTTCCAAAAATCCCCATGGGAACATATCAAAGGGCCACTTTTGGAGACTCTGCTCCAGGAAACACTAGTCCCCATAGCTCCCCTGTCCCCCGCTATACCACAGACATGCTGTGACTTAGAGAACTACACAAACATCCTTGGGACCTAGATGCTGGAGGAATGACTCGATTTTGATGCAGAAACTTCATCACCCAAGGGAGTACCTCTCACTGTAAACGGCGCTGTGCTTGCTCTGAAGGATTAAGCAAGAAGTCCCAGCAGAAGCAACGCACCAGTCCTGCTATGGGAATGTAACTGCAAAGCCTAGGAGATGGGTGAAGTCCCTTTCTGGAGACCTTTAATGAGTACTTCAAAGCACTCCACAAAGATGCAACAAATAGGGCATCACACATACCCAGGCATTAATACTCACAGGCATATATATAGATACTGAAATGTGTACACTGACTTACGCCCTTCCCACAGCTACAGATAAGGCCTCGCAAAGTTGGCCTCAGAGACACATCAGGAACCAAGGTAGACCAGCAGGTGCCCAGCCTGTGTATCTACTTGGAGGAGACGTTCCAACGTGCTACCTTGTTCAGAGATGGTGTGGTTGCGAGAAACAGAAACCCACTACAATTTCTCAGGCAAAAGGGGAGTTAATTATAAGGACGTAGGAGCACAAAGTTCAAGGGCAAGAGATACCTCCAGGCTGCACACACTCTGGGAGTGGGGCCTGGCAAGCCAAAAGAAGCCAAAGTTTGTCTTGCCTTCTGTCCCTCTTTCTGAAGCCACATAGCCCTTTATGACGGTGTATCTTTGCATCGCCTTTGTTTTCTTTTTCTGTCTGAAGCCAGCTTTTCCTGTTCACTCATCCCTTGATTAAATATGGACATTCCAGCTTCACATCACTTTCTAATTCAGGGACCAACAGAGACTGGTTAACCTGTTGCCATCCCACCTCCAAATCGCAACAGGGAATTTGATTTCGCTGCTTGGGCCAGGGTTCAATAGTCAGGGCCAGGGGACTGGGACTATCAAGCACACAGCCAAAGTGACTGACCTGATGGGGCAATCTCACACGAATGGGGTCGTTTCTTGGACAGACATCCCAAGGGCCACTATGATAGTGGCTTCTTTAAAAGAGAGGGAGGAATTGCATTCTGTTTCCCAGTGAGTTAGAGGAGGCCTACCTACTACATCCCAAGGCAGGTGGCATGGTAGAAATAGGCCTGAAAGGGAGGCCAGGTTCTAACCTTCTCCTCTCTCTGAGGCTCAGCTGCTGCCTTCTGTAGAATAAAACGGGTTGGTCTGTAACAAGATTTTCAAAAATGTATAGTAGTGGAACTTTACAATTTGACATGGACATGCAGAGATTAAAAGCAAATAGATTCTTGATGATGTCAGGTGGGGAACTTAGCTCTCCATTCTGTGATTCCTTCCTCTGCAGGCCCTCAAAGCAACTCCATAAACACTCACAGAGCTGCCAGAGCCAATGTTTTGGAGCACCCTGGGACGTATGAACTCTAGCATAATGTCCAGGAGAAAGTACATAAGATTCCACGTAGAGCCAATCTCAGCTATCTATCTGTCTGGCTGTCTACCTATCATCTATCTATCTATCTATCTATCTATCTATCTATCTATCTATCTATCTATCTATCTATCTATTATCTATCTATCTATCATGTACCTCCTATCTACCTATTATCTACATACCTACCTACTCAATTATCATCTAGCTAGCTAGTTAGTTACAACTTTTTCTTTTCTACAAATGAGCATGTTGTCTGAATAACAATCTCTGAATGTCCAGTCCACTTCATTCATTCAGTCAACACAAATTTGCTTAGCAATTTGTATGTCCCAGGTCCAGGGACCTGGGTACAATGATTAATTAGATGTAATCCCTTCCCTTGGAAGATTCACAATCCTGGCAGAACCCAGACTCACATAGAGGCACTCACAGACAAACCACCAACACACATACCCACTTACCCCCAAACACAGGCCTGTATGCCCAGAGGCGTCTATCCACACCAACACACACATTCTAACAGACACACACATCAACCTCATGTGCCCAAAGGCACAGAAGCACATGCAGAAAGCCTCAGAGACCCTCAAGCCAGCCACTTACATATTTATTGTCATGAATTACTTTGTGACAACCAATATTTCTTAACACCCCCTATGTATAAGGCATTATTTTAAGTACATGTTGGGCATTATTATCATTCCACCCTCACATTAGACATGGAAGTTAGCCACTACTATTACCTTCAATTTAGTGATGAGTAAACCAATGCTTTAAAAAGATAATTACTCAAAGGCCTATAGCTTTTAAATGCTGATTTCAGGGCTTGAACCCAGGTAGCCAGACTTTAAAGCAAATGCTCTTAACTAGACACTGTATCTTGCCTCCATTTATAGACAACATTAACACACACACACATACACACACAGTGTGGCACCCATATATACATACGTACATGTTTATAACATATATGCACCCGCTTGCAAACAGGTATGTGGACAGACACATGCATTTGCCAGCAAAGGCCCTCACACATACACAGGCATTAATACTCATGGGCATATAGATGTTGACATGTGTGCACTGACTTATGCATCATGATTTAGATGCAGACACATACATGGAACTTCACATATAACTTAATACAGAAGAAAAACCATAGAGACACTCCAATACTCACACACACATACATATGGCTGCACATGCACGCATACATATGTATACATAAACACACACATACATACCTATAAGACACAGGATCTGGATCCAACTTTCCAAGAACCAGGATTCCTGCCATGTTTCTCCCCCATCAGCTTACATCTCCCACCCCTAGTGCTATTCAGCTGGGCTCTGGGGCAAGATAAATTCCAGCTGCAGAGGTCTCAGTGAAATAGGGCCTGGACCCAGCATCTGAAAGTTCTGGAGAATAAGGATGTTGGGGATAGCAAGAAGCAACCTGAAGACTAGTCTTCCATACTGAGGAATACTGGTCTCTCAGGCCTGAAGAAGCCTTTGCAAGCAGCTGGTAGAGGATGCCGAGTGGCTTAATTAAAGAACTTCAACTCTTCTTGGGGAAACAGAATGAGGATACCAGGCAGCAAAAGCTTAGTAGTGTAAGACTGAGACAGACATTGCAGGACTCAGAGAAGGGAGACCTCAGTCCAGTCTGAGAGAAGAGGGAAGGACTCAATCCCAGTCCCTTCATTTCATGGATGGAAATTAGGTCTGAAAGGGAGGTCCAGCAAAGACAAATGGCATATCCATCCTTAATGACCAGGCGGGGATGAAGGGGGTAGGGAGAAAGGTAAAACTGGTCACCTGAAGGAAATTTGGCATGGGAACCCCAGAGGATAAACCCCACCCATCCTAGCCCATTCCATAATCTCTCCCCACTCCGTTCCTCTCTTTCAACCTCTTTCTCCTGTGAAGGGCCAGAAATCACCCTCATGTTTTCTATGATATTAGAGTCTCTCTTCTAAAACTCTACCATATTCATCCACCTTTCTTCAACCCCATTGAATCTGATCTTTTCCAGGCTACTGTCATCTCTCACCATAACCGCCATAATAGCTTCTGAAGTGGCCTTTCTCCAGGCTCACCTCTCTTAATCCATTCTCTACTCTGCAGCTAGTGAGCATTTAAAACAAAAGTCACTTTCTCCTTTAGATCACTCCAGAGGCTCTTTACCTTCTATAGGATGAGTTCTGCCTGCTTACCTGAGAGATAAGGCCTCTCCAGCCATAGTCCTTAAACATATCCCCTTCATAACCCAGCTTCCAGTGCCACAGAATTTCTCAGGCTCCCTGAGCTGTTCTGTTGTGCTCCACCCCACTTTCATGTGCTGTTTTTGCTGCCTGGAGGGCCCTTCCCCTCACTGGGGTTATTTCTCCTATGACGGCTTCCTGGCTCCCCCTGTCCGGTGTAAAGTAGGCAAATCAATCAGTAGAAAATAGACCCAGAAATGACAAATAATAGAATCAGCAGACCAGAAAGGCAACACAGTTTAATAAATACATTCCATTTTTTTCAAGAAAGTAGAGAAAAGCATGAGCATGATAAGGAGAGAAAAGGAAGATATATATTTACAAAAACTATTACCCTACTTTATGACCTCTTCTTTACAAACTTTTTTTTTTTTT
>NW_012101610.1:1004079-1005178 GCF_000951045.1 Mandrillus leucophaeus
TCTCACTTCTCTTTATTTTCCCTCTTCCTAGATGTGGCCAAAAAAAGCCATTTAAAAAAACTTTACATCTGCCAGAAACAGGGTTCATGGGAGCATGTGGGAGGGTGTCCCCCTCCCTCAGCACATGGAATAACACTTTATGAATACTTAATACATATAAATCGGCATGCTAAACATTTTAAATTTATCATCTAACTTAATCTCAAGGAAAGGAAAGAACTTTTATCGAGGAATGCGAGCTCTTTCAAATTATTAGGCCCAGAGAAGCAGTCAAATGATATAACAATCACATCTTATTCTCCCCCTTTAGAGCTATGTATTCATCTGTCGAAACTGCCTGCTATTGCCACAAGTAGCCATGAATTAACCTAATAACGCCTCACTGGACACGACATCCCACACTCGAAGGCTTAACCATGGGTAGCCAATCACTAATCAATGTTATTTCTGCAATTCAATGAGAATCCGTGGCAGGACTTTGTATCAGTCCAATCCTTGTTCCCCTCCTTTTTTGCCTTTAAAAATCTGCCTGTAATAAAGGCCAAGTGGAGTTCATATCCCAGGTGACTGGTGTCTGAATCTTCCTTATCCTGGCTCAAGTAAACTCTTTACATCATATACTGTGCTTCCGCCTCTTCCTTTGATATAGGGGCTGTTATTCTATTTTACAGAGGAATAAACAGACACAGAGAGGTTTAAGGAACTCCTTGACATCATACAGATAACACCTGCCTGCCATGTATTTAGTGCCTACAGAAGGGTCAGCACTTCAAATCCCAGATGAGGAAGGAAGGGACAAATATTAGGGAACTTGCTCCAGGTTGCACAGTTAGAAAGTGACAGAATGCAAGATTCAAACTTGGATTTGCTTAAAGGTAATACAGGTGCTCTTTCTACCTCCCTGCCTGATCCTCGATGCTGGGCAATGACAAATATAAAATCTACCTCAGGCTGGGTGCGGTTGCTCACATCTGTAATCCCAGCACCTTGGGAGGCCTAGGCAGGTGGGTTGCTTGAGGTCAGGAGCTCGAGACCAGCCTGACCAATATGGTGAAACTCTGTCTGTACTAAAATACAAAAATGAGCCAGGTGAGGTGGC
>NW_012101610.1:1005228-1007005 GCF_000951045.1 Mandrillus leucophaeus
TTTTTTTTTTGAGATGAAGTCTCACTCTTGTTGCCCAGGCTGGAATGCAGTGGCGTGATCTCAGCTCACCACAACCTCTGCCTCTCTGATTCAAGTGATTCTCCTGCCTCAGCCTCCCGAGTAGCTGGGATTACAGGTGGCTGCCACCACGCCTGGCTACTTTTTGTATTTTTAGTAGAGACGGGGTTTTACCACGTTGGCAAGGCTGGTCTTGAACTCCTGACCTTAGGTGATCTGCCTGCCTTAGTCTCCTAAAATGCTGGATTAGAGGCATGAGCCACTCTACAGACTTTCATAATCACATGTAGCAACTACATCTGAAATTATGTTTTTACATCTGTCCCACCTGCACCCTTCACCCCAGACTGTTAGTTCCTTGAGGACAAGGACTTTGTCGCATTCCAACATTATTGGTCGAATAAATGAAGAAACAGGCTGCATCCCTTCTCTTTATCCTTTTACTTCCTCAATCATCCTGCTGTTATCTTCCAGAAGGAGAGGAAACAGCTTCACAGGAAAAGTAGAGGAGATTTTCCCACTTGAATAATTACGGTGAAAGTGCCAAATCAGAATGTGAAATAGGAATTCTGAGCTCTGCACCAGACACTGACTCCCATGCTGTTAGCTGATGTTAAAGAGGGTGGATTTCTTTTCCCTTAGGTCTCACTTTCTGTGCCTTCAGGGGAAGTTGGTTGGAAGTTTGAATGGTTTGTTGTTGTTGTCGTTGTTTTGTATTAAGGAGGGCTGTAATGTAACCAATACAATGGTTATTCATGGACAGTAAGTTGAGAGAAGCTGAAGGGTGATTATTTAATGGCAGGAGGGGGAGAAAAAAAAAGCAAGTATTGTCGGGGGAGGGGAGGGATAGAATTAGGAGATATACCTAATGTAAATGACGAGTTAATGGGTGCAGCACACCAACATGAGACATGTATACATATGTAACAGACCTGCACGTTGTACACATGTACCCTAGAACTTAAAGTATATATATATATGTGTGTGTATATATATAAAGCAAGTCTATAAAGAGCTTGGGACACCAAGTCCAGAACTTCATGCATACAGCAGCCAATTAGCAAATCTTAGAAAGTCTTAGAGAGGGACTTGCAAACACACAAATATCAGAAAAAGCATTTGTAGCGGAGACCAACCAAAACACTGGATTCTGGGAGCCTCTCTCTGAGAGTGGAATTAACTTTGTTTCATAGAAGACTTTATAGGCTGGGTGGGTGGGGAGACGGGGAAGGACCTAGTTGTACGTATTTCATTTCAATGCATAAACATATACCTATATACCTACAAGACACAGGATCTGGATCCAACTTTCTAAGAACCAGGACTTGGACTGTGGGCCCCAGAACATCCGTGAAACTGTTCCCACTTCTTACATGGAAGATGAGCATAGTAGCTGCCCTAAGAACCTGACGGTTGCTAGAGAGAGAAAGGAGACAGGGGATAGGGTGTGTAGTCACTTTGCAATGCATAAAAAAACATCATACAGGCAGAGCCTGCATATGGGCTCATGCCTGTAATCCCAACACTTTGGGAAGCCAAGGCGGGTGGATCACCTGACACCTGGTTAGGAATTCGAGACCAGCCTGGTCAATATGGTGAAACCCTGTCTCTACTAAAAATATAAAAATTAGCCAGGAGTGGTGGTGCGTGCCTGTACTCCAGCTACCCAGGAGGCTAAGGCAGGAGAATCACTTGAACCCGGGAGACGGAGGTTGCAGTGAGCCGAGATCGCACCATTGCACTCCAGCCTGGGTGACAA
>NW_012101610.1:1008320-1012520 GCF_000951045.1 Mandrillus leucophaeus
AGGCAGGAGAATTGCTTGAACCCAGGAGGTGGAGATTGCAGCGAGCTGAGATCGTGCCACTGCATTCCAGCCTGGGAGACAGAGTGAGACTATGTCTCAAAAAAAAAAAAAGAAGAAGAAAAACAACAATAAAAAAACCTACCTTAGTACTGTGGCAAGATGTGTGTGTACATAGGTGTGCATGTGCATGAGAGCATATAAATGTGCATAGTGTGTATGTGTGTATGCATGTGTGCATGAGTGTGCACGTGTGCATGTGTGTACATGTGTGCCCATATGTGCACATTTTTGTGTATGCATATGCTGGCCGCTGCTAGTAGGCAAGGGTAAATGATACTGTATCCATTCGTCCTGAGAAATTGCTAAGGCCCTTTTATCCTCAGCAAGAACTCAGAAGAGTCACTGGACCTGGGACACATGGAGGAGCTTTACAGATGATCTAATTCAACTCCTTTGTGTCCACGAGAAAACTGACACCCAGAGTGCACTGAACCAGGAATCGAGAAATTCCTATTTCAGCCTGACTTCTGCTGATGTGAGCAGTTCAAGAACTGCACTTAACTTCCCTCAGGTCATCTGTAAATGAAGGTAATGATACCTCCTCTGTTATACTTGATGACCTGTGACTTCACTGTTGACAAGGTATGGATATCAAACCTTCTGGCCCGAAAACCGCCCTCTTTTACCCAGCCTAAGGCTGTCTCAAGACAAATCCCCACTGGGGCCTCAGAACCCACCAGTAAATTCAGAACCTGGGAGAGTGCCTTTCTGGTACTGATGCTAAGCAGGAAGCTGATTCAGAACTCTGAGATGCCTTGGGAGAGAAAACGTTCCCTTCCTTGATTGTTTCTGGCTTTTTCTGAAGACCCCAGTGAACCAGCTCCTTGTCCAGTCATTCTCCACTCTTCAGGGACTCCGAGGAACTGGCCTATCTTGTCAAGAGTTCCTCTCTACTTGGCGCTCCTCAGGTGGAAAAGTAGCACTTAGAATCTTGTTCTCAACATATTCCTGTCTGTGTTGCTCCTACGGGTGGTGACAGTAAGTGTGAGTGTGATGAACAAGTGGCTGTCACCTGGTAGCCACATAATGCTTTTACTGTGTTTTATTGGTGTATAATACACAGATCATGCACATACATCACAAGTACAGCTTCATGAATTTTAACAAAATGAACACTCCTGTGTAACCAGCATCCCATTCATGAAATACAACAGTGGCTGCTCCCAGAAACCCCCTCTTGCCTCCCCAGTTCCTACATCTCCCAAGGGCAACCGCTATCCTGACTTCTAGCACCATGGAAGGATTTTGTCTGTTTTGAACTTTATATAAAAGGAATATATGTTATTTGAACTCAGTTTCTTTTTTCTACCTTTTTTTTTATTATTATACTCTAAGTTCTGGGGTACATGTACACAACGTGCAGATTTGTTACGTATGTATACATGCGCCATGTTGGTGTGCTGCACCCATTAACTCATCATTTACATTAGGTATATCTCTTAATGATATCCCTCTCCCCTCCCCCCACCCACGACAGGCCCTGGTGTGTGATGTTCCCCACCCTGTGTCCAAGTGTTCTCACTGTTGAACTCAGTTTCTTATTAATGTGTGCAACATTCTCTTTGTGAACCTGATCCATATTGTTGTGTTTAATTATACTTGGATCTCATTCTGATTGCTGACATGATTCTGTTGGAAGAATAAAGCCTAATTTATTGATCCATTCTACTGTTGATGGACACGTGGGCTGTCTCCAGCTTTCAGCTACTGGTAAGCATGCTGCTTTCTTATTCATGCCTTTTTGGTGAGCGCAGAAGCTCATCTTCGTGAAGTGTATATATTCAGCTTTGGTGACTACTGCTAAGCAGTTTTACAAAGTGATTGTAACTCCACCAGTCGTCATGGTTTTAACATTCCAAGATTCTTTAGCCTCCAGTATCTAGTAACAATTGACTCTACTTCCTTTGGTTCCGAAGACACCCTTGTCTTTTTCTCCTCCAGGACCTTTGCACATGCTATTCTCTTGGCTGTTACAGTCTTTCCAGCTGATCTTCACATGGGCAAGCCTCACTCTTTAGGTCCCTGTGTACACGTTACCACCCTCAGGACGGCCCTGTGCCTGTTATACTCATGACTTCATGCACAGCATCAAGCCCATGTTCAGTAAATGGTTAGCCCTAAACAAATGTTAGCTAATACTGTTGTTGTTGCAATAAATAGTCTTTAAGTTTCCCTTTCCAAAATTCTGTGACTCTAGGAAGTCAGACTGCCCAACTCTTATCTTGTGTGCGGATCCAGATGTGCCCCAGGGTTCTAAATCCCTTACAGAAGAAGGGCAGCTGGCAGTTCCTATTTCTCCCAGTCCCCAGGGCTGCATCTGTATTGTACCTGCTCTCTACTAAACAGCCAATAGAGGGCACTGTGGGAACACGTCCGCGGAAGGAGGGAGGCGTTGGTCAGAGCTCAGATGACACAGAATTAGAGCCGGAAGGGATCTTAAAAACCCATCTAGACCCAAACCTTCATTTTACAGATGAACAAACAGATGCCCAGACAGGAGATGTGACTTGCCCAAGGTCACACAGCTACTGCGTGGAGAGCGGAGATGACTCTTACCCCCTTGGCGTTCTCCACTCTGCGGGGGCGTTGCCAAGAACTGAATGAGGCAGCTGGCCCCAGGTGCTGAAGCTTTGAGCCAGCCAAGGCCTCTGTTTGCCAAGCCTATCACTGTCCTCAGTTTTCTCCTTCCTCCCCACTATTCCGTGAGAGAAAGGCTCTAGATGTTGGAAGTAGGACAAAACACACACTATCCCTTTGATTTTACAATTATCTTTGAGAAAGCATTTCACTGTCCTTAATAATGACTGCCAATTATTGGAACTTTCTACGTGCCAAATATCATACTGCATGCATTACATGCATTACCAAGAATGGTTTTAGGGTTTATTACCTCCCTTCTGGGAGTCTTTCCCTATCTCCCCATTGAAAAAGATTGCTCTCTCTCCCATTTCCTATCACATCAGCCAGTTTACTTCCTTCGCAGCTCTTATAATTATTTTTATAATCGTAAGACTGACTTACTCATCGACTTATCTATCATCTGCTTCATTTCCTCCCCTCCTTCTGGTAGACTTGAACTGCATGAAAGAAGGATTCTGGAGCTAGATAGGCCTGGGTTCAAATCCCAGTTCATTCACTTACTAGCCTTATGGACTTGAATTCATTACTGAAACTCTCTGAGGCTGCTTCTCCCTTTGTAAAATGGGGACTCATGCTTGGCCAACGTTCTTGATTCTTTTGGGCCTCAGTTACCAAATCTAAGGGAGGATAATAACCCTTCATCTGCTGGAGAGAAGAGTCTCACAAGATGTCCTGAAAGTCTTGGAGCCGTGGTCAAAGGAGAACATAATGGTGTTGCCCAGCTATGGGGCCATGACTGGGCACATGGTTTACAGATGCAAGTGGAACAGAAAGAAGAGAAAATTGGAAGATTTGAATTTAGGAGGCAAGGTTCCATTGTCCACACCGTTAACCATTATAGTATGTGCCTTTTCAACCCTAGTTGCATCCATCCTGTCAGTTTCTCAGGTCCACTAACAATGAACCAGTCACTGAACTTAGGCTTCAGCCATCTTATTCCAGGGTTTCTCAAGCTCAGTGCTATTTGCCGTTTTAGAGTTGAAGCAGCTAAGGCTCAGAGAGGTTAAGTTATTTGCATACAGCTGAACAGAGTTTGAACTTGTTCCTCTATGGTTTGTTTCATGCCTGGAGCAGCCAGTCTTGCTCTCACCAACAGCTGCCAGAATCCAGCCAATAAATCAATGAGATGCCAACAAGGAGTCTTCAGACTCATGCTGAGGACACCATAGAATAGATTCATGGAATAATTCCATCTATTCTGGATGTGTCTATATCCTAGCATCTCCCAAGACATTGTTTAACCTCAAGCTAAATTCCAAGGCTGTTACTTCCCCTTGTCTTGCTGTTGCCCTAAAATGTGTTTATTTCCCTGTGACTCAGAAAAGTCCTCACTCTTGGCAGCCAGAGTGGTGAATCACATGGTGACTTTTTACCTGCCATTGGCACTAGGCAAACAGATCACCACTGCAGGAATCTATTCCCACCCTTCTTGGAGCTTACTGCTGTTAGGACCTGCACTCAGCCATGATGGTTTGTTTATGTGTGTCTCTCTACCTTTCT
>NW_012101610.1:1017910-1020293 GCF_000951045.1 Mandrillus leucophaeus
AGAGCCCAAGAGTGGAAGATACTTGCCCAGGGTTATTGTGGTAGGAACTACTTGTTACTACTAGTTAGAATTAGCAACAGCCATTCTCTTCTTCATTCTAACTAGTAGTAAAGAGTAGATACTTATAATCAGAACCCAGATTTTGTTGGTGGTGGTCATATGCTCAATTAGAAAAACTACATTTCCCAGCCTCCCTTTCAGAGAAAAGTGGTCATGGACTAAGTTCTGGCCAATGAGATTTAAGTAAGAGGGGAGATATAAGTGTGGCTTCCAAAAAAATTCCCTTAAAAGAAAGTCTAAGCCAGAGTGTCCAATCTTTTGGCTTCCCTGGGCCACAGTGGAAGAAGAATTGCCTTGGGCCACACATAAAATACATTGACACTAATGATAACTGATGAGCTAAAAAAAAAAAAATCCTAAAACAAACATCTCATAATGTTTTAAGAAAGTTTGTGAATTTGTGTTGGGCCACATTCAAAGCTGTCAGGCTGCATGTAGCCCGTGGATTAGACAAGCTTGGTCTAAACCTTTGCTTTTTCCTCCTTTCTTCTTCTAGAATTCAAACACAAAGGCCAGAGGTGTCCATTCTATGCCTGTGAGGCGATCTTGACCATGAAAGTCACCAACTAAAGGCAGTAGACCAGAAAGTTAAAAATCTAGAATATTGCTGACATCTTGGACCTACCACGATTACCCTGGATCACCTACCTCTGCATTTTACGTCACATGAAACAAAAATAAACCTCTTGAATACGTCATTGTTATTTGGGTTTTCTGCTTATATGCAGCCAACTCAATCCATAGCTATTATGGTCACTAATGAAATTAGTGGCACAGCCAGGACTTGAAGCCAGGGACTCCATACCTTTCGTTGGGATGGCAAGAAAGCTAGTGTGTCTACCCACAATGGACATGGTTAAGGAAATGCTGTCCTGGAGACATTCCTATAATACAAGTGTTCTTAAACTGTGGTCCCCAGAACAGGAGCATCAGCATTACCTGGGAACTTGGTAGACATGCAAATTTGCAGGCCTCATGGAGACCTACCGAATCAGAAACTTTGGGATGGGGTCCAGCAATCTCCATTTTTCAGAAGCTTTCCAGATGATTCCCGTGCAAGCTAAAATTTGCAAAGCACTACTGAGATAACATTGTAGTATCCCCTAAGGGAAGCACAAATAAAGCAGGTTATTTCTGCAGCCTGGTGAGGCTTCTACGAAATGTAGAAGGTGCAGAAGTCACTCCCGGGTCAGAAAGAAGGGAGCTCCCTCCAGGTTCAAGAACGCACAGGCTCCCGCAGACAGAATAGGTGCATTGTACTTGCATTTTTATTCACTTCTACTGAGTGTGGTCTGCAGATTAGCAGCACTGACTTCACCCAGGAGTTTCTTGGAAATGTGTAATTTCAGTTCCCATTCTGGACCTACTGAATCGGAATCTGCATTTTGATACAATCCCCTGATGATTCGTACATACATTGAAATTTGAGTGCCCAACTCAGTGAAGCTGGAGATAGGAACAAGATGGTCCAGGTCCTGATGCTTACAAGGACATGCTTGAGGTCCTTGTATGCTTGTGAGACTATTGCACCCAAACCTGGTGCCAGACAAAGAAGATGTGGACACAAAACTGACAATCAGAGCAGCTGCCATCTGGTACCTATTCCTTGCACCTTCCCCATTTTGCTGCCTTCTTTTTGCCCCCAAACATCCTCCTCTACATCTGGCAGCCTAGTGGTTAAGAGAGAGCATTCTGGAGTTTGATTTGCCTTGATTCAACCTTATAACTCCTTGCTGTGTGATCTTTGAGTCTGAGCCTGGGCAGTGACTTCATAGAGTTGTCATGGAGATTAAATGAGTTAATACTTCTAAAACACCCAGCCTGGAGCTACTAAATTCTGGATCTGTATTAGCATCACCTGAGGGGCTTTTAAAAAGTACTGATGACTGGGCTATCCCAAACCAATTACATAAGACTCTCTAGGGATGGAGCCTAGCATTCATATTCAAACAGATCAAGCACAAACCTCTGTAGATTTTTCTAACATGCAGCCAGGACAGAGAGCCACTGACCTAAAGCAATGCCAGGCACATAGTAAATGCTCCATAAATGCTAGCTATTGCTATGCACACGGTGTACCCTTCCTCATGCACACACCAGACTGTCTCAGGCCTTTGCTCCAGTCCTGGAGATTGCCTTAAATGACCCGGTTCTCCCAGACAGCCTGGCAAACAGCCATTTTTCCTAGATTCTGTATGAAACTTACCACCCTCATGATGCCTTCCCTGATTCCTCCAAACAGAACTGACCAGGTTTCTCCTCCAGGTTCCAGTGTAACTGAACTGAGAATACAAATACTGACTTTACCCTGTTGCAAAGTATT
>NW_012101610.1:1020773-1021901 GCF_000951045.1 Mandrillus leucophaeus
GGGTCTAAGAAATCCTCCTGCCTCAGTCTTCCAAGTATTAATAACTAAGACTACAGGTGCTCCACTGTCACACCCAGCTAAGCTTTTACTTTTTATTTTTTTAGAGACAGAGTCTTGCTATGTTGCCCAGGCTGGTCTCAAACTGTTGGCCTCAAGAGGTCCTCCTGCCTCGACTTCCCAAAGTGCTGGGACTACAGGCATGAACAGTTGCTCTCAGTCCATTTTCTTTTGTGCTCCACAGAAGCACTTCATAAGGCAGATAGCATTGAATGCTCCGTTGTATACAGACGAGGAGGAGATGAGGGTTCTTAAGCAGTAACGTGCTTAAGATCTCCCAGCTGGTAAGTTGGGGAGGTGATATTTGCACTCATCCCCAGCTGCTCCAGAATCTCCCCACTAAACCACA
This sequence comes from Mandrillus leucophaeus, assembly GCF_000951045.1. Lineage (NCBI taxonomy): Eukaryota > Metazoa > Chordata > Mammalia > Primates > Cercopithecidae > Mandrillus > Mandrillus leucophaeus. The sequence continues at coordinate 1,021,180 of NW_012101610.1, forward strand.
CTACTCTTAACCTGTCTGCAGATCTGTCTCCTGCTAAAGTACATTACAATTTTCAAGGACAAGGATTGTGTATAATTTATCATTCTATTCCTAACACCTGGGACATGTTAGGCACATAATGATTTAATTAATTACCTGTCAGGGTAGGTGTGCTCTATATTCGCCACCTACTGTGTGCCAGGCAATTGACTTACCACTTTCCCAATGCTGGAGACAAGAAAATGTAGAGTTTGGAACCAAGAACCCTGGAAGCAGTCTCCCTAGGATTAAAGACCATCCCAATGACTCCAGTACTGGCGGCCTCAGGCAAGCACGCAGCCTCTCTCAAGAGTCAGCTCCTCAGCTGCAAATGGCACAATGCATGCGGTGACTTCACAGGACTGAGTTGTGCACCAAGACACTCAGCACAGTGTCTGGAACATAACGAGGGCTCCATAAATGGGGCCCACTATTGTCATCTCATTTTATCCTCACAGTTACTCAGTGAGGTGGATGCTATTACCATACTTGTATTTGTTGGGGTTTTTTTTGTTTGTTTTGTTTTGTTTGTTTTTGAGACGGAGTCACACTCTGTCACCCAGGCTGGAGTTCAATGGCACGATCTCTGCTCACCGCAACCTCCGCCTCCTGGGTTCAAGCGATTGTCCTGCCTCAGCCTCCCGAGTAGTTGAGATTATAGGCACCTGCCACTATGCCCAGTTAATTTTTGTATTTTTAGTAGA
>NW_012101610.1:1022266-1049146 GCF_000951045.1 Mandrillus leucophaeus
GGCTTGCTGGAAGGAAAAAGCTGCCTCCAGCCTCTTGGCTCAGAAAGAAATCCTGTCCTCTCCCATTTGCTGCTTCTCTGTGGGATTCCAAGAGAGAGCTGGCTTGAGACCCCAAGCCCCGGAGGGGTGATGACCTGATGGCTGGCTGGGGCAGGAAGAAGTGGGCAAGGGAGTTTGGGGTCAAGTGCAGGGAGAGGACAGAGGCAGGGACACTTGGAGGGGAAAAGCGGGCAGCAGGATGGGGGGAACCGGTGGTGACAGCACAGGACAATTGTCAAGAGCAGATGGAAAGGTGTCTGGGACAGTGGGGGGCAGGGAGCTAGGGGGCTGAAGGAGGCCTCGTGGTGCTGAGTTCCATGCAGAAGAGCTGTTGCCATGGTGACGCGGAGAGCCAGATCGATGCTTGGCGTTGGATGAAGCTCTCAGTCACTGCCAGCTCCCTCCCCCTCCTCTCTCCCCTGACGTGAGGAGTGTATGAGTGTGGGGGAGGCTGGGGAGGGGTCATTCCTCTCTCCCCAGAGCCTCCTGGAGTGATGACAGGGGTGTCCCCATCCTCCCAGATCATGGGCCTTGGCAGGGGGAAGATGGGAGCCTTCTGCCACCTCCAGACCCTTTGACTTGGAAGAAATGGTACAAGGAGGGAGAATAGGGATCCCTGGAGACCCCAGGAAACCTCTCAGCTATTGTCACTAGGGCTCAAAGGTACAGGAGCCAGGTGTCACCTCTCTCCCCTGCGTCATGCAGAGATCTGCAAAGGGAGTGCAAGGCGTGAATTCATTCCTTTCTATGTCCCCTCTTCATGACGTGAAAAACTGCAGCAGGGAATAGATTTTCTCTGAGATTCCTTCCAGCTCTAAAAGCAATGATTTTTTTTTTCCTTTTTTTTTTCCTGTTAGCCTTATGATGGGGACTACTCTTCTGGAATGACTGCAGGGCCATGACCCCATGAAATCTCTTCCTGCCTCAATACAGCTCTCCCCACTGGCCAGTCGAAAAGCCCAGAATTCTATTCGAGAGTCATTTCTTTGAGCTTCGTATAAAAACGAAAATACCCTAGGGGAAGGACAATGTCTTAACATAATACCCAGGTGACAGGCCTGAGGTTCTGGACTTCTGAGACCAAGGTTGAAATGCTGAACCCTCTACTGACTCACTCTTTGATCCTAGCAAGCTATGCAACTTGTCTGGGCCTTAGTTCCCTCCTTTGAAAGGTAGGGATTGGAAGAATATTAATACAAGGGGACACTGGGGTATTAAATGAGATAATAAAAACATATATATTTAAAAGCATAAATCATTATGTAAGTATTATAAATTATCATTAGTCATACCTGAGTGAATCTGAGCATCAGCTCTGATAGGGAAGGGGTTTTCCTGATCACGAAGAGATGGGAACAAGCCCTGAGCACCTACTGGGTGCCTGGCACTTCACTAATGTATCCCTTCTGATCTCCTCAATGATGCTGGTAGGCATAGTATCCCCAAATTCCAGATAAAGAAACAAAGTCTCAGAGGGGTTAAATATATTTCCAAGGTCTCAGTAAAGGTTGGGAACCAGGCTAGTATTCAAACTCAGGTCTCTCTGACTCCAAAATCCTCTTTGCAAGTACAGTTGTAGAGCAGTCTCCCATCCAAGGAGGGCCAGGTGTGGGACCATCTTGGCATGAGATGTGAGAGGTCTGGGTGAGGGAGCAGTGGGGAGCAGACTGGTGAGAAATGGAGAATCAATTTTGTCCACCTCCACTTTGGGAGTCCCAGAAGGAGAATTTCTCAATGAGTCCAAGTTCAAGCAGACACATCAGGGGTAAATAGATGTGAGCCGTGAGCCATTGATTTCAGCTAAGGAGGGAAGAAAGGAAAGAAGGAAAGAAGGAAGGAAGGGAAGAAGGGAGGAAGGGAAAACAGTGAGCAAGAAATCCTGAAGCCAGGTGCGGTGGCTTACTCCTGTAATCCCAGCACTTTGGGAGGCCAAGGTGGGCGGATCACGAGGTCAAGAGATCGAGACCATCCTGGCCAACATGGTGAAGCTCGTCTCTACTAAATATTCAAAAATTAGCTGGGCATGATGGGACGCACCTGTAGTCCCAACTACTTGGGAGGCTGAGGCAGGAGAATCACTTGAACCTGGGAGGCAGAGTTTGCAGTGAACTGAGATCCCGCTACTGCACTCCAGCTTGGCGACAGGGCGAGACTCTGTCTCATTAAAATAAATAAATAAATAAACGAAAGAAATACTGGCTCCACTGTAATGAATCTCCCCTTTCTCTAGTGCAGGGGTCACAGGAGTTCCCCGAAAGATTCTGCCTTGACAATCTAAAGATGCCCCACCCAGTCAACCCCAACTTCCCTTAAAGTCTGGCCTTCTTGGGGAGTGCAGGGTGGAAGGGGCATGCATTTCAGATCAAAGCAAGAAGTTGAAACAGAGAGTGGGGCTTTTCTAGAGGGGAGAAAGAAAGCATCCTCACTCTGAAAAAAAGGAGGGAGAGACCAGAATGAACTACACAGGTGCCCCAAGCACCCCAGAGATTCCAAGAAACTCAAAGCTGCTAAATGCCTGGCAGCAGCCCCTGAGCTTCCAGCCTGGAGCCAGCACAGTGTGTGGGAGGCTGTGGGTGCAAGCTGGCCCTGCAGAGAGGAAGAAAGGGCTTTGGGAGAGGGCTGGCACCAAGAAGAAGGCAACGAGCTCGGGTAACAGTGCTGTGGATGCCAGCCTTCTGCTGTCTGCTTTAGTTTGAAATTGAGTAAGTTTTTTAAAAAGGAGTACATTTTTGTCTTATTTTGAAAATGAAATTTGCCTGCACATGGTGGCAAACTTGCCTGTTAAGAGAAATCTTGGGTTCTTCTTTGGGTCCAGCCCCTTGTTAGCTGTTTGACGCCCCCCAAGTATTAGTGTCTTTGTTGGAAAACTGGGCATGGGGACATCTACGTTAAAGGATGGTTGCAGGGATTAAATGAAATGATGTGTGAACAATAGCTTAAAGCAAAGTCTGTTTTACAACTCTGATGTGCAAAGGGGCTACATAGGATTTCTCTTAGAACCCCTGGGTCCAGCCAGGCATGGTGGCTCACACCCATGAAACCAGCACTTTTGGAGGCGAAGGTAGCCAGATCACCAGAGGTCAGGAGTTCGAGACCAGCCTGGCCAACACGGCAAAAGCCCGTCTCTAAAAAAAATACAAGAATTAGCTGGTTTTGGTGTCGTATTCCTATAATCACAATTACTTGGGAAGCAGAGGCACGAGAATCACTCGAACCTGGAACCCAGGAGGCAGAGGTTGCAGTGAGCCAAGATCATGCTACTGCACTACAGTCTGGGCGATAGAGCAAGACTCCGTCTCAAAATAATAATAATAATAATAATTATTATTATTATTCTTAGAAGAAGAAGAAGAAGAAGAGGAAGAGGAAGAGGAAGAGGAAGAGGAAGAAGCAGCTATTTCTGAGGAGCCTAAGCAGCAGGACACACCAGGATTGCTTGAGCCCAGGAGTTTAAAACCAGCCTGGGCAACATAGCAAGGCCCCATCTCTAAAAAAAAAATTAGCTGAGCATGGTGGTGTGTACCTGTAGACCCAGCTGCGTAGAAGGCCAAGGTAGGAGGATCCCTTGAGCCTTGAGTCCAGGAGTGTGAGGTTGCAGTGACCTACAGTCGCACCACTGCACTCCAGCCTGGATGACAGAGCGAGATCCTGTCTCAAAAAAAGTAGAAGGACATTGCTGAGGTTGTGGGGAAGAGACTGCAAGGCGATGGGGTAGGACGTGATGTCCTGCAAGAACAGAACAGAGCATTTCCTTTCCACAGGGTGGCATACCTTTGGCCCCATTTTATAGATGAGGGGACTAACACTTAGAGAGAAACCCGTAAAGTCCATATTTAGCCAAGTTTACCTGGTCACCAAGTTCCACCAAGTTGTAGAACCAGAACACAGGTCCAAGTGTTTCTGCTTCCCAAGCCCAGGCCTTTTCCACCCTGTCCTCAGAGACAGCAGCACTTGAAGGCAGGTGGCCCCGGGTGCCAGTTCCGCCTTTGCTACCTAAGGCAAGGGATTTCATCTCCCTGAGCCTCAGTTTCCTCATCTGTAAAGGGAGGATTCTTTAAGCTCATATGCAGAAGAGAGCCTAGTAATTTCAGGTGCACAAGGGTGTTTTGGGAAGACGCTGTTCTGAGAACTTGGAATGCCGGCTCCAGTCTTGCCTCTGCCTTACTTTGCTGTGTGACCCTAGACAAGTCCCAGCTTCTCTGGGATTTAGACCATTAGAATTCTCAGGGAAATGAAACACACAAATGTGTGTTCTGGAGATTCTGATTTAGTTGATCTGGGACTAGGCCTATACATTGGATTCTTTTAAGTCCTCCAGTTGCTTTGATTATGCCACCAATTGAGATGACAGCAGTGATTCTGAGTGATCCCTGAACCAGCAACATGGCATCACCTGGGCATGTGAGAAATTCAAAATTTTAGCCCCCACCCAGCCCTCTGCATGGACCTACAGAATTAGAAATTTAGGGGGTGGATGGACCCAGTAATCTGTTTTTACAAGCTCCCCACGTGATTCTTCTTTTTTTTCCAGACAGTCTTGCTCTGTTGCCCAGGCTGGAGTGCAGTGGCATGATCTCAGCTGACTACAACCTCTGCCTCCCGTGTTGAAGCGATTCTCTTGCCTGAGCCTCCTGAGTAGCTACAGATGTGCGCCACATACCCAGCTAATTTTTGTGTTTTTAGTAGAGACGGAGTTTTGCCATGTTGGCCAGGCTGGTCTCAAACTTCTGACCTCAGGTGATCCACCTGCCTCAGCCTCCCAAAGTACTGAGATTACAGGCACGAGCCACCACACCTGGTCCTCACGTGATTCTGATGTGCCTTCAAGTTTGAGGGCCCGTGGGTTGCAGGATTCAGCCATAAGATCCTACACTTTTTTTTTTTTTTGAGAGAGACTTTCGCTCTTGTGGCCCAGGCTGGAGTGCAATGGTGCGATCTCGCTCACCACAGCCTCTGCCTACTAGGTTCAAGTGATTCTCCTGCCTCAGCCTCCTGACTAGCTGGGATTACAGGTATGCACCACCACACCGGTACTTTTGTATTTTTAGTAGAGACGGGGTTTCTCCATGTTGGTCAGACTGGTCTTGAACTGCTGACCTCAGGTGATCTGCCCACCTCGGCAAAGTGCTGGGATTACAGGCATGAGCCACCTTACCAGACCAAGATCTTACACTTTTAAAGTGCATCAGAGGAGCAAGATGAAAGAACCAGGTAAGAGTAGGAGAAAGTGTGGATGAAATCTAGAAAACAAAGTGGGATGGGAGAAGAGACCCCCAAAATCAAGAGATGACCTCAGCCTTGTCCCTTGGTAGACTGGCACTGCAGGCTATGAAATCAGCTGAAAAATTTCAAAGGTCCCCAAGGACATGCTTCTCAAAGTGGGGCACGCAGCAGGAGTGGTTGAAGCCACAGAAAAAGGATGGTGCATCTTCCTGGAAAGACAATTTACTGGAAAATGTTTTAGGGGGAAAAAAGTTAAATTATTTCATCAATGCGTAATAGAAAACATGACCGTTAGATTAAAGCAAACAGATATATTATGACATAGAATACCACCTGCTTATACACTGATAAAATAAAAGAAAGGCCTCAAAGACATTCGATATTTGTAGTTGGGAGTTTTGAACGGAAGCCTCAGACCCCAGGGCAGGCCAGTTCTCTCTTCCTTGCCCTTTGGACAACCTCCGTGGAAAATACAACCATTAATGAATGAATTAATGGATTCACTGATTCATCGATTGATTGGTTAGACAAATGGTTGAGTCTCTACCTTGTGCCAAATGCTATACTAGACAACACAGATATACTACTAACAAAAATAGGCAGAGTTTCTGCACCGGACAAGCTTAGAGTGTAATAGAGCCCAAACATTAATCCAATTGTCCCACAAATAGCTACATAATTACAAACTGTGATAAGCATTCTGAACTAAAGACAAAGGGAGGTCTAAGAACATGCGATAGGGGACTTCACTCTACTACACCTAGAGTGAGGTCAGGACAGGCTTCTCGAGGAAGTGACATTTGAACTCTGACCTCAAGACACATGCACACTTCACTTCCATGAAGACACGAAACAGAAGCGCTGTTCCAGGGGTGGGCATCTGAAGCTGGCAGCCAAGTCTTGGCTCACTCTGGCTTCTCTGCCTGGAACGCCTGGAAATTCTCTTTCTCCTAAATCTATTTAGCCCCTCCCGAGGGCCCACATCAGCCCTAGCCCCCTCCAAGAAACACTTCCTGTCCTGCACTGCCCACTCTCACCTCTCCATCCTCTGAATTTCCATGGTTCGTTCTTCCAGCACCTACTTAATTCCTGGCATTTGAGTTCTACCTCTATGATGTTTCCTATCTAGATAACAGCAACACTAAAGTTGACTTAATCATGTTCTTCCATTTTTATTTATAGAAATGCATTTTAAAGGAAACTTTTATTCAACATTATAGGGAAGCCATCAATAAGTAATGCCATAAATATGCCATAGATAAAAGGTAACTACTAAAATAAGTGACTCTCCTTTTTTTATAAAGGAAGACAGGCAAGAGTTCCAAGGGTTTTAAAGGCACATCAGCACTTACTGAGACTTTCTCCTTGACACATCACAAAGACTGAAGAAAATATGAGAGGGGAAGGTGTTTTCACTCTGATTGGCTGTGATTTGTCCATGCAGCTCCCAAAATAACTTCCTGTTCCACTAATGGTACATAGCATTGTATTTTTTGTTGTTGCGTGTATGCTTCATGTTTTATTTTGTTTTCAAGAGAATGTCCGGGCTCTCTAACAAAAGTGTAAAATCCTCAAGGACAAAGGTTCCCTTACATACCCCACACCCACAGCACCTACAGCAAGCGTCAAATGTTTCTTGTTTAAGAGGAAATTGTTTTGACTTGCCACGACCCACAAGTGCTGAGATTTGTTGAGTCCTTAATCTCTTCCGTGAACTGTGCTAAATGCCTTACACGTGTTTCTTCATTCCATTCTCATCACAATAACACTGGAGTCAGACATGGTATTATCATTTCAGTTCTGCAGAAGAAGAAACTGAGGTTCAAGAGAGGCAGGGAAAAAGATTTGGTTAAGGTTGTGCAGGAAGTAGAGGCAGTGCTGAGCCTGGAATCCAGATCCTGCCCTGAAATGCTCATGCTCACTGAAGCCAGTTAATCTGATCGCGTGGACACAGAGGAGCTTATTCAGGCCTGAAACATAGACTTTAAAATTTTTTTTAATTTTTGCAGGTACATAGTAGGTGTACTTATCGGGTACATAAAGTGTTTTGACACAGGCAGCAATGCATAGTAAGCACATCATGGAGAATGGGGTGTTCACCTCCTCAAGCACTTATCCTTTGAGTTACAAACAATCCAATTACACTCTTGTAGGTATTTTTAAGTGTACAATTAAGTTATTATTGACTATAGTCACTCTGTTTTGCTATCAAATAGTAGGTCTTATACATTCTTTCTGTTTTTGTACCCATTAACCCTCTCCCTTCCCTCTCACCTGCCCTGTTCACTATCCTTCCCCTCTGGTTACATCTTTCCACTCTCTATGTCCATGAGTTCAATTGTTTTGATTTTTAGATACCACAAATAAGTGAGAACATACGAAGTTTGTCTTTCAGTCCTCGGCTTATTTCACTTCACATAATGATTTCCGGTCCCATCTATGTTGCTGCAAACGACAGGATCTTATTCTTTTTTACGGCTGAATAGTACTCCATTGTGTACATGTACCACATTTTCTTTATCCATTCATCTGTTGATGGACACTTAGGTTGCTTCCAAATGTTGGCTATTGTGAATAGTGCTGCAATAAACATGGGAGTGCAGATATCTCTTTGACATACTGAGGTTCTTTCTTTTGGGTGTATACCCAGCAGTGGGATTGCTGGATCATATGGTAGCTCTATTTTTAGCTTTTTGAGGAACCTCCAAAGTGTTCTCTATAGTGGTTGTACTAATTTACATTCTCACCCTCAGTGTACAAGGGTTCCCTTTCTGCACATCCTCGCCAGCATTTGCCATTGCCTGTCTTTTGGTTATAAGCCATTTTAACTGGAGTGAGATAATATCCTATTGCAGGCTTGATTTGCATTTCTGTGGTGATCAGTGATGTTGAGCATCTTTTCATAAGCCTGTTTGCCATTTGTATGTTTTCTTCTGAGAAGTGTCTATTCAATTATTCTGGCATTTTAAAAAATCAGATTATTAGATTTTTTTCCTATAGGGTTCTTTGAGCTCCTGATATAGTCTGGTTATTAATCTCTTGTTAGATGGATAGTTTGCAAATATTGTCTCTCAGTGTGGGTCATCTCTTCACTTTGTTGATTGTTTCCTTCACTGTGCAGAAGCCCTTCACCTTGATGTGATCCCATTTGTCCATTTTTTGCTTTGGTTGGCTGTGCTCATGGGGTATTGCTCAAGAAATTTTTGCCTAGAGCGATGTCCTGGAGAGTTTCCCCAGTGATTTTTTTGGGGGCGTTTCATAGTTTGAGGTCTTAGATTTAAGTGTTTAATCTGCTTTGATCTGATTTTTTAAATAATCATGGGCATTTATTCTAATCAACAGTGCCCATGTTTACAGAAGGGTTTCATCCTATAGGAGTCTAATGAAAATGAAATGAGAGCATAGATATGAAAAGGGGGGGGGGAAAAGAAAGACATAATGCCAAGCACCCAGACAGCCTCAGTCAAGTCCATCAGAAAGCATGCCTCCACTGTGAGGTCTTTTGTAACACCCCATTGCCTGCCGCATGGGTCTAAGACGCTCAACTTGCATGTACCACCACGATGATCGTCACCATCTATACTACCTCTACTCTTATTAATATTAAACAATTGGACTTTATTTTGATGCATTTATATGATTCCAAATGCAAAAGTTATAAAGAAATACAGAGCAAAAGCTCTCCCATCCACCCTGTCCACCAGGTCCCCTTTCCAGAGACAACCACCAATGTCCATGTCTTGCTTGTCAATTCGGAGAAAGTCTATTTATATGTAAGCAAACACAAACTCACACACACACCTTTTTTTTTTTTTTTTTTTTTTTTGAGACAGTCTCTCTCTGTTACCCAGGCTGGAGTGCCGTGGTGCAATCCTAACTCATTGCACCCTGGCTTCCTGGGCTCAGGCAATCCTCCCACCTCAGCCTCCTGAGTAGCTAGGACTGCAGGTGCATAGCACCATGTCCAACTAATTAAAAAAATGTAGAAATAGGGTCTTGATATGTTGCCCAGGCTGATCTTAAATTCCTGGCCTCAAGCAATTCTCCCACCTTGGTCTCCTAAAGTGCTGAAATTATAGATGTGAGCCAGTGCCTGGCTGAGACACTCTCTTTTCAAACACAAATGGGAACGTAACAGATATAATGTTCACCAATTGCTTTTATAACTTAACATTATACCTTAGAGCTTGTTCTATATTAGAATATAAAAAGCTTCTTCATTTTTTTAAAGCTGCTTTGAATTCACTTGTCCTATTCTTCAACCAGTCCCCAACTGATAGGCATTGAGGTGGTAACCAATTTTTTGAATGTCACAAACCATGCAGTATGAATAATCTCCCAATTGTAACATGAATGTTGTAACATCTTTCTTTCAACTGTTTTGAAAAAAAAATTCTCTCATCCTAGGCAGTATCTATGAAATCACAGGTTAGGTGGACTAATTATATATTTTTCTAATTCATGTTAAGATAAATTGATAAGTAACCCATAACTATCTAAATAAGAGTGCCTGCCTGTGTATCACCTATAATAAGTTTACTTAGCCCCCGGGTCATGCACCTACTATTTAGAGAAACACTGGCCTCTTGGATGTGTTCCAAACTCCTTGGCCAGGCACACAAGGTCCTTCAGGGTGTTCCCCTTACCTCCCTCTCCAAACTTATTTCTCAGATATTCTATACTCCAGCCTTGTTGATCATATGCAGTGTTAACTTCGTGCCAAATTTGATCATTCCCAATGAGTTTGCACATGCTGTTCCACTGTCTGTCTCCTGTAGAATCCTTGTAGTCTCTTCAAGTCACAGTTCAAGTTCTCCCTCTCCAGGAAGCCCTCTCTGCCTTCTTCATCAAGACCGCACATCCACACATGAGTACCTGCTTCTACCATAGCAATTAGTACATATAGTTAGTGTGGCAGAGTGGTTAAGAGAGCAGCATCTGAAATTGGGTTGCCTAGGTTCGAATCCCAACTCTACTACTTACCAGCTGCCTAACACTGGCCTAATTGTTTAATCTCTTGGGGCCTCAATTCTCCCATCTGTAAAATGATGGATAAATGGATAGCTTCTACCTTATAGCTACTCTAAGAATCAAAATGTGTTTAGCAGAATGCCTGGCATGGAGCAAATGATTAATACATGTTCATTATAGCCACTATCCTGACATCTCTGTTTCCTCCACTGGGCTATTAATTCTTTTGAGCTTCTCAGCTCTTTATTTACAAATCCTGTCGGTCTTATCTCCAAAATAGATGTCATTTCTGAGCACATCTCCCTTTGTCCGTTAGCACCAGTCTAGTGCGAGCCACCATCTTGTCCCACCCAGACATCAGCCTCCTAACAGCCTGCATGCACCATCTCAATCCCCTTTGATCTGTGTTTTCTGCGTTCAGAGTGATCCTTTCGAACAGAAGTCAGCTTAGGTCTCATCTTGCTGTGAACTTCCAGTGTTTTCTCATCATTCTTAAAATAAAGCCCAAAGTCCTTACAATGACATACAAGGCCTTGCGATCTGGCCCCTGCCTCCCTCTCTGCCCTCAGGCTTCCTCTCCTCCAGCCACACTGGCCTCCCTGCTATTCCTCAGACACAGGGAGCAAGTCTCCATCTCACAGTTTTGCACTGGCCATTCCCTCTGTCTGCTCTTCTCCCAAATACTTACACAGATTTCTCAGTTCCTTCAGGCTGCTTCACAAGGGCCACCTCCTTAGGCCCTCCCCACTCCATCCCAAATGACCATCGCAATCACTCTCTAGTCCTTCTCTATTCAAAACACACATGGATTCCTAATACGATGTTTATATCTGTCTCTCTGCTCCATTAAAATGTATGCTCCATTAGGACAGGGACTTTATTCATGACTGTATCCCCAGTCCCGAAGCCTGTGCCTAGCACATAGTAGGTGCTCAATAAATATTTGCTGCATGGAGAAATGAATGACTGCAGTGCCAAGCACAGGGCTGGGTACATTTGTGAGGTTTAGTAAATGTTTGGAGAAGATTGGAAAGAGGGAGGGAGAGAAGAACAAAGGAAGGAAGGAAGGGAAAGGAGGAGAGAAGGAAATTGAGAGACGTTTTAGTTATCATGTCTTTTTATTAAGTTATAACTTACACACTATAAAATGTGCCTATTGTAATTGTATGGTTCAGTGAGTTTTAGCAAATTTCTACAGTTGTGCAACCATCACCACAATCCAGTTTTAGAACTCTTCTATCATCTCCCAAATTTCTTCTTGCCTATCTGCTGTTAATTCATAGCTCTAATCCCAATGTCCTCTGATCAGCGTCCTGACTCTAATTTTCCCTTTTCTAGAAATTTCACATAAATAGAACCATACATCGTGTCTTTTCTAGCTTGCTTTTCCCATGATATTTCATATGGTTTGTTGTTTGTTTTGTTTTGTTTTGTTTCAAGGTTCATTCATGTCACGTATCAGTAACTTGTTCCTTTGGATTGCTGAGTAGAATTCCATTGTGTGGATATACCCCATTTTGTTTATTCATTTGCCATTTGATGGGTGTTTCTACTGTTTCCAGCTTTTCTTTGGCTATTATGAAGAATTCTGCCATGATTTTATGTACAAGTTTTGGTGTGGACATATGTTCTCAAATCTCTGGGGTAGACACGTAGGAGCGGAAATGCTGAGTCATACCACATGTGCATGAGGATTTTGATGCCCTAAGGCACAGCTTTCTTTTGGTGTCTCCGCGGAGGCCTGCAATGCTCCAAACACCATAGAGGAAAATGCCTGTGAAACTCAGTTTGAGCTGCAAGCTCAGCTCCAAGTCCTAAGTGTGTGGCCAATTCATTATGCTTGTGTTTGAAGTCCATTTGTAGCTGTGTTTGATGTATTGTCTGCAGGAAGACAGTGAAATTTGCCAGCCTTCAGACAAACAACTGAGCCTAATTTTTCACCCAATGATTCTAAAGAAGTTTCTTCTTGGCAGAGGCTTGAGCAAGGCCCAGTTGATGAAATTGATTGTGGCAAGATGATATGAGAAGAGGAACACATTCTTTACTACCGAAAGATGCACATAAAAGGTGAGTAGCCATCAGGAAGCGAACAGAATCCTGAGGAAATCTGCTGGCCCCTGGGAGATTTGGGCCCCTTTAAGTATTCTCTGCCTCCTGTCACCTTCCCAACAGCAGAGGCCTTGAAACCTGGCCTTCAGCAGCCAAGATCTCAGGTCCTGCTGGGTGCATCCTAACAAATCCTTCCTTCAAGTTTTAAACTTCATTACAGTGATGAAGATTATCAGGAGTTGGTGCCTGCTTGGGCTACAGGTAGTATTTGCAGAAAGCTTCCAGGCTTTCATCTCCTGCCTTGCCACCCACACTCCACTTTGCATTGATTTCAAGGACTTCACCCAGCGAGAGATCTGACCTTCAGGTGAAAACCTCAGGGGATGGACTCCCCCGGGTTCTTTTCCTATCCTAACCCATGAGAAAATGAAATGCTTACTGCAGCTCTCCTAGAAATCTTTTGTAGCATAAAATCAGTATTGGTCCTAGGATATAATTTTGGCTTCAAAAGCCAATCTCTGATGTTTGCAATTGAACAATGCTCATGTGAAGGAGGAAAAAAAGAAAAAAAAAAAGCAGACTGAATGCAGGGCTTCTCAAAGATTTGGGTAAATAAATATTCTCTCTGATAGGCTCCAGCCTCTCTGCAAAGAAAAAGGACACCGAGAAAATGATCGGTCAAGTGGGCAGATTTTGCAGGAGCTTTTGTTGTTTGTTTGTTTGAGGTAACAAGGGTTCTATCTGAGAAAAAGGCTTCACGGCTAGGGTCTGAGCCCTGAGGAGAGGGATACTGAAGACTGTCTGTGAGACTTCAGGGGCTCTGACAATGCAACTCTGGGGGCTCTGGGACAAACTGGGGCATATGCAGGCAGAGAGCAGCATTTGAGTCATTTTGGCACAGTCCACAGTGTGGCTTCTGCTCAGGGATGACAGTGGGAATGCAGCATTATCTAGTAGGACCAGACTGCAGGCTCTAGGCTAGATGACCTGGATTCAAATCCCGACCCTGATTCTTCTAATCAACTTTGGGCAAGTTACTTCATGTGTCTACCCCTTGGTTTTCTCATCCGTAAAATGGGTATATTAATAGTGATTACCTCCTAAGCTTACTATGAGTGATAAATGAATTATTACATGGAGGGTGCTTTTATGGGTATAGAGAAAGGATCTGCTGAGTGCTGGCTTGTTTTGATGTTTTTGCTGTGTTGCAGATTGCCAGCTTTGAAGAGTACCCATTGACATCACCCTTGACTTAGGCATTTGTCAAGATGGCTCCAGCGGGAGCTGGTGAGAAACAGCCACAGAAGAGGGACTTGGAGTAAACACAATTTGAAAGGACTATCTGGGAGTTTATGTGAAACTCTATGGGTGAGAATTTGCCTAGTGCAGGGAGAGCCCAAAGACCTTCATTACACAGATGAGATGCCAGTCAGTGAAACAGGTATTGCCACTATTAGAATAACCTCCTCAGACTCTCAGTTTCAGGGGACTTGAGAAAATACATTACCCCCAAAGAGGCTGAGGGAAACATAATCAAAGAAAATAGTTGAATAGTTTATCAGCTGAGAGCATAGTCACCTGTACTCCGTGGATTCAAATCCCAACTCTGCCAGTTCAAATCCCAGATCTGCCAGTTCAAATCCCAACTCTGCCAGTTCAAATCCCAGATCTGCCAGTTCAAATCCCAGATCTGCCAGTTCAAATCCCAACTCTGCCAGTTCAAATCCCAGATCTGCCAGTTCAAATCCCAACTCTGCCAGTTCAAATCCCAGATCTGCCTAACTGTGTTTGGAGGAAGTTAACTAAATTCCTCTGTGCCTCAGTTTTCCCTACTACAAAATAGAAATAAAAATAATAGTCCATATTTCATAAAGTTGTTGTTGGGCTTTAAAGACATCATTAAAATAAAGCACTTAACATGGCACAGTAGTCAATGAATATTAGCAATCATAATTTTTCTCATGTAACCCAAAGGGGAGAATGACAGATACAGCCACAATGCCTTCTTGTTAAAGGAAATAGCAGTGTCCTGCCAATGGAGTAGAGAGTCCTCTCGTTCAACCAAAGACAAATTTCACAGACTCGCTCCACCCACACTGGTCTCTTTTCAGCTCCTAGAACCTGCCAGGTTATTACTAATTTGGGTTATCTTGCATATGCTATTCCATCTTCCAAGAATTCTCTTCCTCCTGCTCCTCCTATGGCCGGCTCCTTCTCATTATTCGAGGCTCTGTTCAATGTCAACTCCACAGACCATCTTCCCTGCCCATGGGTGTTGATATGGTTTGGCCGTGTCCCCATCCAAATCTCATCCTGAATTCCTACGTGTTGTGGGAGGGTCCCAGTGGGAGGTAATTGAATCATGGGGGCAGGTTTTTCCCATGCTGATCTTGTGATAATAAATAAGTCTCACGAGATCTGATGGTTTTAAAAATGGGAGTTTCCCTGCACAAGTTCTCTCTGCCTGTCATCATCCACATAAGATGTGACTTGCTCCTTGTCTTCCACCATGATCGTGAGGCCTCCCCAGACATGTGAAGCTGTAAGTCAATTAAACCTCTTTCTTTTGTAAATTGCCCAGTCTTAGGCATGTCTTTATCAGCAATGTGAAAACAGACTAATACAGGTGTCTACAGCAGCATCCCCAACCCTACCCACATACACGCCCTATGTGCTACCACATCCCTCACAAATGCCCTCCCTGGAATCCATCAAGATCTGAAATGTTCTTTAGTTTTCTTATTTTCTAACTGTGGGCCTTGTTTGCTAGAATTTGCCCTCCATCTGGACAAGAATCTCTTCTGTCTTGATTACCATGACACCCCCAGCAGTTTGCACAGTGCCTGCCACATAGTAGATGCTCAATAAATAATTATCAAACATGAATGAGCTAGAAGCTCCCAACCACTCCTGCACATTTGGAGGCTTTGGGAAGGGGCCTCCTGTTCTCAGATGATGCTACCATTTCCATAAAGCAGAGGTTGGTAAATTCTGGCCTACAAAGGCATCAAATGTTTTTTTCCAACCCAACTAATTCTCTGACACCAACTCAGTGTCCAACAATTCAATTATATTTTGACATGCACTATTAATTATTCAGAATTAGTGCAGACCCCTCAGCTCAAGAGCTTAGTTCCTCAAGACTGCCCCCAGTGCAGACACCAGCCACAAATGGGGAGTCTAAGTTACCTACACTGCTGCCCAGACAACTACAAATTCAGGGGTTCCCACAACCTCCCATCAGGTTCAATAATCATTAGAACGACACAGAACTCAGAAGGGCACTTTACTTACATTTGCAGGTTTATTATAAAGGGTACATCTCAGGAATAACCAAATGAAAGATTGCACAGGGCAAGGTATGGGAGTGACGGGGTGGCATAGAGCTTCCCTGTCCTCCCCAACTGCACCACCCTCTCAGCACATCAATGTGTCCATCAACCCAGAGGCTCCCTGAATCTCAATGATTAAGAGTTTTTGTAACTCAATCTTCAGTCCCTCTTCCGACCTCCAGATGTCAGTGGGCAGGGATGAAAGTCACCCCCCCACAATCACATGTGGTCTTTCTGGTGCCCAGCCCCCAGCTGTCTAGGGGCTCCACTCTGAATCACCTCATTACTATAAACTCAGGCATGGTGGAAAAGGGCCCACTGCCTGTTTGTGTAAATAAAGTTATATTGAATACAGCCACACCCATTTGTCTGTACATTGTCTATAGTCGCTTTCATGCTTTAATAAGATTGGCATAGTCACTACAGAGATTGTGTGGCCTACAAACCTGAAAATATTTACTCTCTGTCCTTTTGCAGAAAAGTTCGCTGACCTCTGTCCTAAAGGATGAAGCCCCAAGAATGTCTGAACACTAACAGCAGTTGCTGGACAGGTGGGTACTCAGAGCAATTCTTGGGAAATGCTTGAGGCAAATGTGGCAGGGATAGAGGCTTCTCCATTGTGCATCTCATGGAGAATATGAAGACCCCTGAGGACTAAGATCAAGCCAGTGGGCTAGAAGGTCTGCTCAGCCAAAGATGGCTCCAGCCCCTACACTGTACATTCCCTGTCACTTGTTACCCCCACCCCACACAGACACTTAAGCATGTGTTTCCATCCCAATGCCTAAAGGATCCTGTTCATTTCCCCCTTCCCATTTGATTTCTACCCATTCTTCAAAGCTCAACCCTTCAATGTAGCGAATAAACACAATTTTAAGAAGCTCCAACGATGTCCCAGGTATTGAACTTCTTTCTTCTCACGGAATTTCAGTGCAGAGTGGAAGACAGATTAGAAACCAAGTAACCACAACACTTCCCAGTAAGGGCTGCACTAGGAGCATCCTGGGGCCCTGGGAGCACTGAAAAGCAGTCCCTACCCCAACTCTGGGGAATCAAGGAAGACTTCTTGGAGGTGGGGAGATCTGAACTAAGTTCTGAAAAGAATGAGCCAAGCAAGCAGATTAGAAGAGGGTGGTAGGAACAGCACTTGCAAGGCCCAGAGTAGGAGAAAGAGCAGAGCCACAGGAATCAGCAGGGCGGCAGAGTGGACGCTGCTCAACCTCAGGCCTGTTCTGAGCTCATAGGGCTTCTTTCTACAAATAGAGTGATGAGATGTGCAGGAAGAGGATTTGGGGGAAACTGGTAAGTGACCTGATTTCTGTTTGTGTTTCATCAGCTCAATTGTAAGCCCTTCAAAGGCAGGGACGTTGTTTTGTTTTTTGTTTGTTTGTTTGTTTGTTTTTGAGACAGAGTCTCACTCTGTTGCCCAGACTGGAGTGCAGTGGCGCGATCTTGACTCACTGCAACCTCCACCTCCCAAGTTCAAGCAATTCTTCTGCCTAGGCCTCCTGAGTAGTTGTGATTACAGGTGTGCGCCACCATGCCTGGCTAATTTTTGTATTTTTAGTAGAGACAGGATTCCACCATGTTGGTCAGGCTAGTCTCGAACTCCTGACCTCGTGATCTGCCTGCTTTAACCTCCCAAAGTGCTGGGATTACAGACATGAGCCACCACGCCCAGCGACCTTGTTTTATGTTTTTTGTTTTTAAATCTCTGTACCATAACACATTCCATCATGCCCAGCATGAAATGAGTGCTAAGCTGGTTTTTGCAGGGCATTGTTAAAAGCTCTGGAAAAAGCTCCAGATTGGGATACTGGTCCTGCCTTGGCCTTTGCTGATTCACTCTGGGACCTTGGCTGAGTCATGCCATTGGTGCCCAGATTTTGCTGGAACAACAGAGATCACAGAAGGGATTTTAGAGATGAGGAAATGGAGGTCCAGAGGATGGGAAGGACACAGTTAACATCAAACATTAAGTTAGCAAGAGTCAGGGCTCAAAACCATTTTTTTTTCCTGCTCAGTCCAGTGCGCCGTTCCCATCTGATTTCTCACAGGGCAGATCAATGATGAATTTTGCTGGATAGTTGAACTTCACATCCTCTATCAAGCTTGCATATTTATTTTCAATGAGCTGGCCAATTCATCTCAAGTCTTGACTCTTTCAAACCAGGGTGGTGGTTAATAATAAAAACTTACATCTCTGATATAAAAATATATGTTAATCCCATATCATAAATGAAGAAACTGAGCCTCCAAACAGGTAAATTTAGTTTTCAGAGTTCACACACCTGGCAAGAAAGTTACAGAGTTCGGATCCAAACTCAGGTCTTCCTGAATCCAAAACCCGTGCAAGCATCTATTTTTTCTGCTAAGTCCAGTGTACTGTTTCCACCTGATTTCTCACAGGGCAGATCAATGATGGATGTTGCTGGGTAGCTGAACTTCACATTCTCTATTGAAGTGGATTATGGGTACTTAAGAAGCTTTGCCGAGAATACAAGAGTTCTATGGGAAGTCGAGGTGCCAATTGTGCTCTCAATGGCTATGGTCTGGGGTGATGGCTCAGCTGTTCTGGAGGCTTGATACCATCTTGGTGTGCTTGGCTAAACCAATAAGAATCTGAAACTCCTCCTTACTTCTCTTCCTCTTTCTTTCTCTAAGGAGCAATAGGCCTGTAAGATAAACCTAGGCTCTCACCATGCCCGTTGCCCAGGCTGATAAACAAAGGTGAAACAAAAGCATAGCTTTATAGCTTATAATCACTGGCGAACAATAGGGCATGCCCTTGGCTATGACATCAGATACAGCAGAAAAGATGCTGGCTATCATCAGGTTAGAAAGTCTCCAGAGAGTCACAGTTTCCTCTCTTCTAGCCCCAGTCCCCTTCAAAAGAATCAATGCATTCCTTTTTCTGGAGCAGAAATTCACATTTAAGTCCCCATTACATCATAAAACACGTCTTATGCATCTGCACAGATTTACCAAATGTGTTACCGTCATTTTCATTTTTTTTTCCATAAATATCTATCTTAATCCAATATTGCTTCATCTCCATTAAGGTTATCCTTATCCATTAAGGCTATCCCTGCAAGAACACTCCATAAGTGCCTACAATTTCATTTCCACTGTTAGATGGAGAACCCTAGAAATGAACAACGGCTACAATTTAGTGAGCACCTACTATGTGCCATGTATCTTACACAATGATAAACCATATGATTTAGAAAACAAGTTTGGTTGCTAAAACAGAAACCCACAAGTAATAATGGTTAAATAATACTGAATTTTATTTTGCTCTCATTTAGTAGTCTAGAAGTAAGTTGTCGAGGGCTGGTATGAAGGTTCCATGATTTCAGAAATCTCAGGCTTTGTCTATATTGTTGTTCTGCTGTCTTAGGTATTGCATTCATTCACCTTGTCCAAGATGGTGCATTTCTACCCTCCAGCCAGCTGAGAAAAGAAATGCTTCTTTCCTTTAAGGATGTGCAAATACAGACTGCATAATTATACATTTCCCATGAGCCAGAACTTAGTCATATGACTTTTCCCAGCTGCAAAGAAGGCTGGGAAATGTAGTCTTTGATCCAGGTGGCATGGACCCTGTTAGAAATCAGGGGTTATATTACAAAGAAGAAGAGGATAATGAATGTTGGGGCACCAGCAGCAATATGAGCCATGCAAGTTGATCCGGAGACGAGGCCCTAAGATTTTTCAACCCATGGTAAGAACAGATTGAAAATAAAATGCTCTGAGGGCAGCTCAGCCTTACCTGGACTGGGATGTCATTACCTCATTTATGGCTTTACTTAACATGAAATAACCCAAAATACTGGATGTGGCTTGTTCTATCTGTGTGGGAGGGAGCAATAATACCTCTGTGGGTGGGTATGGGGTTTCCCCTGAAGAGGAGAGATGTTCTCATAGTCAGATCTTCTGGCGTGTGCTCAGTCTTGAAGCAGGAGACGAGGATTCTGAAAACTGACCTTAAATGGAGGTGATCAGAAATTGTCTCCTCCCTCTTGACTGGGAGCCAGTTTAGCCTGGCTCCATAGAATAGAGATGCCTGAAGTGTTTCTGGTGAAAGGAGGGGGAAACTGAGGCCCAGCCATGGAGAAACTGAGACAGACATGAAGCCAGGCAGTTAAGGGAATCTGATGATACATCTGGGCCTATCCAATCATTGTAAATGGTTTTGTTTGGCTTCCTTTTAAACTAATCCCAAATTGCCAGTAAAAATTTGTTAAAAGCTGCATCTTGCTCTCTGTTCTCACGTGGGGCATTAAGGCAAAGTGCCTGCCCTGCACTTAGAATGAAGTAGACACGCCACTTTGGTCTTCCTTCAGTTCCTCAAATATGTTCCATTTCCTGTGCCTCAGGGTCTTTGCACACACCGTCACTCTGCCTGGAACGCCTTCCCCCACCACTTTTGTCTGCTCACTCCTGCTTACTCTGAGCCGTCATCTAAAATGTCACTTCCTCAAGAAAACCCTCCCAGATTTCCATAACCCTCGCCTCCCAAAGTCACTCAATTTTTCCTGAAACTCTTTCATAACTCCTTAATTATCATATTTATGCTTTGTCATAACATATATATTTGTGAGACTGTCCAATCAGTATCCTTCTCCCCTATTAGACTATAAGTACCACAAGGGCAAGAGCCATATCCAATTTTTCTCACCCCTGAATGTCCAGCACCTAGGACAGTACCTGGCACGTAGTAGGTGCTCAGTCAATATTTGTGGAATAAATGAATGCAAATAGTGGCCCCCTGCCGAGGCCATAGCAGCATGGGGGTTATCAACAGAGGACAGCTCTGGCCATTAGAGTGGAGGGGCATTGGAAAGGAGACAGCACTGTACAGACATAATGAGTCAGGAATGGAAACCCTGCCAGTTTAAAAGGGTCACCTAAGAGCCCCCCAGAAATATTGAGGAGAGATATCGGGGGATAAGGAACTTAACCTGATGGGCTGTCCTGTCTTCATCTAGATTATACACACGAAAATGATCTCATCTAATTTTCTATCCACCCAGTGGGGCAGGTGTGTTTCTTCCCAATTAACAGACGTGAAAACTGAGGTTCAAAAATATCTGAAAATCACTCAAGGTCACACAGCAAGTCAGTGGAGTCCAGATTAAAAGCCAGCTCTGTAGATCTCTAAAAACTGCCCTTATTCTATATACCCAGCTTGCCTCCCAGAAAAACAAAAAGAAATGGTGCAAACCTCACTGAAATGACTTGGACAACACATGTTTCCAGCTGGTGGCTGCTCCATGAGCACTTTTCTTCCGCATGAACGCCTCTTCGGCTGAGTTCTCCCAGCCCATTTTCTGAAAGCCTCTGCCATTTAAACTTGACACTGACTACTTTTCATAAAGTTTGTTTTCAGCTCTGCCCTTCGGCTTCTGCAATCAGACTCTCAGTGTTCTACATCTGTGAAAACTGCTGTTGGGGCTCCCCTTAGCTGCCTCTCTCTCAGCCTCAGTGGGATCTTCTCCCTCTCTTCTTACTCATGTAACAAGCATGCTCTCCTGATCCTGTTCTATGAAAATATGGCAGTTTATTTATGTTCCTCAAGGGTGGCATCCAAATGGAACATGCTGAGAAAGACCCAGTCGTTCCAAAAAACAGTTTGGGTTTACGTTTTCCCAAGGTTCTCAAATGTATACCTATTTCATCTAGTATTTCTACGGATGGGGGAGGTTAGCTCGAGAACATCGTTAGACAGATGTGCAGAGATGTCAGATAAAGAATTGCCAAGGCTGGGCGTGGCAGCTCACGCCTGTAATCCCAACACTTTGGGAGGCCGAGACGCGTGAATCACTTTGGTCAAGGAGTTGGAGACCAGTCTGGGCAATAAGATGAGACCCTGTTTCTATAAAATATACAAAAAAAATTAGCTGGACATGGTAGCATGCACTTGTGGTCCCAGCTGCTCTGGAGACTGAGGTGGGAGGATTGCTTGAGCCCAGGAGGTGGAGGTTGCAGTGAGCCATGATCACTCCATTATACTTCAGCCTGGGCAACAGAGTGAGGCCCTGTCTCAAAACAAAACAAAACAAAACAAAACAGAATTTTCTGTTGGAAGAAATGTTTGTAATAGTGAAAAAAATGAAAACAACCAAATATCCAATAACGGGAAATTGGTGAAATAAGTGGAGATATATCTATGTGATGATATACAATGCCATTGCTAAAGATAACAATGTAGACTTTTATTGATGATAAAAAATGTTCACAGTCAGAAAAAGTAGGTTCAGAAGCAAGTTGTATAATATAACTTCATTTCTGTTGAAATGCAGATTTATTTATATGACAAAATATATTAAACGGTTATTTATAAGGTGCTATGCTAAGAGCTGAGAATATAGCAATGAACAAAGAAGTACCGGAGGATTACCACTCCATTGACTATTTTCTGTTAGTGATCACTTAGGTCAGTGGCTCAAACTCTCTGAGCTTTGGTTTCCTCATCTATTAAAGAAAAAGGGCTGGGTGCGCTGACCCATGCCTGTAATCCCAGAACTTTGGCAGGCCGAAGCAGGTGAATCACCTGAGGTCAGGATTTCGAGACCAGGCTGGGCAACATGGCGAAACCCAGTCTCTACTAAAAAAATACAAAAATTAGCTGGCTTTGGTGGCACACGCCTGTAATCCCAGCTACTCGGCAGGCTGAGGCAGGATAATTGCTTGAACCTGGGAGGTGAAGGTTGCAGTGAGCCAAGATCGCCCCATTGTACTCCAGCTTGGGTGAGAGAGCGAGACTCCATCTCAAAAAAAAAAAAAAAAAGAAAAGAAAAAAAGAAAACGAAGTACATCATGGTGACTACAGTTAATAATAATATATTGTATACTAGAAAATTTCTCAGAGTGTGGATTTCAAGTATTCACACCACAAAAATGGATCAGTATGTGACATAATGCATATATTAAATAGCTTGATTTAGCCACTTCACAACGTATACATATATCAAAACATCATATTGTGCACCATAAATATATAAAATTTTTACTTGTCAACTAAAAAACAATTTTTTCTAAAAAGAGTAATAGCAGTAAACAGAGATGTAGGCGGGTCAACCATATGCAAGAAGTTGCATAAATATAAGGGCTTAACAAATGTAAGATATTATATTTGTTACACCAAAATCTACCATTTCTACTCCACCTAACCTACCAGGGAGTATTATGGTCTTACTGGAGGATACATTGAAGTTCTACTCTCAGTACAGCCATTAAATACCTGTACAACCCAGTGTAAGTCACCACATGCAGTCGCTTCAGTCAGTCGGTTAGTAAGTCATTCAATAAATGATGATGAGCACCTACTATGTGACTTATCATAGCCTATAAAGCTCTATACCTTCTAGTCTCTCCCTACCTCCCTACCCTCTGCTCCTACTGTCTCCCTCCCAACATTGGTCTTCTTGAAGCCCCTCAAACATGCCAAGTTTGTTCCCATCTCAGGGCCTTTGCTCTTGTATTTTCTGCCTGTAGTGCTCTTCCTTCTGGACGCCATGACTGGATATGTCTTTGAGATCTCAGCCTGAATACGTCCTCTCATAAAGGCCCTGAGTATCCAAGGGCATCCTAAGTCTCCACTTCACTGCTCACTTTATTGTCTTCTTAGCATCTACTACTATCTGATATGATGAAATTTATTTTCTTGTTTATTATATCTTCCCTATTACAATGCAACCTCCATGAGAGCAGGGACCTAGACTGTCTAGTTTATTGCTGTACCTCAGTGCTTAAAACTGTGCTTGTCACATAGTGTGTGTTTAAGAAATATTTGTCAGAAGAATGGATGAATGGATGGATGGATGGATGGATGGATGGATGGATGGATGGATGGATGGACAGACAAACGGATGTACCTGGCACTGTGCTAAAGCAGAGGATACATCAGTTAGCAAGGCACATACAGTCTTTTATGATCATCACCTTGTGGTACCCAGCTTCTAGTCCTCCAAAGGGGAATTATTCTTGCCTGGTCTTACCTGAGAATTCTTACAAAACCAGCATTCATTTAAATATGCGCAACCTCCATCAGATCCTTTCTCTAGGACTCTCCTCTGCCAAAGTGCTGAGTAATTATCCTTTAGAATCTACAATGGCTCCAAATTTTGATTAAACACTTTCCTGGCTTTTAAAATTCCAGGCCAGACTATTAGACTGTGCTCTGCTATGGCATTACCCAGTGCAGTGATTGACCGAGATGGACCTTGTCCCCTCTTACTTTGCAGCTATTTCCTTGAGTATTTTGATCCGGGCGAGAAGTATGACATTATTGATTTGCTCTGCTCCACTCACCAACTGCCTCATCTGCAAGAGCAGGAATCTTTATGGCTTCAATAATTTCCCGGAGTGCAGAGAACTCTTTTGTATTTTTGCTTGGCACTTTGCAATTCTGTAAATTTTTTATAGACTCTGAGGTTAAATTTCATCTCCCTTGCTCCCAGGCTCACTGGGTATCTGCTTGTGCTCTAAGAAAGAACTTGACCCTTTTGTACCCAGTCGTGTCCCACCCTACCTTTATATTTAGGGAGGGAGGAAGAGGGCAAGGGATACAAAAATAGAATTCTAGGCTCTAGGCTTTTCTACTTTTCTTTTTAAATGAAAATATAGTTTTTTTTAAAAAAGCTCAGAAAGGTTTAATGACTTGCTTAAAATAATACAGCCAATAAGGGAGAAACAATGCTCTGTTTCTGGAGTGGTCATTGGTGTTGTTCACCAACACTTTGGTTCTCTTATTCCTGGGCACAAACTAGGATCACCCTTCTCTGCCTCCATAAAGCCAAGTGATGTTCCGCAGCCAGTGAACGGTGGGTGGAAGGGAGCCGCGCCTCTCCCACGTGGAAGTCTTTAATAGCTGGTGCACAACTCATCATGTTCTTCCCACCTCCAGATGGTGAAGACTCCATTTACCTGCATCGCTAAACGAGGACAGTGATACAAAAGTGACATGGAATGTGAGCAAGAAATAAGTCCGTCATTTGAAGTACTGAGTCAGGGTCGTTCATTACCACACATAGCCTAACTCATCCTAATCCATACGACCTCCAATTCCAGAGCCTCCCAGTTAAGATGATTTGAAAAGCTTTCAATTATTTTTGTTAGCTGATCTGGAATATTTGGGTCAGGAGATAATCTGAAAAATGCAGTTGCTTTAACATCACAGATTTCCCATCTATAGTTTCGCTTAGACCAAGAGTTGACAGCTTGAGCTCAGGAGTTCGAGGCTACAGTGAGCTATGATTGTACCACTGCATTCCAGCTTGGGTGACAGAGTGAGACCCTGTCTCTTAAAAATAATTTTTAAAAAGAGTTGACAAAGCTATGAAACAAGGATAAGTCAAATTCATCAGGAAAGTATTCAAATCCCTTTCAAACTTGACCCTAGGCTTCCTATTCAGATGCAATTCTCCAAATTTCATACCCTCTCCCACCAACACTCTATGCTTCAATTTTCTTAACCTATTTCCCAGCACAGTCCCAGAAACCTGGATGAGCCAGATGTTTGGATAGTGTTAAGTCTACAAACATACTTGGGGTGGGTTGGCATGAATAGGGAGCTGTTTATCTCTGTGCCTGCCTGGCACAGGAGAAGCAGAGACCCCATGGATGTGCTAGTATGTCTGCATGACAGACGGTCACCAGAGTGGCTTGCTGAGGTGAGCAAATGCCACCTAATGAGTGAGAATTACCCTCTCTTAGAGGACCCCAGAACATAATTATGCTAGCGGGATGTCCTCTTTTTCTGGTTGCATCTCAAATGTAACAAATCCTATATGCCCTCCTTAGCCCAAAGCTTGGATCCCTATGGTGGGAGCATAATAAGGTACAGGCTATCCAATAAGCTCTGTCATTTATCCAAAAACGTCAGCACCATCCATCTGTCAAAGCAACCTCAAATCAACTGAGCCTTCTGATAACCACCTCCTCCATCAGTTACCTCCTTCCCATGCTTTGTGTCCGCACAGAAACTGGACTTTCCGTGTTGGTTTCCTCAACCACATTTGACATAATCCATATTTTCCATTTTAAATATTTGTAGCAAACTTGGAGAGAAAACATTCTCTTTTCAAGAGGCATTCTAATTTCATTTAACAGTGAAGGTCAGAGCCGTGAATGTTCTGTAGAAACATTTCTCTACTGATTTTCAGTCTATGATAGCCAGAATTGAGGACAGGAAACTGACAATTCTTTTACCCAGCTTCATCCTCCATACCTCCCGCTGCTAATCATCTGAATGTACCCCGTTAAGGGAAAAAACAGCTGAGAAATTACTTTCAAACAGATTTATAGTATTTTTCTGCTTATAAAAAATACATGTCCTCTGCAATACGTTCAGAATATATATACAAGTATACAGAAGAAGATAATCACCATTCTTCTACCACCCAGAAGTAATCATCATTAACAATTCGGTGTCTAATCTTTTAGATCTTTCTTCTAAAAAGGGATTATATTATTTCTTACTAAAACGGGATCATATTATGCATCCTCTTTTGCAACCGTTTTTTTCTAATTTTAATTATATTGTGGAGGGCTTTCTTATGTGTATGTGAATGCATGTGTATAATTCACATGACAACTTTCAACAGTCACAGAAAATTTTGTTGTAGGTAAGTACAACAGATAATTAATCAGTTCCCTATCACTGGACATTTAGGTTATTTCTACTTGTTCATTATTATTTTAAATAATTATTTAAAGATGTGGTGACTATCACTCTACACACAAGTGCTCTTCTTTTTGTATGTCTTTCATTTTCTTCTTCTTCTTCTTCTTTTTTTTTTTTTTGAGATGGAATCTTGCTCTGTTACCTAGGGTGGAGTGCAATGGCGCAATCTCGGCTCACTGCAAACTTCACCTCCCAGGTTCAAGTGCTTCTCCTGCCTCAGCCTCCTGAGTAGCTGGGATTACAGGTACCCACCACCGTGCCCAGCTAATTTTTGTAGTTTTAGTAGAGACGGGGTTTCACCATGTTGGCCAGGCTGGTCTTGAACTCCTGACCTCAAGTGATCCACCCGCTTCAGCCTCCCAAAGTGCTGGGATTACCCGCACCCAGCTTCTTTTATTTAAATTTCCTAATGGCAAATTGCTGGATCAAAGGATATGAGCCTTTTAAAGGCTTCTGACTCATTTTACCAAAAACAAATCACCAGTTTGATTCCACAAGCAGTGTGTGACAATGTCTATTTCCTTGCAACCTCACCGGTTCTGAATATTAGTAATCTTTAAATTTTTGACAATCTGA
>NW_012101610.1:1050716-1060802 GCF_000951045.1 Mandrillus leucophaeus
TGGTTATATTACAAATAGGCATAAATTATGCAAGCTCATCTGGAAATCCCATGGGTTTCTTATGAATGGCTGCATGGCTTGGAAAGTTCACCAAGGATAGTCGTATTAATTACGTATTTTATTTTCTGTATTCTATGATGTGTTGACCTCTTGTGGCCTTGCTGACGTGAGAGAGACTCCCCCTCCCAGGCCTAGCTAATTCCTAGAGATAGCAAACTATTCCCCTGCAAGCATGCCTTTCCTATGCAAACCAACCAACCCAGAGCAGATACCCCTCAGAGGCCTTCTTTCCCAGGCTCTTATGCCCCAGGCCAATTTTTCTCTGTCCTAATACCCCTAGAGCCAGGTACCAGACAACGTGGGACAGCTCTACACCCCAGAGTCTCCTAGAAATTATAAAATCAGCCAATCCCAAACCCTCTTACTCTGCCTCACACATTCCTTTCTGCAGACACCACAATAAAGCCTCCTGCCCCTCTTTTCCTCCCGCTCCTGCTGTCTCCTCACAACCAGGCAGCTTCCTCATATAGAATGAAGCACCCCCTCCTCTTGGGAACTGTGAGTAACAAACTATCTTTTCAATGGCGGTCATTCCTGTTCTCTTGGCCTCACCATACCTGAATAATAATTAAAAAGCTTACATTTTAAAATGACAGTGGGTACATATATATAGATGGAGTCTCACTCTGTCGCCCAGGCTGGAGTGTAGTAGGACAATCTCCACTCACTGCAACCTCTGCCTCCCAGGTTCAAGCAATTCTTCCTCAGCCTCCCGAGTAACTGCGACTACAGGCATGCCCATGACTCCTGGCTAATTTTTGTGTTTTCAGTTGAGACGGGGTTTCACCATGTTGGCCAGTCTGGTCTTGAACTCCTGACCTCAGGTTATCTGCCCACCTGGGCCTTCCTAAGTGCTGGGATTATAGGCGTGAGCCACCGTGCCAGCTCGGATTTTTTTTTATTTTATTTTTTAGAACCGTGTCTTGCTCTGTGGTTCAGGCTGGAGTACGGTGGTACGACCACAGCTCATCGCAGCCTCAAATTCCTGGGCTCAAGTGATTCTCTGGTCTCAGCCTCCTGAATAGCTGGGACTACAGGCACGGGGCACCACACCTGGCTAATTAAAAAAAAAAAAAAGTTTCTTGTCATATTACCCAGGCTGGTCTCAAACTTCTGGCCTCAAGCCATCCTCTCACCTCAGTCCCCTGAGTCGCTGAGATCATTGCATGCATGCCTGGCTCTTAAAACCATAGTTTTAATAGAACATCAGGAACAGACAGCCTGATACAGGAGCAAGAGGCTGAGCTTTGGAGTCAGACAGTCCTGAGGATCAATTAAAATGCTTGGCTTGCTAGCTGTGTGACTTTAGAACAGTATCTTAACTTCTCTGATGCTCTCTTTCCTTCTGTGAGGCAGAGGTTCTGAGAAACGGAATGACTTGCTGAAGTGCACCCAGCTGGTAGGTGGCTGAACTAGTATTTAAACCCACCTGAGTCTGAACCCAGGGCCTGTGTTCTTGACACTGTATCACATCGCCTTTCACCTCACTGTGATGTGTGAGGGTCCTGCAGGGCCCAGTCACCATTCTGAGTCCCTGTTACCATCATCCAGGTCTAATCCTAGAAGCTAAGATATAGACAAAAAGGTGCAAAGGCACAAAGGTTTCCTAGCTGAAGCCTACCATTCGTATTCATCTAGAGTCCTGGTAAGCTGCCTTCTTATTAATTGAGGTGGGGCTATTCTGAAGCCAGGACGTGCTTTGCATACCCAGTGCCTCACAGGACACACCAGCAGTCATCTTCAACAAGCAAGAGAGCACAGCAAGTAGTTGCTTGGATGAAAATGCCCGCTCTGTGATTCATAAGCAGCTCCAAGAACCCACAGCCTCCCCTCAGCTCTTGTGATATGTACACAGAAGGGAGCGCCTATGTAGGCTCTTCTCCTTTATACACACCTATCACTTAGTGAGAGTTTACTTTCCACCACACTTTAAATATGCATAATAAAATTTATTTTTAAAAAATCTGGTCGGGCGCTGGTGGCTCACGCCTGTAATCCCGGCACTTTGGGAGGCCAAGGTGGGCAGGAGTTCGAGACCAGCCTGGCCAACATGGTGAAACCCTGTCTCTACTAAAAATATAAAAATTAGCCGGGCATGGTGGCAGAGGCCTGTAATCCCAGCTACTCGGGAGGCTGAGGCAGGAGATCACTTGAACCTGAGAGGCGGAAGTGGCAGTGAGCTGAGAGCATGCCATGGCACTCCAGCCTGGGCAACAGAGTGAGACTCCGTCTCAAAATCTCAAAAAAAAAAAAAAAAAAAGAGTGTCTGTTGGTTTTAAGGACATATCCAACAATGTCCAACACAATCAATTCTGTAAATAAAATGCTCCCACCCATACATTCCCTATAAAATGAGAGGAGACATACATTCGCATTGACCAGTGGAGGGGGGATCCATACTTGTGCAGAAACATGTTGGCGTACAATCTATACCTGAGTGTTCTATGTTCTTATTTAGGCCAGTGGATGTTCACTGGGGCTGAGGGGGGCCCTTTCATTCAAACAGCTATATTCCCCGGCTAGCTCAGTGCCACTTCAGTCTGTCTGCTCATACCCATCGTTTGTAGGAGTCAGTGAGGCCCAGAGAGTCGTTACGGTTCCAGATATTCCCAACTGCCAGGCTCACGGAGCTCCACATCCCAGGTGTGAATCTGCTGCCCCTACTGGTGTGGAGCACATCATCTTCCCCGGGAGGCGGAGGGGCAGCATTTGGGAGTGAGCAGGAATAGAAAATCCCTCTTTTGAAATATTATGCATTAATGGGAGAAAAACATCTGGCCTGGAGGCCAAGGACCCCAAAGTCTTTGGTTTGCGTGTGACCTCAGGAAGCCCGAGGCTGCCCAGGATGCGTCTTACTCATCACAGATATTGCCACAAAATCACATCAAAAAGGACACTGCTCTCTGCTAAGGACACTAGGTCACAGAGGCTGCAGAGCATATGGTGAAATGGATTAAGAGGGCAAAAGGGATTTCCTGTGCCAAGGCACCAGGCTCATTTACATACATTAGCAACTATGACTGAAGTCATTTCCTCTTAGTCAAAGGCTGAGGAGACCCAGAGACCAGAGCAGGGACCAACCAGGGCAAGATGACAGGAGAAGGGGTGAGTTACATCTTGCGACTTTGCTGGTTTGGCGTTCTGAAGAGTAAAAATCTATTTGCTCTGACAGTGCTAGAGAGCAAGGAAGTGCACATCAGCAGTGTACATCATGTAGATGTGGCTTGGACTTGACCATGGCTTTTCTGGCAAAGCCTCAAAAGCACTCCTTTCTTCATTACCAGGTCACTGTGCACAACAAGCATCTCTGAGCCTTATCCCAGACCCTTATCCAACCCCGGCTCTCCCGGCCTTCTTCTCATCATTCTTTGTGCTTTCCCTGCACTGCCTCATTAAATCCTTAAAGCCATCCATCAGTGGCAACCCAGAACAAGCAACACAGTATGGTGGTTAAGGGCGCAGACTCTGAACGGGGTCCCTCTGCCACCCACTTTCCACGTGATCTGTAAAACAGGGAGGTGGGGCTTGAGTGGTGGTTCCCAAAGGCAGCAGGATCTCATCCCTAGAACCTTTGAATATTGCCTCTGTGAAAAATAGAATCCCAGGACCCCAAACTCACTATGCCAGAGGGAAAGTTAAGTGTGGGAATTGAGTCACACAAAAACTGCCTTCCTTTTGTTCCCAAACAGCTGTGATTTCACAACTCTGTGTCATAGCCTGACTTCCTCTCCTCTCTCTTTTCACATATTTACCTTGTCTAATGTAAGCTGTAGATTTAGGAAGTGTGAGACAATGCATAATTGACTTTTTCCTCCACTCTCTGGCACATGTAAAATGTAGATTCACTGAGGCTAATCAGAGCATCTCCAGAATGTAACCCTTTGCCTCACTGCCTCCCTCCCTTTTTACCCTCTGGCTTGCTCTTTCCCTTTGAAAGGCTGAAGTTCCCATAGCCCCCTTTGGAAAAAACACAGGTCACAGATGCTCTTGTGATTTGTGTTATTTTCC
Source organism: Mandrillus leucophaeus (assembly GCF_000951045.1). NCBI lineage: Eukaryota > Metazoa > Chordata > Mammalia > Primates > Cercopithecidae > Mandrillus > Mandrillus leucophaeus. The sequence goes on from NW_012101610.1 coordinate 1,054,785, forward strand.
CGGGTACATCCTCAACCCTGGCAAAAACAAACAAACAAACAAAAAACATCTTGATAAAGACCTGCCTCGATCACTTCATGGTTTATATCTCCTATAGTAAAGTTTCTGCAGATGTGGTTAAATTAAGGATCTTGAGATGAGGAGATTATCCTGGATTATCTGAGTGAGCCGTAAAGGCCACCATCAGTGTCCTTCCAAGAGAGGGGCAGAGAAATATTTGAGACAGACACAGAGCAAAGAGGAGGAGGCATGGCGATCATTGAAGAAGAGACTGGAGTGATGCAGCCATAAGCCAAGGGATGCCAGCAGCCACCAGAAGACAGAAGAGGCATATAAGGGATTCTGGCCTGGAGCCTCTGGAGGGAGCACAGTCCTGGAGTTCAGACCTCTGGTCCCTGTAATTTTAAGCCACCAAGTTTGTGGTAATTTGTTTTACCTCTCACTGGAAACTAATATGTGGAAGTTATAATATTTCCTATTTCCTAGGACTATTTGAAGAATTAAACGACTTAGTATGTTTAAAGCTTTTGCAACAGTGCCTGGCATAAGGTAAGTGCTAGCAAAAGTCTTTACCAAATACTGGCACCATTGCTTTGTTTTGTTTTTTGAGACAGGGTCTCACTCTGTCACCCTGGCTGGAGTGCAGTGGCAAAATCTCGGCTCACTACAGCCTCAACCTCCAGGGCTCAGGTGATTCTCCCACCTCAGACTCCCGAGTAACTGGGATCATAGGTGCACAATGCCATGCCTAGTTAACTTTCATTTTATTTTCGTAGAGATGGGGTTTCGCCATCTTGCCCAGGCTGGTCTCCAACTCCTGGACTCGAACAATTGGGCTCCCAAAGTGCTGGGATTACAGACATGAACCACCACACCCAGAAAGCACCATTGCTTTTAAACAGAGGAAGAAACAGAGTCACAGGGAAGCCCGTGCAACACGAAAGCTAAACCCCAACCCCAGCCCTAATGCCAACATGACACAACACTATTTCTCTTGTCTGAGCCCAAGAGAGACTCCTAATTCCAGCAGAAGCAGCCTGATGGGCTGGCCTCTGCCATATCTCACAAGCCCTTCTAAGAAGGGAGGTTCCAAAAGCCAAGGGTCAGACTCAAACCACAAGGTCACACTCACAGCCTGGGCTGAAAATCAGGCACATGGAGCACAGCTCCAATCTCCTGCTCCTGGGTCAATGGTCCACCCACACCTGTCAGTCAGACCTAAGGTAGGGACGTTTCCCTCTTCTTAGATGACTCGCGTCTGACCATTCACTCTGGTTACATCTGAGGCCTGCCTCAGTCCCAGCCATAATAATAATAAAAATAACAATGACTGTCATTTATAAATTTTACTTACAGTGTGCCAGATTTTGAAGTAAGCACCTTAGGTATCTTACTATCTTCAATATTGTACCTATTTTACAGATGAGGGCTATGAGGTTCAGGTGGGTTGAGTGGCATGCCCAAGCTCAAAAGAAATCCAAACTCAGGTCCATCTGACCCACACCTTTAGGTCCAGCAATCTTCTTTATCATGATGGCAGCATTCTATGTGGCAGGCACCTTGCTGGGGTCTTCCATGTTCTCTCTCCCAGAGCCCTGCTTGACTGTATATATTGCAGGTGAGGAAACTGATGTGCTAATGGAGTGAGCTGCCCAAAGTCTCCCAGAGAGAGGGCCAGCAGCTGAGCCAGGACTTGAACTCCGATCTCTGGTTCTAGAGCCCAAGTTCCGCCTCTTCTTGGAGTCTTCCTCCTCCATTGTGGTTTAGACTCCTGTGCAGACATCTGCCAGTCACAGAGAACACTAAATTCACTTTCTACCTGCCTTCTTCCATCAAACTCCGAGGAGCCTGGCTAGTAGGAAGTCATACGCCTGGGTGTACCTAGAATATTTCTAACCTACAGTGATGTTAACTAACTTCTCAACATGTTATTTCCCATACAGCCTATTGGCTACATTGGGGTCACATGCTCCTTGGGAACCATTTTTTGATTGGGGGGTGAGAACAGGCACAGACCAATCAGATTTGCTCCTTGTACTGGGGGTGGGTCCAGCTTCCTGGAGACTCTTGGCTGGGTCTGGGAGTGAAAGCTGCTGAAAGCAGGGATGGGCAAGGGAGGAGCGAGTGGATGCTGGGGTGGGGGTATGTCACACAGGGGATATGTCATCTGCTGGAAAACCAGGAGAGGATTTGTAGTAAGGAGTAGGGATGGTTCCTTCTGGGGTAGGTCAGTGCAGGCTGGCAAAGCTTCCTTCCTGTCTGTTGTAATCAGACTCAGCGGTGACTGTCTCCATAAGAAATGGTCACTGCAGTCTCTCTGAGGCCCCTAAGCCCAACTCCTATAGGAAGCCCCTCCAAACCACCAGGAGACTGCCTTCCCTGAACTTGAGGCTTAAGGCGTCTCTTCTATGCAGTCCTGAATTTCTGCTCAGTGACTGCCCAACTGAAAACTTGGGCAGCCTAAGGGAGTATGACTGGGTTTTTTCTCCTCTTCTTTTTAGCAGGAGGAGGCTTGTAGAAGTATTTAAAAGATGCAAGCTGATAAGAGTGAGGAGTCACCTGTGGGGGTTGGCAGGTTGGCATTGTGCATACATTTTCTCACTTCTTTCTCACAACAACTCTGTGAAGTAGGTTTTACCATTATCCCCATCTTACAGCTCCAGGCCCTTTCAATGATGCTGGAAATGATGCTGATTATGCTAATCATCATGCCAACTGGCACTGTCGCAGACACTGTTATAAGCACTGACTCTTCAAGCATTAAATCATTTAATTCTCACAATCATATCATGGGCTATTATAATTATAATAGTATTATGAGGTATTATGATTCCCATTTTACAGATAAGAAAACTGAGCACCAGGGGAGTTAAATAAGGTCACATAGCTGGTAATTGGAGAAGGCAGGAGTCAAACTCAGGGATCCCTGATTTACTTCAGGGATCAACTCATTACTGCATACCAGCTGGCTGACTGTTTTCGCAAATGAAGTTTATTGAAACACTGCCACGACCATGTGTTGACTTAACATCTTTGGCTACTTTCATGCTGCAACAGCAGAGTTGAGTAGTTGGAATAGAGACCCCATGGCCCACAAAACCTAAACTATTTACTATCTGGCCAATTACAGATAGAGTTTGCCGACCTCTGGTCTAGCCCCAGAGCTGAGGCTCTCAGAAAGCCAAATGTCCCCTCTTTCCGGATGGCTTCTCAAGGCCCAGGTGGAGAGATGGAGAACACCAAGTTCGTGGCCTCAGATACATCTGTGCTGAAGTCTTTGTTCTGATGCATCACCCCTCTGCAGCACCTTGAGTTCTTCATCTATAAACTTAGGGGTAACCGTATCTTTCCCATCGAGTTGTGCATAGAGAGGATTAGATGAGATGCCATAAATAAAGTGCAAGGCAAACAGTAGGGGCACAACAGTGCCCAGAAATCACCAATGTCACAGGCACTTCCCCTGCATGCCAAAAGAAGTGTCAGCTCCGTCCTCCACCGTCCAAGGAGAAATAACACCTGTTATTCCACTGAAGTGCGAAACAGTGCCCATCTATTTCACATTTGCAGGCCATCATCAGTATGCCGCTTCCGCTTGCCAGATGCAAAGAGAATACGCCAATCTCTAGCACGGCCAGCTGCCTCCCTGGTGGGCAAGGAGGAGGAGAAGGAAGAGAAGACTGGGAGAATAGGAATGGAATCCAGTACTTCCCTGGGTAACTGGGGGCCTGCTTGCCTCTTTGGCCCTCCTTAGTGTCCAAGTGGTCCCCCACCTCTGAGTTGGACAGTGGATCTTTTAGAACAAAGAGGTGGAGTTCTCAGAAGCCCATGAGCTGATCGCTTCCACGGAATCCTTTAATAATGGAAGCCCCGCAGAGGACAAGAAGACCTGGAATCTGCCTGCAAGAGCCATCCCCCATTCCTCGTGGGAACCCCCAGGGTGAGACACAATTGGGGGTGCTTTATCAGACTGGCTTCCCTGAATAGCTTCCCAGCGGGGCACAGTCAGGAGCCCAGCCACCACCAATAGGAATAGCTAATGTTTATTCAGCACTTACCATTTAACACTCACTATAACCCAATGAGAAAGGTACTATGATGTCCATTTTACAAGTGAGGACACCGAGGCATAGAAAGATAGAAGATATAAGTCATTGGCAAAAGAGGAGGTGTGCTCTGGAGGAACACAAGCCCTGAGGTCAGGCTGATATGGATATAAATCCATGTGACCTTGAAAACAATTTCATTTCACTTAGCCTCAATTTCCCCATCTATAAAATGGGCACAATTTATGTCTATTTCATTTAGTTATTCTGAGTATTTAGTGAAATAACATCTGTGAAGTCTAATATAATGATTGCAATTGGATTTAGAGTAATATTAGCAATTATTATTGCTTTTTGTTTAGATACCGTTTTTTTGTTTGTTTGTTTGCTTGTTTGCATTACTGGTACCTCTTTCCCTTCCTGGCAATAAATAGTTCTTTATTTTTTCCTTGAGGAACCATGTTCTCCCACTTTTAGATGGTTTTGGGATGGAGGGAGGTATAAAGAAGAGAGCTTCACTTTTAACTGACATCCACTTTCTCCAGATATGATCAAGGGCAATACTACATCCCCATGACATCCTCAAGTTTCAGATCTGGGCACATAACCCATACTGAACCAACAAGTTTCAGACTGGAGGCTTTTGATTGAAATACTGGGCAAGAAATGCTTTTCTTCTGACTGAGGTTGCTAAACTGGGAGATTATAAATTCAGATCTGCAGAAGCCCACCAGAATAAAGCAACACATTAAAAAATCATATCCCAGACAGGAAGGGAAGGACGAGATTGACATCTAAATGACATTATTTAGATCCCTGAATCTAGGCAGGCCCGAAGGGAAAACTTAGACCTTTCATTTACAGGGGCCAATAAATTCTCCCTTCTGCTTCACCCAGTTTGAAAAGGGATTGTTTTCTTTCCCAAAGAGTCTTGATTGATATATCTTCTCAAGTAGGCATCTCTAAGAGACAAATGAGCCCACAGTATTCAAGACTTCTCTTTGCAACTTTCCATCAAATGCCAGTTCTCTTTTCTTTCTTCCTTTTCATCGTTTTATCACCTTTCACCGCCTCTTCTGAGTCACTTTCTCTTGGTCTCTTCCAATTCATCTTTTTCCGACATCTTTGAGGGTGTGTAGACCTCACCTCTGCCTTTGCTTGCTCCACATGTTCTGTGGGTGATGAGGGAGCTGAGGTCAAGTCCATGGCACTTGGACCAAGGCAGGCAGCAGCAAGCCTCTATGCAGGGAATGATGCTTAGATAGCTATGCAGAAAAAGAGCCAGGCACTTGGAACTCATGTCAGAAAGGGTTTATAACAAGGACTTTAGCTGCCTTCTGCGAAGCTCAGCATTTCTGAACAGCATGCATGTTCCCTTGGCCTCACTAACTAGCCTACTCCTTTAATTGTGAGAGGGGAGTATATTTATATTTGCTCATTAAGTGCTGCTATAATATCTTGTATAGTATGAATGTTTATGTCCCCCCAAAATTCTTATGTTGAACTCCTAACCCCCAAGGAGATGGTATTAGTATGTAGGGCTTCTGGGAGGGGATTAAGTCATAAGGGCAGAGCCATAGCCTCTTCTGTTTTCCCCACAAACTCTCTTGACCCCTCTCCCCCAGTCCAATCTTTATTGACATCTGGAATCACGTTTTTTAAAATTATGACTGAGTAAGATTAGTGCCCTTATAAAAGACCCCCTAGAGAGCTCCCTTGCCTCTTCTGTCATGTGAGGTTACAATGAGAGGATCTTCATCTATGAACCAGAAAGTAGGCCCTTACCAGACACCAAATCTGCTGGTGCCTTGATCTTGGAATTCCCAGCCTCCAGAGAACTGTGAGAAATAAATTTCATTTGTTTATAAGCCACCAAGTCTATGGTATTATTATCATGGCCCCCAAGGACTAAGACATTATCTTCAAATCACAACAGTGGAAGTCAAATGTTTATTGGCTGCTTAGAGAATACTAA
>NW_012101610.1:1061857-1064134 GCF_000951045.1 Mandrillus leucophaeus
TCTGGGTGGGCTCTAAATACAATCACATGTATCCTTATAAGGTAGACACAGAGGAGAGAGACACAGAAGAGGACATCATGTAATGTAGTCACAAGTCAAGGAATGCCAGCAAATACCATAAGCAGAAAGAAACAAAGAGTGATTTCACTCCTGGAGCCTCCAGAGGGAATGAAGCCCTGCTGATGTTTTCATTTCAGACTCCTAGCCTCCAGCACTGTGAGAAAATAAATTTCCGTTGTTTTAAGTCACCCAGTTTGTGGCAATTTGTTACAGAAATCACAGGAAACTAAAGCAAGTGCTTTGCATGAGGTGAGGCATGTAGTAGTCAAGGGGGCCATGTTGATTTCACCAAACTCAACTCAGATCAATTGGTAATGCCTGGAGGAAGGGTTGAAAGTACTAAGTCTGGATCCTCAGGACTTAGAGAACGATTGATTAGTGATGCCTGCTGTGGGTAAGGAAACAAAACACATGAGCAGGAGGACTATATTTGTACTTCCCATAAGGATGCTCAAAAAAAGTTGTTAAATTAATAATACACAAATGATCCACAAGGGGATCCCCAAGAGGTTGGAGTACTGAGATTGACTAACTCTCCAGAAGTCTCTGAACACAGCTCAGCTCCGAGCATTCTGAGACCCTGAGAAAATCCAAGGCTTCTGTAGGGGAAGAAGAAAGAGACAAAATATTTATCAAATCTGTATCTTTCTTAGCTTTTTTCTCTATTTCATCTCCCCTCCAGACAAGCTGAGCAGGCAAAAAGAATGCCCTGAGTGCAAGAATCCAGCTCTTTGGCCAAGAAAAGCCCCAGGGGTGCCCAGTTGTTTCTCTTGGTGTGTGTTTGGGAACGTGTCAGTTATGACTACTTCAGCTGTGGCTAACATAATTCCGAACTTGAACTGTCTTCAACAACTGGGAAACGGGTCATCTTATCTACAGTTTGTCCCAGTGAAAGTGGGCTGGGGGTGTGGGTGGTTTATCCCCTCAGCAATGCTATGAAGGACCCATGTTCTTTTTGGTTCTCCCCTCAGTCATCCTTATGGCTGGTGTCATCCTCAGTTTGGTGTTACTTTACTTTCAGATAACAGACATCTGGGGGGATAAGAAAAATCACTTCCTCTCACCTTTAGGTGCCCTAAGCTTTTCCCATAAGTCCCTTGCAGATTTCCCATAATATCCTATTGGCTACCTTGGGGTCACATGCTCCTTGGGAACCATTTTTGATTGGGGAGTGATGACAGGCACAGACCAATCAGATTTGCTTCTTGTACTGGTAGTGGGTCCAGCTTCCTGGAGACTCTTGGCTGGGTCAGGGAGTGGAAGCTGTTGATAGCAGAGGTGGGGAAGGGAGGAGCGAGTGGATGCTGGGGTGGGGGTTGGAGTTGGGGCAGACAACGACAAACATAGAAGGATTAAAGGCCCAGCTTTGGATTTGACGGCTGAAAAATTCTGAGCCTTTCAGGCTAAAGTACCCCACTTCCACCATAGTCTAAGACACGACCATCTCTTGACAGAGCCACTGCCACAGCATCCCCCGTTTTCCCCACATCCTCTCTTGACGACTCCCCCACCATTTATTTTTTTCCACATATTTGGAGTCACATTTTTAAAATGTACATCTGATCATGTCCGGTGTCCTCCCATGGCTTCTCACTGCTCTTATGATAAAGCCCAAACCTAACATTGGTTTAAGTGGCCCTGCATCATCTGGACTCTGCCAACTCCTCCAACATCACCTGGGGCCACTTCCTTCCCTCCCTCACCAGCCTTATATTTACGCCTTGATTTTGTTCCTTCAACTGCCTTGAAGTTGAAGAAACTCTTTCTCTTATTGAGGCCTTTTACAATAGGCTGTTTCCTCTCCCACCCCACTGTCTTTGCTTAACAAATGCCTTCTCACTGAAAGAAACTTTTTTATGTCCGGAGTTAGTCGGCTTCTTTCAATATTTGTTCTCAGAGCACTCACTCCTTCATCACATTTATCACAATTATAATTACAAAGCTTTTTGTAATTAATTAATATGCATATATTCTGCCAGGCTCTGTGGCTCACGCCTATAATCCCAGCACTTTGGGAGCCTGAGGCGGGCGGATCACCTGAGGTCAGGAGTTTGAGACCAACCTGGTCAACATGGTGATACCCTGCCTCTATTAAAAATATAAAAATCAGCCGGGTGTAGGGTGTGCACCTGTAGTCTCAGCTACTTGGGAGGCTGAGGCAGGACAATCGCTTGAACCCAAGAGGCGGAGGTTGCAGTGAGCTGATATTGTGCCACT
>NW_012101610.1:1068879-1070695 GCF_000951045.1 Mandrillus leucophaeus
TGGTTACAATCAGACCTCATAAGGGGCAGAGACATTCTGGCCTCAAGAACAAAAAGAACTAGGACAGACTCTCCCTCCATCTTCATCTCAGCTTCTTTTTATCTGTCCCCTCTTTCTCTATGTGACAGCTCCTGAGTTATACATCTTACAATGCCACATCTGGAGAGACAGACTGGCCTTCTTCATCATTTCCTGAGAAAAGTACAATGCCCACTGTGAATTAAGCAACCGTGGTTGGGAGACAATAAGAGCATTTTACTAAAACGAAACAGATTAACATAGATGCCTCCTACATGACAGACAGACAGAATGAATAAATACATTTGAACATCAGTACCTATCATCATTCATTTCTGGCTAATATTTCATGTGTTAACTCCTTGCAGGCCAAAGCCCATGTCTGACACCTCTATATGACTCTATTCCTTTCTTCCCAGACACTGGGATCATTCAGTGAACATTTGCTGAGATGGAGTCAAAGAATCAATATTTGACTTTCATGTCAGTACCATAAAGATGATCGCTAAACACATAGTGAGGCTGAGTGGGAAGACTTAGCCAATGTGCAATGGAAGGTAACAGTGAACTTGGAAAAGCCCCGTGGCTGCGGTTTGCTGACTTGGCCCTTTGTGTCCAGCTGATAGGAGATCCTCAGGGTGCAATAAGGGCAGCACGTGCTAATTGAGGCCAGAAATTATCTTCATTACCAGAGTGTTTCTGTTATCCTTTACATCTAAATGAGACCCAGTGGGGTAAATTTGGAACATGATTATCAGGGATTTTGCAAGGTGGTTCATTAACATAATTCCCCTAATTAGAAACCAAAGAAGCTCTTGTTGAAAATTTTCCGCTAAATATTACAAGGCCATAATTCCTGCATCATTAGGTGCATACTTCTGAATTCTCATTTCAAACCTTCCCCTATGATCTGTGAAGGGCTGTGCTCTGGAGACCCTTCCTTCATCTCACAATTGCTGAGCTCTTAGTGTTGAGTACTGGGTTAGGTGTTGAAGATACAGAGACATAAGACAGTTTTTGACCTCAAAAAGCTCACAGTCTAATAGGAAGGACAGACAAGCAGACAGGCAATTGCAATGCAAAGGAAGTACAGTGAGCGTGTGTGTTTGTGTGTGTGTGTGTGACAGAGAGAGAGAGAAAGCGAGAGAGAGGAGAGAGGAGAGAGGAGAAACGGAATATGAGCAAGATGCAAGATGCTTTGGGAAAAGCTAACAGCTTCTCAGCTTGGTAGAGAAAGTAGAGATGGGAGAGGAAAGTCAGGAAAAGCTTTCTGAATGAGATAATCATTAGCTATTTTGAGAATCAGCAGGTAAAGACAGGAAGAAAGGTGTTTCTGGCTGGGAGACAATAATGTACGAAGGCCCAGAGGCGTGAGAGACAATGACAAGTCTAGGGACCTGCAGGTCGTTTAGAACTTAAGAGAACTAATTGAGAAGTGGGGCAGGCATATCTGTATTGGTGCAGAAGTTGATGGGGAGGTCAAATCACAACACACATTGGAAACCATGATAAGAAGACATTTTTAAGAGCCAGGAAAAGAGAGAGAGTAATAGGTGAAGAAGGACATTGACCAAAACCACTTTACATTTGATGCCTAGGGTATTACACTCCCAGCAAAAGCCCTTCCCTTTAATCCTAAAAACTTTTCCACCATCACTCCAATCTCCACCATCTTAATATGGCTGTAATCAGAGGCCGGGCGCGGTGGCTCAAGCCTGTAATCCCAGCACTTTGGGAGGCCGAGACGGGTGGATCACGAGGTCAGGAGATCGAGACCATCCTGGCTAACACGGTGAAA
>NW_012101610.1:1070805-1142082 GCF_000951045.1 Mandrillus leucophaeus
ATGGCGTGAACCTGGGAGGCGGAGCTTGCAGTGAGCTGAGATCCGGCCACTGCACTCCAGCCTGGGCGACAGAGCCAGACCCCGTCACAAAAAAAAAAAAAAATATGGCTGTAATCAGATAAACCAAGTTATAATTTGACTTTGCCCATTGGCCACCGTTGATGGTATGGAGGACAATCGTCTGATCTAAGCTGGACCAGTGAGGCTCTTCAGGAATGTCCTGAAATTGGGTGCAAAATGTTGTAAGCATGTGAGTGCTTACATTTAGGGTGAGCGAGAGCACCCTTAACTTTCTCAGCTTATCAGAGGGTGCATTAGTCAGGACTCTCCAGAGAAACAGAACCAATGGATATATAATTAATATGTATCTTATAGACCGATAACATAAGAAAGAATTTATTATGGGATTGGTTCACACAATTATGGAGTCCAGTAAGTTCCACGACCTGCCATCTGCAAACTGGAGAAACAGGCAAGCTGGGAGTATAATTCAGTCTAAGTTCAAAGGCCTGAGAACCTGGGACCCCACTGGTGTGAGTCTGAAAACCTGTGGACCAAAGGCTCTGATGTCCAAAAGCAAAAGAAGATGGATCCCCCAGCTCAAAAAGAGAGAATGAATTTGCCTTTCTTCTACCTGTTTGTTTTCTTAGGCCCTCCACAGACGGGATAAGGCCCATCCACATTAAGCGTGATCTCCTTCACTCTGTCTACTGATTCAAATGTAACCTCACAGACACACCCAGAAATAATGTTCTACTAGTTATCTGGATATTCCTTAACGTGGTCAAGTTGACACATTAAACTACACCCTCATTTTCTGGGTCTGGAAGGTGGGGGTTGGGGTGACTTTTCTAGCAACACAGAGCGGGACTCCCAGCCTCACATTTTTTTTCACTTGCTCGAGCAAAATAGGAGAATTGTTTTGCAAAGCACAAATCACCTCCATGCCCTCTGCTCCAAATATTCCGCTAGCCTTTTCATTATTTCAGACCCACCCCCACCTCCCTTATTTTTGTTTGACATGATACAGCATCTATCTCGTGAGAAATGGTGAAATGGACTGTAATAAATATATTGCTTCAGCAAAGAAAGTTGACAGGAATATAAATACGGGGCATGATATATAAAGCCCACACATCCCAGTGGCCTCATTTATTAAAATCTTGCCATGCTAAATTTACAGAGTCCTCCTCTCTGTATGTGTGCTCATAAAATACCGCGTATGCTGTTACTCACATCTACACCCTCCCTGGTTTCACTATTAGCTGACCTTTCTGTATGTACACCTCAAGGACTGGTTAATGCCCTCAGGGACTCGGCATTTAGGTGTGTTCAGGGTAGGATTTAGATTTGGATTACAGTGAAGATATGACACTCTGGTCAAGATTAAGATGGAATTTCTCAAGGAACTGTGTTCTCTGGGTCATTTCCATCATTAGCCACTTATTGAATTCATGCTGAGCCAGACCTCCAATGAACAAAATTCATTGATCTAATTAATATTTCTTGAACATGTACTATGTTTTAAGTATGAACAGGACAGAGATGAATTATCTATAGCTCTTAAAGTACTCACAATAGAATGAGGGGCATACATGTATAAATATACAGTTTTGACACATTGTGATAAAAGGTGTGATTGGAAAGGCAAATCACCATGAGGGTCCATGTGGTCTAGGCAATACATGTTTTGATACCTCTGTTTTGTATTTACGTAGAAATCTCCACTTTACAATTGGGGAAAATGAAGCTTTCAAGATAAAGGAGCTTTCCTGAGTCCAACGGCGAGGAAGCAGTGGTGTTGGGATTGGAATCCAGCACTGTTTGATCCTAAAGACTGCACTTTATTCTCTAGTTTCTAGTTCCTTTTTACCCTGACCTTTAAGATGGCTTTGGACTCCCCAGGCAGGCTCAATACTGGATGGTGACTAATATACATTGAGGTCCCCCTGCTTACCTGCTTGAGCCTGTTACTTCTTGTCTCTATTCTCCTCACTCCCTAGATGGACACTTGAAGGACTTTCTTGCATTGCCCTTGGCCCCTGCTGGTGTAGATCTATTGGGTGTTGCCTGCCCATCATCCATTCCATTTTTACCTTGTAATGGAACCCTTGTATTCTTTTCACTCTCTCCACACGCTCAGATGGAGCCAGGCCTGTTCACACGACCCAGGCGTAGGCAAGCCCATGATACTGACTGGTTCAGTGAAAGGCATGGGATCCATCCCAACTTAATCAAAACAAATTTGGGGCTGTGGCTGGAATTGGGAAAGAAGTGTTCTCTGTTTGCTGGGGTTGCTAAGGAGACAGAGTGTAAGCCTGAAGCTTCCCATGGTCTTTCCTGCTTCTCTTTGCGGGGAATTAACTGTAGAATGCGATCAACACAGAGAAAGTAGAGCCAAGAGATGGAGAGAAACAGGTACTCAGTTCCCTTTCAGTTCATTTTCAGCCTTGGATGCCACCACTCTTGACACTTGTTCCACCATGGACTATCAAGGTACATGAGTCACTAAATGTCTTTTTTTTTTTTTTTTTTTGGTTAACTTCATTTAGATTTCTATTATTTCAATCAAAAGAGTCATAATTAATGTATCCACCAATCTTGTCTCTGAACTCCTATACTTGGGTAAAGTCTGCCATGTCACTTAACTCCTAAAATCCCCACCAAATAGCCAGTTCTCCATCTGAGCAGCACAGCGAAGGAGAATTCAGTCTCAGACTCAGAGTCCTGTCAATTCAATCCATCATCTTCTTCAGTAAAACTGGCAAGAAAAAGTTAAGAGAAGTCTCTTTTACGGCTCAAGGAAAAGACTACCTCACAACGTTGGGTATTTTTAAAGCTATTCTCCAATATGAGTTTCTAAAAGAAAGGTGTATGTGTTGGAAAGCTAGGTATCTGGACTTGAAATAAACAAAATTTCCTCTCATTATGTAGTGTTACCAGCATCCTGGGTCCTTGCAATCTTCCAGGATAGAAATCAAGGGAGGTCACCAGACAGAGCAGCAAAGAGAAAGATAAGCTTTATTTTAGCTTGTGCACAAGGGGAGTCAGCACTGCAAAAGGGAAAAGGTGAGCTTTTCCCCCAAGGGTAGTATATGGGTGAGTTTTATAGGGCCTTTCTATTTCTATAGGGAAGGGTTTTGTCAGGGCATACGTAGGAGGCTTTCTCTAGCACCGGCACAGTGGCTTTACATGCTTCTTCATACACCACATGTGACATTAGCATTTTACATCTCCACCCCTTCATGTGAGTTTTATCATTAAAATGAGGGTGGAGTAATTACAAGTTGAAGTTTAAGTCTAACTGCACATCCAGGGCCCCAGGGAAGTCCCTAGGCCCAGGAACTTGTGGTTAACAGCTTCTTGGGTCTTTTGTTGCTGATGAACGTTAGGTAAGCTACAGCTTGAGTAAGGGGCTTTTGTTCTTTTTGACTAAACCACATCAAAATAGGAAACCAGCCATCCTACCTGTCTCGATAGGACTAAGTTAAAAAAAAAGTAAAATAGAACTTTAAAATATAGTGTTAATTACAAAAAAAAAAGAGGAAGGAAATGAATGATACTGATCACATGCCACCATTTAAGTATATCAAAATCACATACATGTAGAAAACAGCACTGCATATTTTATAAGTAAACATGCATTAGGGATATACATCAAAAACATTTGAGTGGATGCCTATGGGGAAGGGGTTTAGGAATAGGGACTGGGAGTGAATGGGGTAGAGATAAATAAAATGAGAAGGCATTGCGTAGACCAAAGGTGATGGTGTGCTGTGATGGGAAGTGTGAGAGATTCAGCTCTCTGTATCCAAGATTATAAATAAGAATGGAAGGAAGGAAAGAGGGGAGAAGGAAAAAAAGCCTAGAATAAGACATTCCAGTATGTTAACAGTAGTTGTACTTTGATCAGGGATCATTTGGTTACCAAGAAGAGAAACTCACTCAAGGAAGCTTAAATTAAAAGAGGATTGGTTCTATGGACACAATTGTGGACAGCACAAGCTGATCTCAAGGACCTATAATCTTTTGGGTGTTCTCTCACTTCACTCTTTTTCAGAACCACATGTTCTGTTAAATCTGCCTCTCATCCTACCTGCTTCCTCTTCCTCTCCTTGCAGACCAGCTTCCTTGCCCACACGTCCACTTACACAATATCTATCATGGAAACTCCACTGGCAACTCCACATTGGGACGCCTCTCAATGGGTCGTGCTCCTTTGCAGTTCAGCAACCCTACCTTCCCCCACCTAACTGACTCAGTCTCTGTCACCCTATTTTAAATTGGAGAGAGACAGATGTAACTGGCCCACCATGAGTCAGCTATTTACCCTTGGTTTAAACAGCTCTGGTAAAAGTGAAAGGCAGTGAGGTGGATGAAAGGAAATGAAAATGGGTCTGGAAGCTAAGAAGATCGTGGGAGGTAAAGATTAGTATATCTTGTACACACTGTCCCTCAGCATTGGGATTATGGATGATTACTTTCTTTATACGTTTTAGCATTATCCAATTTTCCTAAAATGATATGAGTTGGGGATAGAATGATTAGTGTTTAAAGGGACAGGCTCTGGATCCAGACAAAACTAAGTTCAAATTCTTGCTCCTTTACTTCCTAGTTGTATGACTTGAGCAAATCCCTTCACCTTTCCAAGCCTTACCTGAACTACACGGTGTTAACTTTCTTATAAGCTATCATCAGCATCGCTGAGATATGTAAGTAGAGCACAGTGTCCCATTCGTGGCAATCACTCATGAAATGCGACGGCACATTATTATTGTACATAATGCTTATAATTAAACATTCTCTAAAAATTAAAAAAATCCTCACAGTCACATGTCAGTTATCACTATTGAGCTGGCAGGACAGGACACTTGCTACTGTTGTTTTCCTACTCCATTCCTCCCTGGAACACAGAATTTGTCTGTGCTGGAAATGGCTATTGGAAATTACCACTGTCTACCCACTGCCCTTCTAACACACATAATCAATAAGCTAAGACAAGTTTCTCTTCCTCACAGCCCTCATCCACTAGCTCTAATTGATCATTACTGGGCATGCTCAGAGGGTCCCGGGGCTCATATGTTAATTGACTGCACACTCACTTAATGGGGAACTCCCCAATTCCCCAAGCAGGAGCAGACTCTGTGCTACCTCCTCCATCCTGGTGCATTCTGGGAGCCTGTAGAGGAGAGGGGGTCGGCAGGTGGTGCATCTGATCAATTAATTAGGAGCATGTTGAGAGGTTTGACTCCAAGCCTAGATAATTGCATAATTAAATCTCCACCCATCCTCCATCCCAATTCCCAGTCCAAATGGCTCTCTCCAGCCTGCCATCCCTGTTAGCTGGGGAGAAGACATGAATCCTGTTCAGGTTCTTTCCCGGGCAGAGACAGCCCCTACCTCTTCCTGCTCCTCATTCTGGCTGAAACTGGCTGGGGAAATGTTTTTTAAGAGCATCTGAGAATGAAAGTGGACCAATTTCCTCAAAAGGTTGTGTGGGTGTTAAAGGAAATAATAATACAAAGTGAAATGAAGCTTTTCAAGGGGAAATACCTCAATTCCTTTGACCTGCCTTCAATTAGCAAGGCTTGTTGATGTAGTCCCCCACAGATGCTCTGCCAGACAAGGCTAGTTCTCTCTGCCATATTCATTCTCCTCTTTTCTTTACCATAAGAGCCTTCTTTTTGTTCATGGCACTCACGTATGCAGCTGAAATAAAATGTCCTTCCCAGACTCCCTTGAGCAATGAGTGGCCACGAGGCACTTCTGTGCAGTCAGATGTTGGTAATAGACTTCAGGGAGGGAGACCCTGTACAAATAATAGTACAGAAGAGGAGTTTGCCTCCTGCCCTCCACCTTTCTCCTTTTTCCTCTCTTGAAGACACATGCAATGCCTGGAGGTGAAGCAGCCTTTTTGCAACCATAAAAATAAAAGCCAACCTCTGAAGATGACTGAGCTGAAAATGGAAGGCACCTGCGTTTATAACATCATCATAAACAGCCATAACAGCTCATGCTGCCACTCTAGATTTGACATGATATAAGAAAATAAATAAATAAATAAATAAATAAATAAATAAGCAAGGATTGGACGAAACTGCTGTGATCAGCTATTACCTGCAGAGGAACACACTCCTAACTGCCTAACTGACACAGGTGCTAACATCAGTCACACACACACACACACACACACACACATGCACACATATATATATATATGTATATATATTGAGGTGGAGTCTTGCTCTGTTGCCCAGGCTGGATGACACTTAGATATGTCAATATGTAATCATAGTAACAATAACAATCACATATAATGAACATGTGCTATAGCATAGGGTTATTGGGAGCATTTTGTGAGATGAATTATTTAGAACTCCAGTACAATGGCAGGCACAAAGAAAACATTAATGAATCTTGGCTCTTATCAGAATTTGAGGTTGAGAGAGTTCGTTCATAAGACGAATTAAGAAGAAATGAAAGAAAGGTAGAAAGGAGAAGGTAACATCAAGATTTGGGGAACCACAAACAGAAGGATAGCACCCATGCTGGACTCAGAAAACTTCTCCATTGGCAAAGATCCTGGACCTGCCTCTTACACGCTATGTGACCTCAGGCAAGTTACTTAACCTCTGGGAACCTCAGTTTCCTTTTCTGCAAAAATGAGATAATTGTGAGGATTAAGGAAGCTATGCCCAATGTAAGGGCTTAGTGCCTGTGGTTAGCACTTGTGGTTAATTCTGCCTGGAGACAGGCAGGAATCTTAAGAAGAGCCTCTCTCAGAGCACCGAGACAGGTTGCATAAAGACAACACTCCAGTCTTTCAGCAAAGGAGTTTTGCAGCAGTCCCCATGAGAAGCAAGTGGAGGTACTCAGCATATTCCTCACTTTGATAAAAATCTCTCAAAGAGGCAGTAAATTACCAAGTCCTTGTTTTAGCTAAATCAAACATACTGCAGATTCCATTGGCGTTTAATACTGATATTATGGCCCCAGGAATAACAAGTGAAAGTAATTAAGTTTAATGATTCCAACGAACCCAGTATGCTTGATTGCAGTGTGTATGTCTAATTATCTTCTTTTTTGTTGTTGTCGTGTGTGGTATAAATAAGTCCTACTTACAAAAATAAAAAAGGCACTAATTTGAAGATGTATCAGGGAAAGCTGCATTTGCAGCACCTTTTTGAAGGGTTTGCTTGCTTTCTCAAAACACTGGTAGGGAGAAAGTCGCTTGGCTTGTCAAAGTGGCAAAGGAGAGATGATGTAATGCTTGGGTCTCTAAATGGTGGGACAAAGCCAGTCTTCCCAATTGCAGAGGAGGAAAGGAAGGAGGCCCAAGCCTGTAGGTCCTCACCAAGGTAAAGGATCAAAAGACGTTGGGTAAAGGTTAAAGGCAAAACTTGGACTGAAAATCGTGAGGCCTGACTATTTCCCTCAGAGAAAGGGTATGTTCTGCTCACCTGGACAGACATCCCTGGGAGAGATTGTTTCACTGGCCTCCATTTCCCCCACACCTTCTCGCATCCATGTTCTTTGCCATGTGACTTTCAGTCCTTTTCACTAAAAGGACAGAATGGATTTCCCCACCTTTTGACTTCAGGTTTGAACATGTGATTTCCCTTAGCTAATGGAATTAGATGGAAGCAGCATGGTACCACCTACAAGCTTTGAATGTTTCCACTTACTATCTTGTGTTTCTGTACCATGCTGCTTTCACCTAATTCCATCAGCCAAAGGAAGTCACACGTCCAAACCCGAAGTCAAGGGCTGGGTTTAAGAGGCCTTGAATATTTCCATTTACCATCTTGTGTTTCTGCCATTGCTGTGTGCCCAAGCTTCAGCTAGCCTGCTGATCCCAGGCAGAGAATGACCGACACCTGGAGTGGAGCCCCTGCAACTAGCCTAGCCTGATCAGCCAATCCCCAGCCAAGCTGCAGATGTATGAGCTAAATGTATCCTTATTGTTGACTTACTTATTAAATATCATAAGTTTTTTTTATGAAGCATAAGGGCTCTGATATAACCATGAAAACCTTGAAGTGTTTTCAGAATTTTGTGACAATAAGAAATTTTCTGGGGAAACAGTTTTCCAGTTTTCAGGGAATTCTTAAAGCTGCGTCTGACCCAAGGGAAATCAGAAAGTCCCTGTAACTGTTAACCACACCTACCTGTACTCAGCCACAAGCTGTAGACTCCCGACTCATCCTCAGCTCTTCTGTACTTCCCACTGTCTCTTCCCAACTCCCATTTGGTAACATCATGCTAGTAACTTGAAATCAGCCATGGGGGAAGTACTCATACCGTCTAAATTGGAAAACACTACAAACCAAGGCTTCCCCACTTCCCATCCCCTCACAGAGAGTCAGTTTACCCGTATTCATGCTTCCCACAATCAGCTGGGGTCAAGTCCTCTTACTCCTTTGATATCAGCAGTACCTCTTGCAAATGGTCCCTATTCCACAACCTCACAAGGACATTCTCAGCATCCTTGCGCAGGGAGCAGCCTAGAGTTGCAGGGTGCATGTCTGAGTCAAATGATCTGTGGTTGATTCCAAGCTCAGCTA
The DNA here is from genome assembly GCF_000951045.1 of Mandrillus leucophaeus. Classification (NCBI taxonomy): domain Eukaryota; kingdom Metazoa; phylum Chordata; class Mammalia; order Primates; family Cercopithecidae; genus Mandrillus; species Mandrillus leucophaeus. The sequence goes on from NW_012101610.1 coordinate 1,079,370, forward strand.
CTTAGCAGTTGCATGATCCTAGCAAGTTCCTTAAACTCTCTAAGCCTCCTTCTCCCCATCTGTGAAACGGACATAACAAAGTAGTATCTAACTCTTAGGGTCGTTAGGAGGATTCAGTGAAATGACTTAGCAAAGCATGTAGCACTGAGCCTGACAACTCCTAAGCACACGATAGGTGACAGCTCTCATGACTTGGTTCACGTTCACATCATCTTTTGCCTCATTTATTTGCAACACCTTCCAACAGACCTTCCTCTTGTTGGTCTTGCCCCTTTCACTCTATCCTCTCCACAGCAGACAGAGAAAATGGGAAGAAAACATTCCAGAAGTTGCTCTCAGAGTCAGCATGTGGATGTGCTCTTTGTACAATTCCACCATGGCGTACCATGGCCAGGGCCAGAAAGTGCAGAGGGTTATGGTACGGCCCTTCAACCTCATCTTCAGATACTTACAAAATAGATCGCAAATTCAGGTGTGGCTGTATAAGCAAGTGAATATGCGGATAGAAGGCTGTATCATTGGCTTTGATAAGTATATGAATCTTGTGTTAGATGACACAGAAGAGATTCATTCTAAAACAAAGTCAAGAAAACAACTAGGTTGGATCATACTAAAAGGAGATAATATTACTCTGCTACAAAGTGTCTCCAACTAGAAATGATCAATGAAGTGAGAAATTGTTGAGAAGGATACAGTTTGTTCTTAGACGTCCTTCGTCCCAATATGAACATTTATTCATATTGTTATGATTACCCTTATGTTATTACAAGATGGGAATAAATGCTATGGGATTGTTTGTATTAAAAAAATGAAAGTAGCCAGGGTGGGAGGTGTGAAGCACAAATACAATTGTGTTACTCCCTTGCTCAGAACTCTCCAGTGATTCTCCTTTGCCCTCAGGAGACAGTCCCAATTTATAAATGGGGAAACTGGAGTTTGAAGAAGTTAAAACATTTGCCCAAGGCCACACAAGTAGTAAATGACATAGGATTTGAATCCAGACTTTCCATGTCCACATTCTGCCTTTTTCACCACTAAGAGATACCAAGGATAAAAGAATAGGTGATCACAAGGTATGGATGGGTGAACAGATAAAATTACAAAAGGGACAGAAATATAGAAGGATAGAAGCATGAGTGGAAGTCTAGAAGGATGGCAGACTCTAGGAGGAAAGGATGGGTGGATGGATGAATGGAAACGTGGAAGGATAGAGGAACAGAAAGATAGAAGAATAAATGGACTGAAGGATGAAAATATGGAGGGATTCTCCTAAGTTGCATTCACTCCTTCTGACTTACCTAGGTTTACCTAGCAAGGGCTCTGTCCCTGGACACCTAGCTGAGACATTTGCTGAGAATGTAGCAAATCCTATGGACCCTTTCATTTCTTAGTTTCCTTTTCCTCCATCAGCTCAAACCTAGTTCATCTCTGAACAAGTCTCTCTTGGTAACTAGCTTCCAGGGAATTGACCACTTCTATCTTCTTCCAGAAGCTCAGGCTTTTTGATGACCAGGGACCAAATTTTGTATCTTAAGAACTAATATTCACTAGGCACTTACTGTATGCTAATCATATAATTCTGTCATTTAGTCTTCACAACACACTTATACAGTAGGTACTGCAATCCTCTCCATTCTGAAAATGAAGAAATAGAGTCACAGAGAGCTCGCATAATTTACTCTAAGTTGCAAAACTACAAAGTGGTACATCCCAGGATTGCTCAGGCGATCCGAACCCAAGGTGTGCACTCATAATGACTACACTATACTTTTTCTCTCCTTAGTTATCTCAACTGGTAGCTCCATTCCCCGTATTTGGATGGAAAATCTATTATCAGTCCATGAGGACTAAAGTCACATTATCTGTTAAGACCTTACCTATGGCATTTCTCATGCACCTACCAATTTATACTGAACAATAGTCATAATGAACAGCCACTAAGTGCAAGTTACAAAAGTTTCACCATTATGAAACCATAACCCTATATGCCACAAAGGCACTTCCCACATTGATCAAAGGGCCACTGGCATCCTGAGAAAAACATTCCTATCAGTGACACAGCCTAGTTGGAACAAAAGATTCATAGAATTGTGATGAATGAGACTGTGGGCAAGCACCCACCCAGTTTGGTTGAAAATATACCACAATGTTTTCAGAATCTGGCAAATCTGGATTCTGGCTCCAGCTCTGCCATTTAGTTAAGATATGAGATGCCAGTACTTGACATCTCTGAGCCTCAATTCTCTTATATGCAAAATGGGGAGAACAATAGCAGCTTGTATGAACAGTTGTAAGAATGAATGAGATCACCTGTACAAAGGGCTTAGTACAATCAGGAATACACTATGGATCATTATCATGGTGGTGGCTGTTATATCCAGACTGCTGGAGCAACTATATCTTCTTTCTCTTCTCTGTTATATCCAGACTGCTGGAGCAACTATATCTTCTTTCTCTTCTCTCTCTCTCTCTCTCTCTGTGTGTGTGTGTGTGTGTGTGTGTGTATGTGTTCAAACAAAGCAAAAAATCAAATTCAGCCCACTTTGACCAAAGGTCCAAGCCTCTCACCTCTCTGTTTGTTTGTTTTTTTCCTTTTCCAAAAGCTTCCCAAAGTCCTTCTGCCAGAGAATCAGTTGGGTGAACTCCTCCTCTGGCTTAACTGACTTCCCCTTGTTAACTGAACGGGTTCCATGCAATTTAATTTCATTGAGAGGAAGTGGTTCAGAAATCAAGGTCATTTAATTTCTGAAAGGTGAGTGAAAGGTTGCCTTTCCCTAGTGATCTTTCTGCCATTTATTCCCCTTAAAATGAAAAGTACAGTGGTTAATACAATGGCTTCAAGGTTATGTTAGATCACCTTTGCAAATAAGAGAAGAATTCTTTCTACAGGATTTTAATTAGGTCGAGTACAACTAATTCTTCCTTTGGTACTTATTCCATTTCCTTTCCTTTCTGTAATTACTGCCAGTGTAACGCTCCTCACACACACAAATGGAGCTGAAGAAAGCCCTGCGATTATCCTTTATTTCTCCTTCATGCAAGAAAGGAGGGGGTTATCTACTGCATTCAGCCTTTGTAAATCTGGGGACTATAGTCTTAATAGCCTTACTCACATGAGTGCCAACCTCACTGCAAGAGTGAAGAGGTTCCTAATTTGATCCCAACACCACAACACACACATCTCCCCTTCACCTTATCTACAGAAGATGACTAGTCATCAAGACAAAGGAAACCAACTCAGGTACACGTTGTCAATCAATAAACCTGTATTGAGTGCCTACCAAGGGCTCAGTAGGGTGTTAGGTGCATGAGAGTGGGGTTGCAAAAGAGTTAAAGGAGCTTAATCAGGTTTGGCGAGACAGATAATTAGCAGGTAAAATAAATCAGCAGTACTCAGTTTGGTTCTAGAAGAGTGAAGGCACTGTGTGTGGTGGAGGACATGAAGGAAGTGGGGGAGGCAACCGAATGCTTCACAGAGGAGGTAAGCCTTGAGTTGACCTTGGAAGCACCAGTACAATGCAGATCTCTCACTCCTTTAAAAATATATATTTACTGAGTGCCTAATGTGTTGGGCATTGTTTAAGTATTTTATATGCAATATTTCATTTACTCCTTTCTTCAATCTGAGATGCAGGTGCTGTCTTCGCCCCCACGTTACAGATGAGAAAACTAAGACTCTGAGATATAAAGCAGTGAACTGTTCAAGAACATGTAACAGTGGCAAAGCTTGGATTTAAACCCAGGTTTTTTTTTTTTTTTTTTTGAGACAGAATCTCGCTTACTCTGTCACCAAGGCTGGAGTCCAGTGGCACAATTTTGGCTCACTGCAACCTCCACCTCCCAGGTTCAAGTGATTCTCCTGCCTCAGCCTCCTGAGTAGCTGGGATTACAGGTGCGTGCCACCATGCCCAGCTAACTTTTGTATTTTTGGTAGAAATAGGGTTTCACCATGTTGGCCAGGCTAGTCTCAAACTCCTGATGTCAGGTAATCCACCTGTCTTGGCCTCCCAAAGTGCTGGGATTACAGGCGTGAACCACGGCACCCAATCCCAAACCCAGGTTTTCATCATAGCACTTGTTACTGGCTGTAATTCTTTTGCTTTAATTCTGTATTTATGAGTCTTCTCCCTCTATGATGTGAACTCCAAGAGAGGAAGACTTTGTCTGGCTTGATTACTGCAGACTACTCAACATCTGGATCCCTCTGGCATATAGTAGGTGACGAGCAAGTACGTGTGGAATAACAGACTGGATCACACACTCCAAGAGCCAAGAGGAGGATGCTACACTGTAAACTCCAACAAGTCACTTTCCATGGCTGTCTTGCACCCTGCAGTATCACTAGCACCCAGGACAATGTCTACAGTGCATGACAGCTACTCAATCACTGTTGAATGAATGAAGAAAGGAAAGAAAGAAAGCTCACTGGAACAGAAAGACACTCACCGGTTTAGTAGAATGCAAATTCAGATCAGCTAAACTATTATTCTTTGTCATTGATGGACAAAGAAATTGCTACAGACCGAGCCAGAGATACTCACTGCCCTGAATCCGTTCCCAAGAAGATCCAAGTGCCTGGCAAGCCCGTGTTCCCGGTGATCCCCTCCGTGCTTGTCACTTTGGTCTCACTTAAAAGAGAAAGTGCCTCAGGATCTTACAGATCTCACTGCCAGCTTTGATTCTCTTTTCATTAATTTGTGTTTTCCTAAGGAATATTTATTCATGTAGTCTGTGTTTGGGCAATTATTGAAATTATGTGTAATTACGTGGTGATAGTAAATAATAATAATCACCTAGCTGCAACATGCACTGTTTCTATTATGGATAGGAATTTTGTGCAATTTACTACGAAACGTTCTAATGTAGGAGTGCTGATTAGAAAGGAGGGAGGGCGTCGTTATGAATGCTTGGTTATCACTATTCTTATGCAACTGCGTGCAAGAAAGTCCTATATCCTGTTTATCCAGCCTTGGAACTGTACTCTTTGAATATTATTACCATTATTACTATTAATAATAGCTACTCAATCCACCACTTACAATGTGCCAGACCCACTTTAAATCCAAATTAAAATTCAGTGCAAGCTTGAGTGCCTTCCGAGACCAAGCAAGCTTGGAAAATGACTTAAGCAGACTGGGCTGGGGATCAATAGGGAGGAGTGGGGTCTGTGGTGAATGGCAGATTGCATTCCTCATCTACAGAAGACAGCTGCTCCTCAGCTAAAGCCAAATATTGCCGTGAGGAGATGAGGGAATGGTGCTGCCATTTCTGATCTTTTTTCAGAAGTCAGAAATATGGATTTTAATGCAAAATTCCCAGAGTTTTAACTGCTGTCTGCCAACAGTCTGTGTGCTGCCTGCGTGCAAGCCTCCATCTCACATCCTCTATCACAAACCTCTGAGGAAAACTGGTCTGTGAGCAGGGGCTGTGTTTCCTTTGTTGATTGTGGGCGGGGGGAAGGGAAGGAAAAATTGCACGGAGCCGATGTTGAAGCTGTAAGAGCTCATTTCTCATTTTTATTTAAAATTTCATGGAGGTAATTTCAGAGAACAATGAAATATCATCGGAAGTCTGGCTGGAGAGGAGAGGCACATGAAGGAGAATGATGGAATGACTGGCGGTGCTGATAAGGAGGGTTAGGATAGATCAGCCAGAGTCATGAAGAAAATCACCCTCTTCCCCTGGTCCCCAGCTTGGTGGGAAGGGGGCTACATGCCCCTGGAGATCTGCAAAGAGAGGGTGCCAGCCTGCCCAAGTCAGAGGCCCCAGATGTCTCCATGCTAGAGTGCAGTGGGGTAATCTTAGCTCACTGCAGCCTCAAATTCGTAGGCTCAAATGAGCTCCCACCTCAGCATTCCAAGTAGTTAAGACAACATATGTGCACCACCACTCCAGGCTGATGTTTTCATTTTTATTTTTGTAGAGACGGGGGTCTCGCTATGTTGCCCAGGCTGCTCTTGAACTCCTGGGCACAAGAAATTCTTCTGCCTCAGCCTCCCAAAGTCCTGGAATTACAGGCATGAACCTCCACACCTGGCCAAACCTGACTTCTATGTGACAGGGCAAAGAAGGCTCATGTTCTTCTCATATCAACTTAATTATCATAACTCAGAGAAGTTTTGTAGCCAAGTTCCAACATCTTGATATTCCCTCTCCATAATACCCTAAACTTCCCCCTTGTAACATTCATCACACGTTATCTCTTATCTCTTTATGTCAGAACCACTTTCCCTCATGAATATGAGTGCAGGAATTTCATCTGTCTTGTTCACCACTGTCTCCTAGCACCCACAGTACTTGGCACATAGTAGGGGCTCAATAAATATTGACTTGTAAAGGAACAAGTGAATGAAGAGTCCTTTGACCTTAGGCATGGGTTATTTAATCACAGAATGCCTCACCTGTGAAACAGGGCTAACAGTAGTACCTCTTAGAATTGCTATCTTCTTTGTGCTACAACCCACAGAAAATTTGTACTCTGTATTTCGTCTGTTCTCCACAATGTGCGTACAAAGTTGGGAGTATTTTTTATCCCAACATTGTATAGTTGGGCTTAGGGTAGTTAAATGACTTGCCCAAGGTCACACAGCATGGAAGTGACACAATGGAGAGATTCTAACGCAGGTCTGTCTGAGTCTTTATCTCCTTCCCCACAGGAGTTTAGAGAGGGAGAAAAGCCATTCTATGAGACCGGTGGAAATCAAAGTAAGCTTCGTAAAGGAGATGCATTTATCCTGGGTTTTAAGAAGGGATGAGAATATGGGAGGCAGAGGAAGCAGAGAAAGTATTCTAGGTGGAAGGAATAACTCAGGCAAAGGCCCAGAAATAGCAGGAAATGGCAGATCGATTCACAGAATGGCTTGTGAATCATAAAGTCCTGAGAAAGGCTGAATTCATATCATAAAAATGAGTTCACTCATCCTCTCAACAGTTATGAACTGAGTGCCTGCCAGGTGAGCAGGACATGGACCAAAGTATCCTCATGTCCTGTCCTCAGGAAGCATACTGTGCAGGGCTCTGCCACACTGACTCTTTGCTGCAAGGACCACATGAAGAAGTAGGCAAGAAATTACTTTCAAAAGCTCAAATTACAATTTAAATGCTCTCCTCTGTTCTGCTCTATCTGTTAGACTCTTCATAGTAATTAAGTAAAAGCTCCAATTCAAATTGACATGGCTTTTACAGAAGAATTCATTGACTCAGGTAAGAGAAAAATTGGAGAACTATCTGACCTTGTTGGTTCCAGAATTTTTCCAAGTCATCAAGATGAGATGAAGAACAACTCTCCAGTCCTCCTGTGTGTGTAGTTTCACTCTCCCACAGACTGTTGTCTTTCAACAGTCCCAGATCTCACACCTTCTCAGCTTCACATCGCACTGAGATAAAAGATTCTCTTCCCCAACAGCTGAACTTGAGTTCAATTTTCATTGGCCAGAAAGTGTCTGTGCACTCATCTTAGAACTAATCACTAGATGCATAAGGACAGGATAAGCCAAATGACTTAAACTAATCAGGACCCTCCCTTCTCTGGCCTGGCCAAGCAAAAAAATGTAAGCAAAGAGTTAAAGAAGCGTGGTTCTTCAAATGCAATTCCAGGAATAATTTTGCTAGGAAAACAGTAAATTCTGGAAAAAAAAAAAAAAAAAAAAAGTACAGCAGTCCACTCTTACCAACATAAGCTTTGTGATCTTAAGAAATCTCACATTATTAAAAATCACATTATAAATACATACAAATGGTTTCAGGGGAGGCAGAGGTTGCAGTGAGCCAAGATTGTGCCACTGCACTCCAGCCTGGTTGACAGAGTGAGACCCTGTCTCAAATAAATAAATACATACATAAATACATAAATAAAATTATTTCAGGGAACTGAAGAATGTCAGATTTGCAAAGCCAAATTGTGAAGGGTTTTGGCAAAAATTTCAAGCACAAAGGTTTCTTTTTTTTAAGTAGATGTGTTTATTTTGTCATTGCAAGCTATAAAATAAACAAAAGTGAACGTAGACCCCACTGAGCAAATCCTTAACAGCACTTAGGATTAGATCCAAATAAATGAGCGTTGAGAGTGGTGGCTGTCAACCCCGGCTGCACATTAAATTTCCAGGAGAACTCTTTAACATGCTGATGCTCAGGCCTCAACCACAGTGATTCCGATTTAATTTGTTTGAAGTGTGATCTGGATGTGGGTATTAAAAAACAAAAACAAAAACAAAAAAATCAGTGGTTCTTAACTTTGGCTGCAATTAGAATCACCTGGAGACTTTTTAAAAATCCCAAAGTCCAGGCTACAACGCAAACCAGTTGCATCAGAATTCATGGAGGTAAGACGCAGGCATCAGTATATGTTGAAGCTTCCATGAGCAGAACAATTAGTGGCAACCAAAGGGAAGCAAAAGAGCATGTCCCTAGCAGCCAGACAACAGCTCCATAAGGCAGCTGGGTGTTCCTCTGCAATGTGTGAGGTCACTTTTCTTCTCATAGCCACATTTTTGTTCCCAGTTTTATTTCCATTATAGGCAATTGATGCTTGAGTTGAGTAAACCATGTCCACTAACTGAATTGATGGCATCAGAACCACGTTCCATTATGAAAACTTGTGCCATAAAAGAAGTGGCCTGAGCCGGAGTTGATTTTCATGGTTGACACATGAGATACCACGAGCCACCAGTATTGTCAATGAGCCAAGGTCAGGATTTATATCCAGAGCTAGTATTTAATAAGGGCTTAGCTTGTGCCAAACATGGTTCTAAGCAGTTGATATACACATGACTTATTTAATCTTCAGGACAACCATACATGTTATCATTATCTACGTGTTACTGATTAGGAAACCTAGGCACAGAGGAGTTCAGTGACTGGCCCAAGATCCCATGGTGACTAAATGGGGCGAGTCAATATTTAAGCAGCTCAGCTCCAAAGCCTGCATACTTAACCTCTACACTGTAGGAGGCTGGCCAGAAGTGAAAAGAAATGTTCAATGCATCTCACTTTATTGACATCCTAGAGTGAGTACATACACAGCTTGAAGGAATTTTCCTTTGTGTTCTCATTAGAGACAGTGGCTGGTGGCCTCTGGGCTGGTAACCTTTCAGACTAGGTCCACAGGGCTCCTGCTTTCATCGGCTGGCTCAAATGATTTTGTGAAGGTTAAAAGATGCTCCGAGGGAGGAGGAGTGAGACAGAGGGGATGGATGTTCACCACTCTCATGCACCAAAATCTACGTTCAAGAAGAATATTCTCTCTTAACCTCTCTCTCTGGTCAACCGCAACTTCACCTTCAAGAGACATAGCTCAAGATCACCATCTCCTCTGAGAAACTTCTCACCTTCTCTTCCAAATGAAGTGTAGAGAAAACAATTCTTAAATTAAAAGTTGAGATTCTTAGGGGAGTGGGATGCATTTGTTTAGCAAAGCCACCTTGAGGAGCAATTCTGGTTGTGGAAGGATGATCCCAAATGTTTGGAAGGCTCAGGAGACATAGATGGAAAACTGAATGTCTCTGCATAATAATGCAGGAAGAATTTGGAAGCTGCTTGGCAAGAGAGGTAGTGAACATGTGTGGAGATTCTTGGAGGTGAGTGATAATATCATAACTATCAGAAAGTTGAGGAGTAATGTTAGTCAATGCCATCCTCCCCATATCCTGGCAGGTCTGGCAAAAGAACCTTAGAATAAAAATACCTACTAGCTCATCTTAAGCCATTGTATGTGCTACAACTTAACCTCTTTTATTACCTCTACCCACAAAAATAAATACATTCAATAGACCTTGACTTGGCCGACTGGCATTTGGAGAGACAAGATAAAGTAGCTTTGTTGCTTCTTTTTTTTTTTTTTTTTTTTTTTTTTGGAGACAGTCCTCACCCTGTTACCCAGGCTGGAGTGCAGTGGCACAATCTCAGATCACTGCAACCTCCACCTCCCAGGTTCAAGTGATTCTGATGCCTCAGCCTCCCAAAGAACTGGGACTACAGGTGTGCACCACCAAGCCCAGTAAATTTTTATATTTTTAGTAGAGAACGGGTTTTGCCATGTTGGCCAGGCTGGTCTCAAGCTCTTGGCCTCAAGTGATCTACTCACCTCGGCCTCCCAAATTGCTGAGATTACAGGCATGAGCCACCATGCCAGGCTGTTGCATATTTTGAATGATGGAGAGAAGAGTGAAGAGCACATCACAGAAAACAAGAGACAAATATACCTAACACTAATGGAAATGAGAGCTGTAGATATGAACATAAGCCACCACAGGATATAAGAAAATCTTGAGGAAGTCTTAGTTCAATAGCATGAGATACAGCTGGGGATATAAGCCGATGTTATTTCATTCTTCAAAGGCAATTCCAGCCATTCTTTGAGTGACACACTGTTTCTTTTAATGATGGTTTCTCAAAGGCACTAACCTCTCCTGTGCACGTTTGTAGCATTTTACAGAAAGATTTAACAAGAAATTTTTTTAATAGTCTTAATATTGGCCATTCTGAACCATTTTAAGTTCCCCAAATGCGTCACATTTTTATTCCATTACAGACTTTTGTACATGTTTTCCCTTTTGCCTGAAACACGTTTGCCCATCATCTTTGTCCGTTTAATTTCTACTAGTCTGTCAGATCTTAGCCTTAGCGTTACTTCTTCTGACATATTAGTGAGGATGCTTTAGAATGCTAGTAAAAATAAAATCCAACACAAAATGGCATAAAATAGGTATTTGCTATTGTATTAGAAACTTCTTTTTATAATTTCAGTTTTTTATTTTAGATTCGGGAGATACATGTGCAGGCTGGTTACATGGGTACATTGCACAGTGCAGAGGTTTGGGGTATGAGTGGTCCCATCACTCAGATACTGAGCATAGTACCCAATAGGTAGTTTCTCAGCCCTTGCTCCCCTCCCGCCCTTCCCCCAGTGTCTATTGTTGCCATCTTTATGTCCAGGAGCATCCAATGTTTACCTTCCACTTATAAGTGAGAATATGCCATATTTTGTTTTCTGCCTCTGCATTAATTTGCCTAGAATAATGGCCTCCAGCTGCATCCATGTTTCTGCAAAGGACATGATTTCATTCCTTCTTATGGCTGCATAATATTCCATGGTGTAAATGTACTACATTTTCTTTATCCAGTCCAACATTAATGGGCACATAGGTTGATTCCATGTCTTTGCTATTGTGAATAGTGCTGTGATGAACATACACATGCATATATCTTTTTGGTAGAACAATTTATTTTCCTTTGGGTACATGCCCACTAATGGGATTGCTAGGTAGAATGGTAATTCTGGTTTTATTTTGTTTTTGTTTTTGTTTTGAGATGGAATCTTGCTCTGTTGCCCAGGTGGGAGTGCAGTGGTGCAATCTCTGCTCACTACAAGCTCTGCCTCCCCGGTTCACGCCATTCTCCTGCCTCAACCTTCCGAGTAGCTGGGACTACAGGTGCCTGCCATCACGCCCGGCTAATTTTTTTTTTTTTTTAGTAGAGACGGGGTTTCACCATGTTCGCCCGGATGGTCTCAATCTCCTGACCTCGTGATCCACCCGCCTTGGCCTCCCAAAGTGCTGGGATTACAGGTGTGAGCCACCGTGCCCGGCCAGTAATTCTGTTTTAAGTTCTTTGAGAAATCTTCAAATTGCTGAAGTGGCTGAACTCATTTGCATTCCCACCAACAGTGTATAAGTGTTCTCTTTTCTGCATAGCCTTGCCAACTTGTTTATATATATATATATATGTGTGTGTGTGTGTGTGTGTGTGTATAATTAGATACTTCCTATGTGCCACTTCTGATCTTCTCAGTGTGTTAGCTTCTTCATGCTGCTGGATCAGCAGCCAAGGAAAGGAGATAGTTACAGCACTGATGAGGTTAGTTGATTCTGAGTACGTAAAAGACTAGGGATGCCACTGCAAAGCTGGGGCAGGAAGAATTCACTGGGGAATCTTTTGGTGTTTCCATGCCTGTGAGCACAGAAATCTGTTAGTTTCAGGAACTGTGGCCCCAACAAGGGCAAGGTAACAAGGGCTCAGTCTTCTCAGGCATGAATGTCCAGGTTCCTCCCATTCAGCCAGACATGCTCAAGTGCTGGTCGGGATGAGAGAAACCCAGCATAGTAGTGGAGGATGAAGAGGATGGATATGAATTATGAGCTCCCAACCTAGTTCAGCTTGTTTCACTAGCCTTCTTGCCTTGAGTCATCTCAGAGAGTTTTGCCAATTACCATCTTGATAGGGACTCTGTAATTGGATCAGGCTTGTACTCTTCTTCTCAAGGAAGAAACAAGGGCATCTTGTTTTCAAAAGTAGAAGTAAAGAGAGGATCTGGTGATGCAAGGGGTAGACTGTATCAGACACCGTATCATCCAATTCATTCTAGCCACCACTGAGATTCCATCAGAATTAAGCATAATCTGACTGTACCTCAATTTATTGCTCCACCTGCATCACATGTTTCTCATCTCCCTCCCAGGGTTTCCCTGTTAGCACCAAGCTGTTGGACAGTATGGGAACTGAGTTGCTACCCATCCATGCAAAATCCAGAAATTTGAGGCAATTAACACACTATAGGCAAATCTTGGCTTAATGGGATATGGAAGTTGATGGATAAATCATCCTCCTTTCTCCCATAATGCACTGACCCAAGATTCAGTTGATATCCATTCTTGGAGGACAGTCACACTAAGGAACAGCAAACTTAATAATGTTTTCTCATACTGACTCTTTCCCCCTTCCCTGCTTTATTCTCTCTGTCTCTCATACCTGTTCCCTAATATTGCACCCTTTGACAAGAGAAATATTTGTTCTTTGCCTCAGGATCTGCTTTTTTCTTTTCTTTTCTTTTCTTTTCTTTTCTTTTCTTTTTGTAAACCAAAGATAATAGTAATGCATAACAAAAGGTATGGAGGTAGGAAATTCCAGAGTTCAGATGGATATGTGCTGTTTTTATCTTTCCAGTTTTCCATCTTTCTTGTGTTGCAATCTGCCTTCACATTTATCCTTTCAGAGTTGAACAAGGCAATAGTAACTCCAAGCATCAGAACTTCAAACAAACCTGTTCATATTCTGAAAAAGAAGAAGTGAGCATCCTTCCTAAGATAGAGGATAAGTCACTCAGAAACTCTCCAGACTTCTGAGAGACATCTCACATCTCATTGAACAGAACTGCACCCCATTCCCAAGCTGTCAAGAGGAATTACATTTCTTAGTCCAATCATAATTCATCCTTTGGGACTGGAAATGATTCATCGTACCCTGAATCACATTCTTAAACAACAACAACAAAAAAATTCTGTTACAAAGAAAGAAGTGAAGAATTAATAGGAACTGCTGGCACAGTTGGAGTCATTTTCAATATTCCTTCACCTTTTCCTATTTTCCACAATGGAGACCAAACAAGCAAGATATTCACTTTCCAGCTTCCCTTGCAGCTAGGGGTAGCCATGTGATCGATTTCTAGATCTTTGCATGTAAGGGGAAGTTCTCTGGGGGCTTTTCCTTCTTGTTAAAAGGATAGTGACATAAGAGCATGCTCTCTCTCTTCCTAAGTATGAAAGACCAACAAGCTGATAAGGGTGGAGTAGAAAGATGAAGCAAACCTGGCTCCTTAATTACATCCTTGAGCCACTAAAGTAGCCCTGGGATTGTTTTATGCTATATTTTTTAGTTATATTAGATAACTGTTTTTCTTATTTAGTCATTGTCATTTAAGTATTATATTACATGCAGCTAAAAGCCCTTGTAACTGATGAAGCAGCCAACAGTGTCGGCCATTTCCAGGAAGTACAGATGGTATTAGCTATGCCTTTCCTCTGACACCCAAGGCTTACCGTTATTATGGCCATTATTGCTCTACATTTTCATTGCTTGGTTAAATAGAGAGTCCTTTGAAGTATATCCATGCAGGCCAAGGCTGGGCACAGCCACGAAGACTGTGGTGCAGGATTCCTACACAGGGCAGTGGGCTGGATTAAATGGTCCCCAAAGCTTCTTACAGCTTTGAAATCTATAACCCCAATTCTTTTAATATAAACGTCCCCTTTCCATGTATAAACAGAAAAGAAGTTTTCTGACTCAATCTAGACGAGTTTGAATTTCCTGGAGTGGTTCAATATGGCAGCCTGGGAGCCAGGACTTGAACATGAGTCTAATTGACCAGGATTTTCCTACCACGCAGGGTAGCTATGAGAATTTTTGTCTTTTTACATGCATAATGTCATGGCAAATCACCAATTTGTGATTCAAAATAGGGAAAAGCAATGCAAGCATGCAATTTGTGCAAATGTTCCTATTCTGTTTGTAACATGGGGAATTTCCAAGCTAAATGTTCACTTTGCAGATGACTTGGGGGTTATTTGCTATTCTGAACAGGTCTATCCTCATTCTCCTTCCACTGTATGAAGAATGCATATGGGGAAGAAAAGACCATGTGTAAATATTTCTTTCATATTGAAATAATATTAATAAAGCATTTCCTGTGGTTATGGCTAATAAGTCATTTGTTTCCATTTTCTGTATTCAGTAAAGACACATGGAAAAATTCTGATCAATACCCTGTTAAAAGAAGCTTAGAATCCAAAACCTTCTTGCAGAGTGTGGTATTTGTAGGGTTCGTTACAGTCTGTATTAACAAAGGAATTATCATTGGGGAAACACAGAAAACGGAGAATTTAAAAGTTGACCGAACAGAAACCTTTAATAAGAAGCCAATGACACTTTAAATGTGTAATACCCCTTTTGTTTAGGAAATGTTCCTAAATATTTTGTCTCTCTTCTTTCAAATGACTTCTTGGTGGTCAAGCAGAGAGGATAGAAGAGAATGAAACTAGATATCCTCTAGATAGATAATTGTGTGCCAGGTACTCGCTAAGTCATGTCATAGCTATTATCTAAGTAATTTTTATTTAAAAAATGTTTTAAAAATTATATAAATACATGCCCACTGCAAAATTTTTAAACAATTCAGAGGCAAAAAAATTAAAAAGTGAAAGCTCCCCTTCATCCCCAAGCCCAATTCCACTTATTCCTTGGCAATAATCTCTATATTCTTTAATATATATCCATACAGATATATATTTTCTGCACACTGTCAGAAATATGCATATTCTTAAATTAATATGCTAGCAAACTATGTTTTCACCTATTCTAGGATGCAACTTTTTAAAAATTTAAAATATCAAAATAACACTGCATTTTACAGTTAAAGACATTATACATCATCCACTTTCTTCCCTTCTTATAGACATACAAAATAATGGTGATTCCTGTGATAAGTGGCATTTTAGAGTAACAAAATACAGTAGATATGGAGCTTACATGATTATATAGATGTATGATTGTGTGGATTGCTATAGACAGCTTTCAGCACACTTGGGTCTGCCTCATTCATTTTAACAGCTACATGATCTGTCATTGTATAACTGTAGCCTCGTTTATTTCGTCATATCCATTAGAGATGGACTTTTGGATTCTTTCTAAATTTTTCCCAGTAGAAATAATGCTGCAGTGACCATTCTTGTCCCTAAATCTTTGGTCCCGTGTGTAAACATTTGTGAAAGAGAGATTCCTATGTCATTAATTCTCATAGCTACCCTGTAGGGTAGAAATCAGTCAGTCACTCAGAGCTTAACTAGGTACATATTCAACTCATGGTTCCATGGCTGCCATGTCGAACAACTTAAGAGAGTTCAAACTGTCGTCTGGATCAGGAGTAGCAAACTTTTTTTCTGAAAAGAGCTAGATCGTCAATATTTCCATCTTTGTGGGCTATACTATCTCTGTTGCAACTACTCAACTCTGCTGCATAAAAGCAACCATAGACAAAAAAGTAATGAATGAAGTTGTTGCAATCAAACCTTATTACAGAAACAGGCTGGAGCTGAGTGCAGTGACTCAGGCCTGTAATCCCAGCATTTTGATAGGCTGAGGCGGAGGGATCACGAGGTCAGGAGATCGAGACCATCCTGGCTAACACAGTGAAACTCTGTCTCTACTAAAATCACAAAAAATTAGCCGGGCGTGGTGGCACATGCCTGTAGTCCCAGCTACTTGGGAGACTGAGGCAGGAGAATCGCTTGAACCCGGAAGGCGGAGGTTGCAGTGAGCACAGATCGTGCCACTGCACTACAGCCTGAGTGACAGAGCAAGATGCCATCTCAAAAAAAAAAAAAAAAAAAGGGAAAGGTAAAGGAACAGGTTGGATTTGTCCCATGGGCTGTAGTTTGCTGAGCCCTGTCTTGGGTGAAGCGTTCTCTCCTGGGAGTTGAGAAGTGCACAACACATATGGCCCTTTATAGTCGCCCTGTCTGGCTCTTTACCTTCGCGGACACAACTTAAAATAAATTTCATAGTCCTTCCCAGCTTTAGTTTTCAACCTTCAGTTTTGAACTATAATATGCATCCTAAAATATTTCAAAAGTATGCGTTACTGAATCAAAGTGAACACATGAATATATGACCATGAATCCATTTCTCCTTCTGAGATTTGTTAAAAAAAAAAACTGTGTTTGTGTTTATGAGAATTAATGAAGTGCTATACATACAGCATTTGCAAAGACTTAAAAAATGCTACAGCTCTTTAAAAAATGTTGTTTTCTCTTACTGATGAGGAAGTTCATAGTAATTAATCTACAAAGCCAGGAAGCCAACAAGGTCATTGTGACTCCATAACCTGTGCCTCTCCTACAGCACCTGCTGCCTCAAAAGGAGCTACTACCTAGAGAATCTGAACCCAGAGAAATTAAAAGAGTTTGATAAAACCCCACGTTGTCAGCAGTAGACAGAATGGTAGGCTCTAGATCTTAGAATATCTAGCAAATTCACTGCCCACAAGAAGAGGCAGATTGTGTAAAATCCAGGCCTTTGGGCTTGCAGACATTCCCAGTCAGTGGGTTTTCCTGTTATTTATGCCAATTCAATTACAACACAGTTCCACAACCTAGATGGAAATGCAGCCACAGAGGTGTTGATAAAGCTGTCACAGCAAGACGGAGATAGTAACTCTCGTCAATATTAAGAAAAGAACAAACCCATAAATAAGAGATTATCAAGTGAAATAAGACAGTCTCTCCTCCAACTTCTAACAAATCTCATGTGCAAAGCCATGTCATTTCCCCAGGCATCCTCCTTGCCATCCAGATGTATAGAATATGAATTGTGCAGGGGAGGGAAATTGATATGCAGAAGAAAGAGTTGGCAAAATAATTAGAGCCGTGAGGCTTTCTCAGTCTTGTGTTTCATCGGAGAAGTCACCAATTGTGGAATTATGGCTTCCAGAGCACACTGATTATGTAACGGAGCGGTCCCTGAAAAGAGCCTATGAAGGACAGACAGGTGATGAGACTGTACCCATGAGGGTGAATGGCAGAGCCACTAACCAGCTAAGAGTCACTTCCCAGGGGGGTAAGAGCAGGTGCTACCTCCTTTGTGGCACTACCTGCCCACTACAGTCATCTGCACCCTACCCACTCTGCCCATGGAGACAAGCAGCCCCCTGCCTCCCCTCTCACTTTGTGGCTCAGTCATCCTTACCATTCCTTCTGGCAATGGCCACACTCAAGGCCACCTGCAAGGTGAAGCTGATTAGAAAATAAAAGTTTATATCAAGTTGCTCAAACCTGACTGACTAAAAGCCACGTGCAGAGAGGGACCCGCTGGGTCTGTATTCCCAGGGGGCCCTCAGCTCACCTGCTGGCTTGCAGCAGGGAATCTAGAGATGCTTATTGATTGGAATTGACTGGAGCCACCAACACAACATCCATAATGGAATGGGAAAGAGAGAAAGGAAAGAGGAAAGACGCAGGAGCAGGAGAAGGGAGGGGAGAAAAGTCAGAGAAAGGAGAAGGGCAAAGAAAGGCACAAAGATGCTTAAAATGTGCATGAACTTCAGCAAATAGGAGTAAAGGAGGAGAAGAGAGAAGGAAGTCAGTGAGAAAGAAAAGCAAAGAGGTGGTGAACATGGGTGGGCCGTGAACAGAGCAGACCTGCCAGAGAAATGGGAAGATACAGAGGGAAACGACCGAGAGAGGGGTGGGCTGACAGTAGGTATTGAGATAGGCAAAGAACAACGCCACACAGGACAGATACCCATAAAGACCGATGGACACAGCAGTGATCAGACCCATCCATATGGACACAGGGACACAGAAACAAGAGATAATATAGCTGAAGCCCAAGGATAGACTCGGGGGACCAGAGAATTTCCCAGTTTCCCGAGGGAATCCACGTTTCCAACTAATTCCTTGGTAGAGAAATGGAACAGGAAAAAAAATGTCTTTCTGGAAGAAATGCCTCCCGAAATTCTGGGAACCTGTTGCTCAGAAGGTGGAAATGTCCTCTGTCTCCTGGCTCCCTGCCAATTCTGCAATGACGTTGAAGACCGGTGTTTGCATCTGAATCCCAGCAAGCTTCGGGGGCTGGGGGAGGTTGTTCCTTTCTGGGCTCCAGGGTCCTTGCGTGGGAAGTTGTGAACCAGCAATGAACTCTACCTACCCTCACGGAATAATCGAAAAGATCAGCTTTTCAAAATAACCCCATGAAAGGTACATCACCCTCTGAGAACATTTAATGATGAAGGTGAGAAGATAGTTTGATTTCCGTGAAGTCATATATTCATTCTCATTCTTCCCATCCTCCCTGCTTCCTGCCTGCCCTTTCTCTCCCTCCTCTCTACTCCTCTCCCCATTCTTCTCCCTCCTCCTCCCTTACTTTTCTTCTCTTTCCAATCGACCCCCACTCCCACGACACATTCTCGTCTGATTTCTATTCCAAAGAGACCTGACTTCAGATTTCAGGTCATGAAATATTCAATCCACTTGGACACTTTTTAATTAATCTTGGGTTTGATTTAGGTCATTGTACTTTGACGCCTGCCTCCATCACCCTGTCCTGGATCCAATTAACCAGCTGTGAGCAGAAGATACAGACAAGAAGATACAGACAAGAAGATACAGACAAGAAGATACAGACAAGAGCACCTATTCTCAGGGATCAGGGACCTGGTTTGCTGAGGCATCTGCAAACATTCTCTTTGCCATCCCCCTGTATTGCCAGGAAAAGGTAGCATGCAGGATAAGATCTGTTCTATAACAGAGTAGAAGGTGAATTTTAAAGGACAAGAAAAAGAAAAATGCAAACCAAAAGCAACTGACAGCTCAGGCTGCAAATATCCAGATGATTAACAGGCTGGCTGGATCACAAATACAGATGTTTCATCAGAAGTCCATGGTTGTCCTCACTTAACTATTCTCATCATCTCCACCTCCCATATGGACTTAATTGTCAGAGGATTCATTTGCACTTGTTGACATTTTGCTCTGTTTAAAAAAATAGCTTTTTCATTGCTATTATTGCATTGTGCTAGTGGTTTTGTCTCATAGGTTGAGTCATAAATAAAATTAAATGAATTCGTGCACGTAAGGTTTTCAACACAGTGCCAGGCACCTGTTAAGTGCTCGACAAACATTGGGTGTTTTGATAAATTATAATCATTTTCATCATATCTTCGTTGGTGACACGCTTGGTTTTCCATTCTATCTGTAGTGGGTCACACAACCTCCAGCTCTCAGGTGGTTCTTAACAAGGTTTGCCAAATAGCTGCAGAATGTTTTTGACATTGAGTGTAGGGTTTCCCAAATAATATGTCGTGTCCCACAGTAATCTCCCATCTTTCCTAAACTCCTATTCAGTCATTCAACAAACATTTACCAGGCACCTACTGAATGCCAGATATCATGCTAGATGCTGGGGATTCTCAGATAGGCATGACAGAAATGGTTCTTGCCCTTTAAAAAATTACAATAAGCTAGGCCACAGGACTTACTATCCATGCCTGTAACAATAGCAAATCCTTACATAGCACTTACTACAGCCAGATGTGGTTCTCAGCTCTTTACATACTTCCCAACTAGCCTATGAGGGACAGAACTCTGTAACTCTCATTTTTTGTTGTATATTTGTTTTAGTCTATTATGATACTGCTATGAAGAAATACCCAAGACTGGATAATTTGTTAAACAAAAAAAAAGGTTTCGTTGACTTGCAGTTCCACTTGGCTGGGAAGGCCTCAGGAAACTTACAATCATGGCAGAAGGCAAAGGAGAAGAAAGGAACCTTCTTCACAGGGTGGCAGGAAGGAGAAGTGCCAACCAAAAAGGAAGAAGCCCCTTATAAAATCATCAGATCTCATGAGAACTCACTCACTATTATGAGAACAGCATGGGGATAACCGCCCCCATAATTCAATTATTTCCCACCGGGTCCCTCCTACCACACGTTGTTGAGGGCCAATTGCTGGCCCGATGACATGAGGGGCCTACTGGAGGTTGAGGCTTAAGGATTCAGATCAAGCCTGGGCCTTATGGCCCTGGACTCTCAAGGGGAAGAAGTCACTTACCAACGCCAAGAGGTAGAGAAGGCAGTGGTTAATAGTTTGGGACTATGGGAACGTGGGAACTACAATTCAATGAGATTTGGGTGAGGACACAGCCAAACCATATCAATATATGTAGAGATTGAGGCCCAGATAGGTAGATTAATCTGCCCAAGGTCACTCCATAATAAGCAGAAATGCCAGGATTTAAACCCAGGCTGTTTGGCTTTAGGGTTCACAAAACTAACCACCAAGCTATGCTCTTGCATTTGGTACACACTGCTCTTTCTGTTAGCAAACTTTTGTTGGTTTCTGCAAGTAGATTTAAATTTCTTAAACTCCATAGAGGCAGACAACTATTAAAGTATGCTGGGGGCTAAGAAGAGGGGGAGTCGGAATGACTACTTATTTATATGGAGTTTCTGTCTGAAGTGATCCAAAAGTTCTAGAACTAGATGGTGATGATTTCAAAACATTATGAGTGCACTTAATGCCATTGAGTTGTACACTTTAAAATGTTTAAAATGACTTTGTTTGTTTGTGTTTTTTGAGACGGAGTCTTGCTCTGCCACCAAGTTGGAGTGCAGTGGTGCAATCTTGGCTCACTGCAACCTCCGCCTCCCAGGTTCAAGTGATTCTCCTGCCTCAGTCTCCCAAGTAGCTGGGACTACAGGCATACCACCATGTACAGCTAATTTTTGTATTTTTAGTAGAGATGGGGTTTCACCATGTTGGCCAGGATGGTCTCGATCTCTTGACCTCGGGATCTGCCCACCTCGGCCTCCCAAAGTGCTGGGATTACAGGCATGAGCCACTGCGCCCAGCCAAAATGGTATTTTTTAATCCTGAAGTTCAGGGTTGTCTTATAACTTCATAACCCCATCATTTCTGAATCTTTAAAGTTTCCAGCTAACATTTCTTGGTCGGTTTACTGATGGCCAGTGGTGTTAGAAATGGAACTTGCTTTATTTTTATCATTATCACTCTCACGATTATGAAAAACAGCCCTTTTAGGTACCCAGAAGATCCTCATCCATGTAAGAGCAATTGGAGCCACCGACAGGGCTGATTCTGAGGCTGAGGGGACAGGTGTTTTGTTCCAGTGAGGTGTTTAGTGTTAGAAGCTGGGCTAGAGCAGGAAAGGTGCTTTCCAAGAAGCAAGGATGCAAAAGGGCAAGTTTACATCAAGACAGAGTTGAGAGGGCAAAGTTCAGAGCCAGAAGAGTAACTCAAGCTCGACGTTTGAGGTGCAAATCAGGCATGCAAACAGAAATCAATGTCAGGGTCAGGGACTGAAAGAATCTCAAGCCTTTTGGAAAGCAGAATGTAATAATAATATCATAAAAATAACAATAATAGGCTGAGCATGGTGGCTCACATGTGTAATCCCAGCACTTTGGGAGGTCGAGGCGGGTGGATCACTTGTGGTCAGGAGTTTGAGACTAGCTTGGCCAACATGGCAAAACCTCATCTCTACTAAAAATACAAAAATTAGCCGAATGTGGTGATGCATGCCTGTAATCCTAGCTACTTGAGACGTTGAGGCAGGAGAATCGCTTGAACCCAGGAGGTGGAGTTTGCAGTGAGACAAGATCATGCCACTGCGCTCCAGCCTCGATGACAGAGTGAAACTCCATCTCAAAAAAAAATATATAAATAAAACAAAATAACAATAATAGTAAATCAAACTCTTGGTGCTTTCCACATGCCAGATACTGCTTCAAGGATTTTCATACAGTAACTCACTTATTCTTTTTTATTATTATTATCATTGCCTCTATTTTACAGATAAAGAAACTAAGGCACAGGGAAGTCAAGTGACTTGCCCAGGGTCACACTGCTAGCAAGTGAAAGAACCTGGATTCCATGGTGGATGATCAAGAACTAGACTGACCTCTTAACTATACAAGGTAGGAAGTTCATCTGGATTTACAACTCTGGTCCTGCTGAGGGCCAATTGCTGGCCGGATGACATAAGGGGCCCACTGGAGGTTGAGGCTTAAGGACACAGATCAAGCCTGGATCTTACAGCTCTGGACTCACAAGTGGAAGATTCAGTGACCAATGCCAAGAAGCAGAGAAGGCAGTGGTTAGTAACACAGACTGAACTTCCTGGAAGCCAGGGCTTGGATTGTAGCTTTGCCACCCAGCAGTCATGAAACCTTGGGCAAATTATTTCATCTTCTTCTGCCTCAATTTCCTCCTGTATAAAATGGGGATATACTACCACTTATCTCGTAGAGTTGCTGCGATGATTACATGAGTCTATTTTCATAAAGCATTGAGTACAGAACCGGCATAAAGTGAATGCTAAATAAAACGAATCCATTAGGAATAAGAGCTGCAACTTTTTGTGTCTTAGCGGGAAGTTGGAGAAGCAGTGACCCAACTGGGGATTTCCATGCTTGTTTTGCCTTTAACAACGGAAACCAAATCCTTGGCTGAAAACAAAACAAAACTGGTGGCTGGTGTCACACTGAAACTTACACATATGCCTCGAGCCACTCGCCTACGGGAGCCCACCACCAGTTCCTGCCTCGCTTCTCTCCCCTTCTCATCCACATGTCGGGGAGGAGGTAGGGGCTGCAGGTCCGCATGCCTTGAGCTGCCTACGCGGTGATATTTAATTAATCTATTCATTTGATCCTTAGATTTGCTTAGTGGCTCCCTTTCCTTGACACTCCCTGGGGTTTGAATACAGTAACATTCAGCCCTAATTAAAATTGTTGAAACAGCAGCCATCTCCATTAATAAAACATCAGAATGACACTGGATTTTTTTAAAACAGCCTTTTCTTAAAAACTCCGAGAAAGTGGACAGAGTGAGCCCAGGTAGGAAAGAAGAAAGTTAACAAACTCCTTGTTTTTGTTGCCAAGTGTTTGAGGGTGGGATTCCTAATTCTCTCTACTGGTCTGGGGCTGGAGGCCAATTCTTTATAGCGAAAAGAACCCTGGAGTCTACATGTAGAGACCTCCCATCACAAACTTGCTGTGTGAGACCCCCTCTTTTGGGTCTCAGTTTTAAAATGGGGGTGCCAGACCAGCTTTAATGTTCTGTGGTCTGAAAACATCAAGTCGTCCAGTTCTTGAATTGGGCCAAATTGAGGAATTCTTGAGCCTATGTCACTGGCCTAAGAAAATAAGCACAGGCACTTTCTTCCACTCAAGTCCCTTGGCTTTGGGTCATGTAAGCTGCCCTCTGACCGCAAGAGCCTGGACCAGGGATCAGGGTCTGGGTCCCAGGCAGCCATCCAAGTTCAACTAAGGGGGCCAATGAGGAGTGTTGGCTCAGGAATTCTCCATGGTGGATCGGAGAATTCTCCAGCCAACCCAATCAGATCCTGTCTCCTGGGGGAGTTTTACACGTGCTTCTCCCCAAGCAGGGGGGAGGAGAAGCAGGAACGGTTCAGCCATGGCTGCAATGTGGGCACGAAAGCCACACAAACCTGGGTTTCAAATCCTGCTGGTACCTCCTTGCCATGTACCAACTACATGACTTTGGACATGCTGTGTACCCTCTCTGTGTCTCAGTTTGCTTATACATAAATAAGTTAGTAAGTCCTTTCTTCATAGGCTCATTCTGAGGATTAATGCCTGATGCATACACTGCTGTTTTGGGTAGCTGTGATTACTATTAAAAGCAGTGGATGAAGAAACAGGAGATAGAAACAGTACACAGAAGCAGAAGAGAAACAGAAAAGAAAAGATAAATCAAAAGAATTGTTGTCTCTGGGTGAAGCACCCTTCCCAGTGCTCCATGTGCTTTTATGAGGCCCCACCTCCTTTTCCAGCTATAGTGCCTGTGACATAGATCCAAGCCAATCAGAGGCAGTCACCCCTTCTAGCCAGTCACCTTTCTAGCCACAGGCCCAAGTGAATCAGAGCATCACATTCTCCCAGCCATTGTGATTGGTCCAGAGGTGGGCACACGTGCTCTGATGGGGCTCCACGTCCTTTTCCAGCCATAGTGCATGTGACTCAGGCCCAAGCCAATCAGAGCATCACATTCTCCCAGCCATTATGATTGGTCCAGAGGTGGACACATGACCAAAGTCAGCCTACCCAGGCTGCCTGGATTTCACCCTGCAATACCCAGCATTGCTTCCTCTCCAGTATCTATGAGAAATCAAGTACCATCCACCCTTTTGTGATTTTTGAGAACTCTTGGAAATTTGCCACTGGATCTTGGGAAGGAGTCACATCACAAAGCAAGTAGCTTTCCACTGTATTGCTGTCTCTGTGCTATAACTTACTGTCTTTCCCTCCTGTCCTCCCCTCCTCCCCAGAACAACCCTGGAAATCCATGCAGGTATTTCCAAAAATAATCTTCAGCCTCAACACCAACCAAAAGAGTTCCCAACAAAAGGAGTTTTCTCTTTGGAAGAGCAATTCTGGTTGAACTGAATGTCCTCTGTATAAGGGCATAAGTCAAGTGTAAGGTAAGGCCTGCATCAGCAGAGATCATTATCCTTACAGGCGTTCCTGAGCAGGAGGGCGGTAAGATCGATATGTGCATTGCCAGTCCCTCTCATTTTCCTGAGACTTTGTTTCCACCCTGGAGTCAACATCCCAAGCAGAGGAAGCAAAAGACTTTCCATCGTTGTTCCTGGAGTCAAAGAGATTGTGATGCCCAGCTGCCTTATTAAACTTAGGGTTTTTATGTCTCACGGCCACTAGAATCACCAAGGTTAAACATTCTGGGTAAGAACTGGGATTAATAACATAGCAATGGCCTCACACTGGCCGTGGATTCCCCCTGCTAGTTAATAAAATGATTCATTTGACTTGCTTCCCCCTTCACTGTGGCATGGGGCCTGCTCTCCCCCTGCCAGCCCTTCCGTTTCTAGGAAAAGACAAGCAAAGCTTATTGAATTCTAATACATCATCGTGGCAGCAGGCATCAATAGAGGGAGACAGATGTGAGAACAGAACACCAAGCCCCACATCCATCCCCTTGCAGTTTCCCCACCCTTTCCTCCTCTTCTTGGCAAATCTACTCAGCCCCCCTAGGGAAGCTGAGAGTTCATTATGAACAGCAGCCAAGAGTCAATAAATACATGACTGAGATTTCAGTCACCTACTGTGGCTGTCCCCACCACCGACTAAGTAATTGCATGGCCCCAGACTGGGTAGGGAAGGCTTGTGGGGTAGGGATGAGTGGCAGGGAGCTCAACAGAGCTCTGCAGCCAGAATGATCTTTTTATAAAGCAAATTTGATCATGTCAAACACCTTTATCACACTTAAAACTCTTCAATGGCTCCCCATTGCTTCTAGAATAAAGACCAAAACATTTAATGTGGCTTGCAAGATTGTGCAGGGCCTGGCCCCAGCCTACTCATCTGATCTCATATCTGAACATGACCCTCACACACACAAACATGTTTTCAACTACTCTGGCCACACTGATAATCTTTTAGTTGCTAGTGGACCTCCAGAACTCAGATCAAATATCAGCTTCTCAATCCAGAACAAATCCTACTATAATCTAATCTTGTAGCACAATTGTTCTTCTTGGCATCTGTCCTAGCCTGCAGTTTTATATTTATATAAAGTGTGTGTGTGTGTGTGTGTGTAAAATTATTGGAATGATGCTGTCTCCACTGACTGTCAGATAACTCTACATTTTGCTCTCCAAGTATCTCCAGTTTCTAGCACAATGCCTGGCACAGAACAGGAAATCAGTATATTTTTGCTGAATGGATGTATGAATCAATGAGTTATAAAGTGGGGCATATCCCAAGAGCTGGAAGCACTTCAGTGGTATTAAAGCAGAGAAGATGTGCAGCAGGACGGGAAAAGAGGCAAGAGAGGTAGACAGAACAGATCACAGAACAATCATTATTCATTCAGCACCTGCTGTAGGCCAGGCACAGTTCTAGGCATTAGGAATACAGCAGTGAATAAAGCAGACAACATGCTTTGCTTTTATGGAGCTTAAATCTGAGGCTATTCCCCTCTGATGTTGCAGTATACCTACAGAGGAATATTCCTCTTGGAATATCTACAGTTGTCATGTTATTCTAAATTGCAGCAAAAATAAATTGCAAACCTAACTAGGTGTAAGGGGTCTCCCATGGGCAACATTCAAACTAGACCTTCACCCATGGGGAAGCCAAAGTAAACACTTTAACACATCCACAGAATAAATTCACTCCTCCACATCCTATTGATAAAAAGTGGATGGTTTCCACCAGATTCAGCGATAGGATAGAGGGGAAGATTAAGTTGCATACCATACAATGAAATGTCCTCGATTTGCTCCATTAAACACCTTTGTCCCTTTTCTCCAGTTCTTCATTCCTACCAGCCCTTTCATTTATCTTCTCTCTCTCTCTTACACTGCCTCTGAAAATTCTTCCTCTCCTAAACAATTCAGTATTCATCTTTAGCTTGTAAATTTGCCTAACAGTGACCATCAACCATTTCTCAAACATGCCCCTTGAGGGCCTTCACTTCTGCTGCCATATAAACATGGATCAGATTTGGGGGACATTTT
This sequence comes from Mandrillus leucophaeus, assembly GCF_000951045.1. Lineage (NCBI taxonomy): Eukaryota > Metazoa > Chordata > Mammalia > Primates > Cercopithecidae > Mandrillus > Mandrillus leucophaeus. Next base: position 1,106,216 of record NW_012101610.1, read on the forward strand.
ATGAAGGGTTTGAATTTACCAGTGTGCCATGGCCCACTGTGTGGGAGTTTCTGTTATATGGTGCCAGGTCCTTCATGCTAAGGATTTTGCCTTTTCCCTAAAGGCCATGTGAAACACAAGAGGTTTTCAGCACAGGAATGACCCCTGGGCAGATTCTCCCCCACTGCACTTGAGATTTTGCCTCAGCTTCCAGGAAGAATCTAAATGAAGCTGTGGGTGTCCTTCTAGCATTAATTAAAGCTTTGCTGTGGGCCCAGCTGCAGAGAAGACCGTGGGGTGCAACACAGAGGGGGAGCAGCTATAGCTTCAAGGAATCTGCAGGCAGCTCTAAACACATCAGACCTCTCTCCATCTCCTCTGCTCTAGAAGCAGAGCCAAGGTCCCCTTAGGGAGAAGGCATTGCTAAAGCTAAAACTCAAATATCTGCTTCCCATAGGAAAGAGAAATGGTTGTATCCTGGGGAAAAGTCTATAAAGTGCAATTTCCCTTAAGATTCCTTTTCTGTGATCTCCTCTCAGTCCTGACGATCCCTAAAGTGGAGCTCAGTGTGTAGAGGATGCTCTTCACATTAGAGGCATGGACTTGTGTAGTGTGAAAACCCTGCCTCCCATCTCTCTGATCCAACCTCCCAAGTCCAGGACCAGAGCATCCATTGAGTTGTCTAGTAATAATCATAATTACAAAAATAATTACAGCTACCATTTACTGAGAACTTACCAAGTCAATCACTTAATGGACACTATTTCAATTAAATCTCACAGTCATCTGGTGAAATGGAGATTATTTGACACCGTTTGACAGATGAGGAAGCCAAGGCTTAGATCTGCTTTCAAGTCTGGTACTACTTAGCATTTATAAGCCATGGGAGGTTGAGTAAGTTACTTTACTTAACCATCCTGCTTTATTAACTTTTATTGAATGAAAATGTGTGCCAAGTCTTCCTCTAAAATGTGTACCCAATTTTTATCCCACGTCTCCTAATCAACCTCAGAGGAACTCTTAGGTTACTCTTGGAATGGGAAGCAGCTGTGGTCTGAGCCTTTAAGAATCTTGGGAGTGCAAGAAGCATTATCCCACTCTGGAAGTGATGAAAGCTTGAAACTTAGGTAACTACACAAGGTCCTGCAGAGACCTCTCTGTTCATGCCTGGTTGCAGGGAATTCAGCTCCGCATTAGATGAAAACTTTTATGAACCCTCAAGCGAGCATCATAAAAGGAAAACTGACCCCATCTCTCATCCTGTTAAAAGCCACCACGAACTTTCTTTGGACTCTAGAACTCATTGGAAGCCAGCAATAAAAATGAAATACAGCAAACTTTAGCAGGAAGAAGAGATAAGGGCAGAGAGAATTTATGATAGCTTATGGGAGTGAGTTAGGACTCCTGGTAGCATGGAGAAAAAAAGAAATGGAACTCCATGAGCCTCATCCCAAAAGGGCGCGATTTAGTGAGCCACTTCAGGAAACTGCAGAAAGCGTGAGGTACAATTTACTTCAGGTACCACTGGAACCTGTCAGGTGCCTCTAGCTCTCATTCTGCTTACCACGGAGTGTTGCCCTCTTCTTCCCCATTCCCATTGGCCTTCACCCAGTGGGAGAATGGCTGTAGTAGCTCCAGCTATACCACTTTTATGGAGTGAGTGACCAAGAGAGGAGTGGTGAGCTCTCTTACTTTAGATTTTAGATTAAGTTCAGGAAAGAAAGAGATAAACAGATGGTGGTCAGACCCGCTTTTCAAAAACAAAACAAAACAAACAAACAAAAAAAAACACCTGTAGAAATCAGGATGGATATGCACCCCTGTGATGTAACAGAGTCCAAATATATAGTGGCTTAAACAAGTTAGCTCTTTCTCACCCACATAATAGTTCAGACGTAAGCAGGCCAGGGCTGGTGAGGTGAGTCCCTTTTGTCCAGGACCCAGGATCCTTCCATCTTCTTGCTCTGCTACGCCCAGAGATTGTTCTTACCTGAGTGGCCTAAGAAATACTAACACATCTGCCATGCAGCCCAAGGAAAGAGGGAAAGGTGAGTGAAGGAAGCAATGCTTCACTTTAAAAGCACAACTCAGGAGTCATACACATCAGTGCCATTCATCAGTTCATCCTCATGGCCACACGTAACTGCAAGGGAAGTGGAAAATGTCGTCTTTCATCTGGGCATCCATGTACCCCACTGAAGACTGGGGGTTCAACTACTACTATAGGAAGAGGAGTGTACATCTGGGATTACTGGAATATCTATCACAGCCACCCAAGGACAAGAAAGCTGCGGAAAGAAATAACAGCAACAAAAGAGAATACTGCCTGGATCTCAGGACATAGTCCATCTCTCCATCACTCTTTTCTGTTTCTCTTGGATGTCTACTTCATTATTCTTTTTCTTCTCAGTGTTCTGTGACCCTTCATGCCCAGGACAGGTCAACTATGTCCATGTCACCATTTCTAGGCTTATACATACAGTCTGAAGTAAAACGAGACCAGTTAGCCCTCCAATACAAATGGAACTTGGCGTCCGCATTCTCTGCCAAGTTAAGTGGATTTATGATTTAACTCTCATCAAGAAAGGGGCAAATGAGAACATAATAGGGCCAGGGTATTAACTTACAAGAAATAAATGCAAAGTCATCTTACTAAGAGGAATATTAACTTCTCATGCAGATCAGAAGGATGAGTGTGTGGCAGGGATGTGTTTTGGAAATAAATTAATTCTTAGGGTGATGGGATGAGATCAGTTTCATTTTGAATACTCTGGGGAAAAACCAGCCACAGAAATGCAGAGAAGAAGGAGAAGCTTCAATCTATCCACAGGACAAAGGCAGTCCCGACAGCCTGGCCAGCTGGTCCTGAGTTGGAACTGCCCTCAACAGGCATTGGTAACCAAGGGACAAAAGAAGAGTTCTTGGCTGTCAGATCCTGAGGTTGGCAAATCTGCCAGATACCAGAAAGGACTGGTGGGTATGGAGACTTTACGATTTTGTTGGAGTGGGATACGGATGCCTAAATGGGTGGGAAGGTGGGAGAGCCAGAGTACTCTGAAGGGAGGGGTAGAATGGAGAGGGCTTGGGAAGGGTAGGAGAAAACGGAGAACATTAGGCAAGGAGAAAGCATCCACATGGGACATGACCAAACTAAGGTCCAGCTGTCTGCAGCACTTTATAGTTCAGTACTTAACACCTAAACCCTAAATTTTTTCTTTTTTATTTTTTTTTGTAGCGATGGAGTCTTGCCATGTCACCCAGACTGGTCTCCAACTCCTAGACTCAAATGATTCTCCCACCTCGGCCTCCCAAAATGCTGGGATTATAGGTGTGAGCCACCACACCTGGCTTAACCCTGAGCACAGAATTGCTCAAACTTTTCTCAGAGTCCAGTGTGCATGTATTAGCTTGGGAGCAGCAGGCAATTTGTACCCAGACTAGGGAGAAAAGTAGCCCCCACCTCCCACCACCAGGTGCCTGAACATCATCACTGTGAATGTGAGGTGGCAGGAGGGGCTGTCCTCTGGGGGCTGCCGAGCAGAGACACAAGCAAGACAGCCACATAGTTAATATGTTAGCCAGAGACCCACTGAAGTAGTTTGCTAGGGCTGTCATACAAAGTACTGCAAACTAGGAGGCTTAAACACCAGAAATTTATTTTCTCACAAAAAAGAGGTCCAAGGTCAAGGTGTCTGCAGGGTTGGTTTCTTCTAAGACCTTCCTCTTTGGCTTGTAAGTGATCACCTTCTCGCTGTGTCTTCACAAGGTCTTCCCTTTGCGTGCTCCTGTGTCTTAATCTCTTCTTATCAGGACATTAGTCATATTCAGTAAGGACCCACCCTAATGATCCAGTTTAATCTAATTACTGCCTTAAAGACAGATCCCATCTCCAAAGATGTCCTGAGGTTAGGACTAGGGAATAAGATTTCAACATGTGAGTTTTGCAGAGATACAATTCGGGCTATAACACTCACAATAAGAAGCCCAAAAGGGGTTCATGTCAAGTCTTGGCCACAAGAAGAGAATATCTTGACTCTTCCCCAGCTTCAATTACAAGTCATGGGGGAGAAGACTTGAGGTTGGTCCAGTTTGGGGCAGATATTTATCCCTGGTCCTACCAGCCATGCCCAAGGGACGTGAACTAACCTACAACAAAGACGGCTGCCAAGGCTCTGCCCAGGGATGGTAGTGACTGGTTACCGGTCTGGGCAGACAGTCCATCTCACCTAACAGAATAAACTCAAACCCTTCAGTAGGACATACAGAATCTCTCACACCCTGTCCCCTCAGTACCCACCCCTGAGCCACATCCCCTGCCACCCTGCACAAATTCTACCCTGCATTCATGCTACGCAAACCTCACCTCACTGTTTCTCATCCTTAGCCTTCGTGCAGGCTTTTTTCTCCACCTAGAAAGCTTCTCCTGTCCACCCACTTGTCTGCCTGAAAAGTCCCCTCTTATATTTACATTTCAAAGCCCACCTGGAGCATTTCCTTTGGAAAATTCTTCCTGAGCTCCTGCAGAGACAGTCTCCCTCCTCTTGCCCTGTGTGGACCACTCAGAACACTGTGTCACAAGTTTTGTTAGATGGTCTTTTTCTTGAAGTCGGCTGTGGGTTCCAGGAAAGCTTCCAGAACAAACTTATCTACTACAAAGCCTAGCACAGTGCTTGCATGGTACACAACAAATATTGTGTGACTATTACAAAAGAATGAGGGAATATTATTATCAACTGGGCACAAATTATTATCAACTGGGCACTTGTGTTTATAAGTAAAACACAAGTCCCTGCCTTTTAAGAACTTCTCTGGGACTGGAGAAGACATAAATATAAATAATGACTATGAAAATAAGAAATAAACTAAGAACTAAGGAAGCACAGAGGGAGTTGCCATTTAAACTGGAAAAATTGTGGAAGATTTCTGGGATGAGGTGACTTTGAGTGTAGTCACAAAAGATGAGTAGGAGTTTGTCAAGGGGTGATAGTGAGGTGGAGGAATTGGAAAGAGGTGTCCATATTGAAGAAAGAACATGAACAAGGCATGGAAAAAAGATCATGCTAGGTTTGTGGATAGAACATGGAGTGGCTATGGTGACACAAAGGCCAAGGATTCCAGGTGGGGGCAGCATCATCTCTTCCATACCTGGAACCTAATTGCTTTGCTGTTGTTACTGATGGAGCTACCAACTTCTCCAGTCATTCAACAGCCACCCAGAGTCTTTCTGTCCCTCCACGGACTTTCTTAGGAAAGAAAGAAAGACACTGGGTTGTCAACAGTCTTAGAGCTAAATAAGTCAAGCCTTCTGCATTTGGGGCTTACACTGTCCTCCTACCACTTTGCTAAATGACAGAGAGGAAGGGTGGCCCATCTGAGCCTGAGATGAGAAACTCGCCTCCCACTTTGCACTTTTTGTAAACCTCTCTAATTTTGTGTGGCAAGTCACTTCACCTCTCTGAGCCCCAGTTACTTATTTGAGAAAAGGCATTCCTGACCCTACAGGGTTCTTGTGAGAACTAAAGCTAACTCGGGTCAAATGTATAATGCATGAGCGACATCTAACAGTCACTCAGTTAATAGTGGCCATTACAATTACTTTTTAAAAATAAAAACGGGCTTGTCTTACTTCCCCTGTTCTAGAACTATAAAATCATGGAGAATTTTCATGCCCCTTACTGTCCAGCATATATTGATGCCCAGTAAATACATGTTGCATTCATGACTGCCTGGAATCCTGGAGTTTTCAGACAGGGAAATATTTATGAAATCAGCCAATTCAACCTCTCATTTTACACACAGTAGAAATAGGCTCAGAGATTAAATGAGTACTTCAGAGCCTGTGTTTTCATTTTGACTCTACCGTGTGTAATTTTAGCTGTAACATAGCCTTTCTTGCCAAGTTCCCTTACCTATAAAATGTGGTAATCTTAGTAACTATTTTATTGGATTGCCATAGGGATTAAATGAGTAAATACATATGAAGCATTAAGACCAATATCTGGCACATAAAAACCATTAATAATCTGTTATCATCATGATGGAGACTGAACCAAGACCACACAACCGCTTAGTAGCAGGACTGAAGCTCGCATCCCACTGCTTCTGATGAGATCACATATTCCTCATTTTAGCTTCTAGGGTACAGAATTTACATGGTGTTGCCACATCTTGACAAGATGTAGGCTAACCTTAATCCCTGGAGAGGGCTTCCCAGCCAATCCGTTCATTGGCCAAACCCAGGTCTTGGCTAGCTTAGGGGCTCACCATCTCTGAGCCCCTTCTCTCCTTGCAAACATGCTGAATTACTTCTTATTCTATTATGTATATCAATGGCTCTCAACCAGGGCAGATTCTTCCCCCAAGAGAAATGTGGGGATATCTGAAGACATTTTTAGTTGTCACAATTGAGATGGAGGGAATGCTACTTACATCTGGTGGGTAGAGACATCTAAATGTCTTACAATACACAGGAAAGCTCCCTACAACAAAGAATTATCCAGTCCAGAATGTCACTGTACTAAAAGACCCTGATGTAGGTATATGTGCATTAAGATGCAAATGTGATCTGTTTCACATATGTTCTATAGCTACATAATCAGCATATTGTAGAGAAAAGAGCAGCTTTGGCATTAAAGAGACCGGTGTTTAAATTCTGGCTCTGCCACTTACTAGCTGTGTGACCTTGGACATGGCACTTCTCTAGTGGCAACTAATAGGTGCCTAAGAAATAATAAGCAGATCGCTAGTGAGTATGAATTATAATTCGCCCCATTTCTGTAAGGTGGGCAAATGTGGATACTTGAAAATGTTGGCTGGGAATGAGCTGGAAGTTGGCTGATGGAAGACAGATGAATGGATATTGATGGGTGGTTTAGGACCAAATAAGGCACCAAGACAAGAGATGAGAACTTGGCCAAGGTGAATGGGAAGTAATGGAGGTAGAGGTCATGGAGAAAAGAACCTACACTGATATAGAAAATTATCATTCATTTATTTAAAAATTTTATAGGCCAGGCTTTATGTGAGCCATTATATAGACATCATTCATTCATTCATTCAATAAAAATTAGTGAGCATCTACTATGTACTGAAGCACCATGATAAACACTACACTCACCTTCACCTCATTGATTTGTTCAGGTCTTTATTCTAGTTATTCATTGAACACCTACTCTGAACCAGATACTGTGGTGCCATTTGACATGCATCACCCCCTCCCCTACTCATTCATTCATCCACTCAGTCACAAATTCATTATTTAATTAATTCATTAAGGAGTTGTTTGTAAGAACCTCTGCTGTGCCAGACATTAGGTTAACTGCTGATGAAAGATTAAAAGCTGTAGGAAGGGAAGCGATCAGTAATTGATGGATGTTCATCTAGAATGGGAAACAGGGGAAGCAAATATTCTAGGTTTTATGAGAGGACGGTACAATTAGGTCAAGACTCTGTGGAGAGATCCTTCCTGTGGGAAATAGCTAAAGTGACAACAACAACAACAACAAAAACTTTATGGAGAGAAGATTCTGTAGGAAAGAACTAAACTTCTCCAAGAGCCATAGTTATGAGTGATACAGACTGAATGACTGGTTTGAATTACAATGCGCAGATGATTGTCAAGGGTTTGGTTGCAGAGAACAGAATCCACTTCAGTCAGTCAAGGCACAGATTTCTGTGTTTTGCATATTGCTTTATACATTGATGGATTTTCGAAACATTGAGAGAATAGAAGAAACAGGTTCTAGATTGAACTTCTAGTAATGAATCTCAAATCAACACAAGACTGAGCCCCAAAAGAATTTCTGTTCCCAACATAACAAAGAAGCTACTAGCCAAACTAAGAATCTGCAAACTGTAAGTCCAAGTTGCCTCTGCTGTGGGCTGCACCAGCAAAAAGGGTGCTTCCCTCCTTACTTAACTCAGTGCCAAATTTCAGTTTCAGGTGCATCTGATAGTCTGAAACCCTCTTTGAGAGATGTAGTTTATATCTTTCTAGGGAGAACAGCGTTTTAGAAGGGAGCTGGAATGAAGGTGGATTAAGTCAATCCATACTTTTCCTCAGATAACATTAGGTTGTACATCTGTGACAAACTGGACTCTGTAGCTAAATCCAATCCTGTAAACTACCATCAGATTATACAGCTCTACAGGTGGTATAAACTTTTCCTTTAAAAGGCTGGCTGAGTACTCAGTACGCTAATGATCCATTCATTCTGGAGTCCACCTAAATCCTACTTTCTGTTACTGGACACCAGCATTTTGGAATTTTTTTTTTTTTTTTTTTTTTTTTTTGACAGAGTCCTGCTCTGTCTCCAGGCTGGAGTGCAGTGGCGCAGTCTTGGCTCAATGCAACCTCTGACTCTGGAGTTCAAGTGATTCTCCTGCTTCAGCCTCCTGAGTAGCTGGGACTACAGGCATGCACCACCATGCCCGGCTAATTTTTTGTATTTTTTAGTAGAGACAGGGTTTCACCATGTTGACCAGGATGGTCTACATCTCTTGACCTCATAATCCACCGGCCTTGGCCTCCCAAAGTGCTGAGATTTCAGGCATGAGCCACCGTGCCCGACCGGCATTTGTATTTTTTAAAACCTTTTCTGATATTCCCTCTGATCAGCCCAATTTGGGATGACCGAGAAAAACTCATACCAAATTACTTGGTTAAACCTCCCAGGAATACGTGTAATTTCAACAGAAGTCAATTTCTTATAACTCAAAAGGGCAGATGGTCAGTCTAACATCAGAAGAACACTTAGTTAGAAAAGGTGAGCCCTCTAGTTTTATCAGACTAAACCAGGTGGCCGCCATTCATTTCACCTTGACAGTCTCAGTCAAGTCTTCTTCCCATGAGAGGTTTTTGGAACTTTCCCCTGCATTTAAATAGGGAGTGCCAGTACTGTCAGTAACTAACTGGGTAGCTGCAAAAAACTGGGTAGCTGCAAAATTAGACCCACGGCAAATGAAAGAAATAGAGTTCCTAGCCTCAAAATGCTGACCACCTAACGGAGTCCACTGATAGGTAACCAGACAACCATAACTGTCACTTGGGAGTGATGAAAAAATGCTGTATAAAATGGGGCACAAGGTGATAGGGGAGCATAAACATGGATCCCTACTCAGCCTGCAGCATCAGAAAGTCTTCTAGAGGAAAGGAATACCTTGGCTAAAATCTGAAGGACGAGTCTGCCAGGCATACGGCTGCAGGGATTCAAGAGCGCTCCAAGATGAGGGACCCAGGAGTGCAAAGGCCTGGAGTCCTGAGAGAACCCAGCACATCTGGATATCTGAAACGTGTTCAGCATGGCTGGAGCACAGACAGTAGAGCCACTGATTTCAGAAAGCAGAGGTTCTATGCAAAAGGGAGACTAGACCTTTCAAGGAGGCAGCCTCAGCAGAAAGCTTGGAAGGGCAGAGAGACCGAACCCAGACAGTCCCAAGGATGGAGCTGTGACTTGCCGGTGCCCAGAACGCAGCACTGTCTGCATCCTGGTAACTGGCTACACAGGAGGAAGTAGTAAATCTGATAGGGTTGCAATGAAATGGCCCTTTCAGATTCATTCTAGAGGAGAATGTAAAGAAGCATTGAATTTGAAATGCTTTCAATTTTCAACCTGCAAGGGAAGCCCAAACAGAATTCCCTTTACAGGAGGATATCCATTTAGAGGCAAGCACATTGAGGACACAGTCAATTATCCATCAACACTGCATGGTCCCTTTCAGTCTCCATTCACATTCTTGCATCCAGGCCAAGCACATGACGTGGAAGAGGTGGGCGCAGGGATGCTCGTACACGCGCGCGCACACACACACACACACACACACACACACACACAAGCTCAGTAGGAATGCCTGGTTCTGACCCATTCCTCTCACTGAGCTCCACCCCAAGCTCAGTCCTCCTGGCTTCTGACCCTAGGCTGGCTCTCCTGTTTTCAGCTCACCTGATCTTCTATGCTCAGCCCTTCTTTGCCTTGATGGCCCCACAGCCACAATTTGAATTTTCCTCCCAACTAGGCTGCCTTGAAAGCTGCTTCAATAAATGTCCTCCTCTGTTTGACATGCAGAGTGTGTTCTATGAAAAGATTATAGGTCTTGGAGCCTTGCTTCGAAGACTGTCTTTGCTCATTCCTAGCAGCATGACCTTGGGCAAGTGATATAGTCTCCCTGAGCCTTAGTTGGCTCATCTTTGAAATGGGAACACCACCACCCATCTCAGCATGGCAATGAAGATCAAATGGGAGATCCCTGATTTACTGTAGTATCTGGCATAGAGAAATGCTACATAAGGAAAACTTCCTTTCATTCCCTTTGCCCTTACCAAACCAAGTGGTTTTCTCATGATCCCTAGTCTGAAATTAAGTACTTACTATGATGATCATGGTTTATTTTTCCCAGTTCTCTTGATTATGTTGAACAGGAACCAGATAAGTAGCACTTGTTTAGAATTTCTTGCATTTTTAGTAATTCTAAGAATAACCATTGCAGCATTAATAATAACATATATTTGATTTCTCCCCTGCTTACCCTCAGAGAGTACATTTTTATGCAGCTGGTTGTTTTGAGGTTTGTTTCTTTGTTTTATACACTTTTTTGCTGCCCTATTAAGAAGTTATCCTTGCCAGGAGCAGTGGCTCACACCTGTAATCCCAGCACTTTGTGGGGTCAAGGCAGGTGGATTGCTTGAGCCCAGGAGTTCGAGACCAGCCTGGCCAACATGGCAAAACCCCATCTCTACTAAAAATGCAAAAATTAGCCAGGCGTGCATGGTGGCAGGCACCTGTAATCCCAGCTACACAGGTGGCTGAGGCAGGAGCATCACTTGAACCTGTGAGGTGGAGGTTGCAGTGAGCCGAGATCGTGCCACTCCAGCCTGGGCTACAGAGGAGGCGAAGAAGAAAGAAAGGAGAAGGAGAAGGAGAAGGAGAAGGAGAAGGAGAGGGAGAGGGTGGGGGAGGGGGAGGGGGAGAAGTGGAAAACTTATCCTAAGAAGAAAAGAACTTATCCTTAAATTATGGTAATGGCAATGATGAATGAAATGTAAGCCCAGAGAGTTTGAGTGGCTCACATCATTCAGCAAAGCCATGGCTGTAGGCCATTATAGTGGCTCTCCCTCAGAAATGGCACCCCTCACCATAAGAGTCATTTGGAAATGTGGGGAGCATTTTATGTTTTCATAGTGACCAAGGGTACACCACTGACCATGGGAGGATAAACAATATGCAAAACCATCTTCAGTGTACAGGATTCACCCAGCCCTGATACCTACAGTGTCATGATGAGAAATACCAGGTGAAACCCAATGAAGCCACACAGAAAATTCTGGGGGAACTGGGGCTGGGATCAAGGATTATTTCCACCCAGAGCAGGTTTTCAATTAAAGAAAAAAATTAGGACCGAGTGTGGTGGCTCATGCCTGTAATTGAAGCACTTTGGGAGGCCAAGGTGGGAGGATGGCTTGAGGCCAGGAATCTGAGAGCAGCCTGGGCAATATAGCAAGATCGCACCCCTAAAGTGATAAATCACTAGCTGGGCATGGTGGTGCACGCCTGTAGACCCAGGTACTCAGGGGCCTGAGGTGGGAGGGTCTCTTGAGCCCAGGAAGCTGAGGCTGCAGTGAGCTATGATGGCACCATCGCACTCCAGTTTGGGCAACAAAGACCCTGTCTGTAAAGAATTCTTAAACATATGTAACAGACCTGTAATAGATATAGATGTCAATTTAGCTCTTGTTCTATAAACTAAACGGACAAAAGCATCACAGTACTTTATTTCTCTGAATTAAATTTTAATCCCAGCCTTTAATCCTCATCCCATTGGTCAGTCAGGAAATTCAATCCTAGTCATTATCAGAGCTTCTTGCCACTCTCAAGGACTAAGAAAGAGCCTCAAAGTTCTTAGAAAGTGCCGAATATTCTGAGTGATCTCAAGCCACTGAGCCCTCTGGAGTCAGGCAGCTCTACTGCTGATGAGTTTTGCTTGCCCGTGGGAGCCTCAGTGGAGGCTGGAAGCCAGCACCTAAGTACACCTTCACGGAGGTGAGTTAACACCCTTATGAGAAAGCCAACCACAGAATCCAACCCCTCGCAGGGCTTGTCTATCTTCCTAGACAAAGGATTCACTTTTCTCTTCTCTCTGTGCTTCTTACATCTGCTCTAGCTCCCAGAAGAACTTGTCTCCCTCATCCTCACTTTTTCAAGACCCATCTAACATTATGTCCTTAATAAGCTTTGATTTTCAGAACCAAATGTTAGGAAGGAGGTTCACCTTCCAGACAAAACATACAAAGGACTGGCTACCTTCTCAGAAAACACCTCATTTTATTTATTCTGAGATGTGCATTTCCCTTGTGTCATAGGTTAATTGGTAGTATGTTTTGCTTTTTCTTAGTGAAATATGAAACAGTGGTGCCTTTTAAAAATCAATAGCATCTTAAATTCAATGAGATAGGCACCAGGAGAACAAAGCACAAACAAAGACTTTGGGTGATCCAGCCCCACACTGCCAAGATAGAACCCTCACTCAGCTCACGGGGAGCAGCTAAAGGCTGGAAAATTGAAGTGTCCCTGAGGAAACATGACAGTGTCAGTGAAGGAAGAATTCCAGTATCTGTCTGTGGTTTGTAATTTCTAGACACAGGTCCTGAGGTCCCTGAGCCCCTGGATGAGCTCCCCAAGTATTGCCAAATGGAGAGGAAAAAGAGCTTCGAGCTCTCGCACAGCAAGTCTTTGACTGGAATGGAGTGGAGGCAGGACCTGTCCACCAAGTGGCTTTAGAGACCCTGGCTGGATGTGAAGTGGATTAGCTTCAAGTTGACAATTATCCTTTCTGAACACCACGTATGCCTTATGGCTTTCCTGATCATTCATTTGGAACAAGATGCTGCCTTTGAAAGCCTGGGGGATTGGCTCTGCCTGACCTCCTAAAACACATCTCCTGTGCCTGCCTCTTCTAAGCCTGGTTCAGCAGAAGAGATACAGGTTTCAGAGGGGAGCTAAACAGACCTGCTTTTACATCCCAACCCCTGCAGATATTAGGTGTTGTAAACAAACTAATTAATCTCTTTGGTGCTAGGTTATTTCGTTTCTTTCTCCTTCCTTCCTTCCTTCCTTCCTTCCTTCCTTCTTTCCTTCCTTCCTTTCTTCCTTCCTTCCTCCCTCCCTCCCTCCCTCCTTTCTTTCTCTTTCCCTCCCTCCCTTCCTTCCTTCCTTTCTTTTTCTCTTTCTTTCTTTCTTCTTTCTTTCTTTCTTTTTCTTTCCCTTCCTTCCTTCCTTCCTTCCTTCCTTTCTTCCTTCCTTCTTCTTTCTTTCTCTTTCTTTCTTCCTTTCTCTCTTTTTCTTTCCTTCCTTCCGTCTTTTCTTTCTTTTTCTTTCACTTGCACTCATGTAACACTTACTGTGTGTCATATACCATCCTAAACACTTCGCAAAATTATTTTTTTTAATTATCAGAACAGCCTATGAAGTAGACGTTACTATTTTTAACATCCTTGTTTAGAGTCCAGGAAACTGAGGCATGGGGGTTTAAGTTATTCACCTGTGTTCACATAGCCAGTAAGCAACCAAGTGAGGCTTCAGTTGCAGACAGCCTGGGCCCAGAGTTGTGAATTCCCTACTATCCTCTGCCTTGTTGCCTCTCTTGTTAGCAAAAAATAATAACATCTTCTAGGTTATTCTGGCACTTAAATGATGTATGTAAAGTCCCTGCCACACAGTAAGGCTTGAAGAAATGATAGTTATCCACGTTAACAAAAATATACTCTGGGGAAGACACACTCTTCAGTAAGTGGTGCAGGGAAAATTGGATAGCCATGTGCAGAAGAATGAAACTGGACCCATATCTCTCAGCATATACAAAAATTAACTCAAGTTGGATTAAAGAGCTAAACAGAAGACCTAAAACTATAAAAATTCTAAAAGAAAACCTAGGAAAAACTCTTCTGGACATTGGCCTAGGCAAAGAATTTATGACCAAGTCCTCAAAAGCAAATGCAATAAAAACAAAAATAGACAAATGGGACTTAATTAAACTGAAAAGCTTCTGCACAGCAAAAGAAACAATCAATAGAGTAAACAGACAACCTGCAGAATGGGAAAAAAATATTTGCAAACTATGCATTCAACAAAGGGCTAATATCCAGAATCTACAGGGAACTCAAACAACTCAACAGGAAAAAAAAAAAAAACCATTAAAAAGTGGGCAAAGGACATGAACAGACATTTTTCAAAAGAAGAAATATAAGAGACCAACAAACGTATGAAAAAAACTAATCATCAGAAAAATGCAAAAAATCCCAATGAGATACTGTCTTACACCAGTCAGAATGGCTATTATGAAAAAGTCAAAGCCAACAGATGTTGGCAAAGATGCAGAGAAAAAGAAACAGTTATATGCTGTTGGTGGGAGTGTAAGTTAGTAAAACCTTTATGGAAAAGCAGTGTGGATATTCCTCAAAGAACTCAATAGAGAGCCGCCGTTCAATCCAGAAGTCCCACAAATATTTTTTCTCATTTTCCCAAAGGAAAAAACGTCATCATATCAAAAAGATACTGCACTCATATGTTGATTGCAGCACTATTCACAAGAGTAAAGATATGGAATCAACCTAAGTGTCCATCAACAGAGGAGTGGATAAAGAAAATACGGTAATTTCATATAATACATATTTTATGGTAAGATGTATAACTATAATACATATATTTATATGGTATATATGGTGTCTATATACCATTATATATTTCATATTATATATAAAATTTTGTTTTTATACATATAAAATTTATAATTAAATATAAATGATATATTATATATAAAATTTTATATTATGTGTGTATGTATTTTTATATATATATATATATATATCACCATGGAATACTACTCAGCCATAAAAAAGAGTGAAATCATCTCTTTAGCAGCAGCATGAATGGAACTGGAGGCCATTATCCTGAGTAAAGTAACTCAGAAACTAAAACTCAAATACTGATACTGCATGTTCTCACTTATAAGTAGAGGCCAAACAATGGGTACACGTGGGCATACAGACTGGAATAATAGACACTGGTGACCCAAAAAGATCAGAGGGCAAGAGGGGGATGAGGGTTGAAAAATGACCTATCAGGTTCAATGTTCACTATTGGGGTGATGGGTACTAAAAGCCTAGACTTCACCACAACACAATACAGGCATGTAAGAAATCTACACTTGTACCTCCCAAATGTATAAACATTTCTTAAAAATTTTTTAAAAGAAATAATAGTCATCAACTTCATTATCTGGGCTTCCACTCTTTTAATTCACATAAATAAATTATACTTGTATTGTTTTATAAGCTTAGAAAATGCTTTTACCTAAATGACTCCAGTTCATCCTTATAACAGTCCTATCATCTTTCCAAAAATAATAATGTTCTGTAATCCCAGCACTTTGGGAGGCCGAGGTGGGCGGATCACAAGGTCAGAAGATCAAGATCATCCTGGCTAACACAGTGAAACCCCATCTCTACTAAAAATACAAAAAAATTAGCTGGGCGTGGTGGCGGGCGCCTGTAGTTCCACTACTCGGGAGGCTGAGGCAGGAGAATGGCGTGAACCCAGGAGGCGGAGGTTGCAGTCATCCAACATTGTGCCACTGCACTTCAGCCTGGGCAACAGAGCAAGACTCCACCTCAAAAAGAAAATAATAAAACAATAATAATAATAATAATGTTAACAGATAGTACTTTATATGTCCCAGGCACTATTTATTGTGTCTTATGTGCTGTAGTCCTAAATTCACTTAGTCATATAGCTCTCTGAGGTAAGTACTATTATTATCTCCATATTACTGACCCAGAGAGGTGAAGTAGTATGACCAAGCTCACACACCTAGTAAGTAGTGGTGCTGGTATAGAACCCAGAGAGACAGGTCTCAGACTCTGAGCTCTGAACCTCTATTCTATGGTGACTACATATAAGGCAATTAAAGCTTATGAACCCTCTAACAGGTAACAGTGAGGAAGTGCCAGAACCAGGACTCAAACCCAGGTCTGTCTGTCTCCAGAGCCCCCAGCAGATTTTTCTGACCTGCTGTCTTGCACATCCAAGTAATCTAATAGAAATAGCTTTGAGTTGATGGTTAGCAGTAAAACAGAATAATCAGTCAACTGCTGGGTGACCTTGGGCAAATCACTTTACCTCCATGCTTCAATTGAAAAATTAGGGAATCAGACTCATTCGAGCTTTGATATCCTGTAATTCTGGGCCACTGTTTTCCTATACTGAATTGTCTGCAGCAATGCTGTTTGAAGAAAAGAGACATGGGTTTCTTAAGGCTCAATGTCAGTCCACACTACACCACCCTTTAAGGAAAACGCTGAAAAATGCCTCTCTTTACCTGATAAAACTCTACATGTTCTACAAGATGCAGCTCAAATGCATAGCAGCTAGAAGCACAGCCATATCTCTGAAGACCTCTCCAGCATACAGCCTCTTTTTCTTATCATTACTGGCAAGAATTACTCACTCGCTGCTCCGTCATGCTGCAATACTCGGTTCATGCTGTATAACAGCATTCACTGACATTAGGAGTGTATGTGAGTGTCACTAGAAGTTCCTCCAGGACACAGTCTCCATTTTATTCCTTCATATTCTCAGTAAATTATATTAGGCTGATCATATGTAAGGGACAATATTTTATCATCTTTGACCTACACAAATGGCAATTTCACATGTTTCAACTTATAAGATGCTCATTAAATATAACCATATTTGCTGTTGTGCAACATACCCACTCCTGGAAAAGCTCATGTTCTACAAGAAGAGTCAGCCAGATATTTCTGAAAAGAGCCACACAGTAACTATTTTAGACTTTATATGCCATAGAGTCCCTGACCCAACTATTCCTTTTTCGCCATTGTCACAAGAAAGCAGCCATGAAAAATCAGTAAATAAATGAGGATGGCTGCATTCCAATAAAACCACATCTATAAAAACAGACTAGACTCAAGAAAAAAACAGAAAATCTGCATAGACCTATAACAAGTAAAGAGATTGAATTAGCAATCAAAAAAGCTTCTTACAAAGAAAAGCTCAAAATCAGATGGTACCCTGATGAACTCTACCAAGTATTTAAAGAATAACTAATACCATTTATTTACCAACACTTCCAGAAAATAAAAGAGGAAGGAACAATTCCTAACTCATTTTATGAAGTTAATGTTACCCTAATACAAAAAAAAGGACATCACAAAAAAATCTACGGACTAATGTCTCTTAAGAATATAGATGTAAAACTCCTAAAAAACAAACACACAAACAAACAAACAAAACTAGCAAATCGAATCCAGAAATATATAAACAGGAGTATGTGCAATGGCCAAGAAGGATTTATCCCCTTTGGGAGGCCAAGGCGGGCGGATCACGAGGTCAGAAGATCGAAGCCATTCTGGCTAACACAGTGAAACCCCATCTCTACTGAAAATACAAAAAATTAGCCTGGTGTGGTGGCGGGTGCCTGTAGTCCCAGCTACTTGGGGAGGCGGCTGGAGAATGGTGTGAACCCTGGAGGCAGAGCTTGCAGTGAGCGGAGATAGCGCCACTCTGCACTCCAGTCGGGGCGACACAGTGAGACTCCATCTCAAAAAAAAAAGAAAGGAGAAGAATTTATCCCAGAAATGCAAGGTTGGTTTAGCATCTGAAATTCAATGTAAATACACCTTATTAATAGAAAAAAGGACAAAAGCCACATGATCAACTGAATAGATACAGAAAAAGCATTTAACAAAATTCAACACCCCTGTATAATAAAAGCACTCAGCAATATAAGGGTCAGGCATAGTGGTTCACACTGGTCACCCCAACAATTTGGAAGGCTGAGGCAGAAGGATTGCTTGAGGCCAGGAGGTTGAAACCAGCCTGGGCAACAGAGCAAGAACCCGTCTCTGAAAGCAAAATAAATAAATAAATAAATAAGCTGGGCATGGTGGCATGCTTGTAGTCTCAGCTACTCAGGAGGCTGAGGTGGGAGGATTCCTTGGACCCAGGAGCTATGATCACACCACTTCACTCCAGTCTGGGTGACAGAGTGAGACCCTGTCTATGAAAAATAATAATGGTCAAAAGAAATACATTTAAACAAACTATGAATGGAAGGGAACTTCCTTACCCTGATAAAGGGCATCTACAAAAAGTCACAACTAAATTCATACTTAATATTGAAAGACTGAATGTTTTCCTCCTAAGATTATGAACAGGACAAGGATATCTACCCTCATGTCTTCTATTCTATCCTACTCTATTCTAGCCAAGCCAATTACGTGAGAAATATAAAATAAAAGGCGTCCACATTGGGGAAAAGAAAAAGAAATAATACTATCTCTATTTGGAGATGACATGATCTTGATAAAGGAAATCTTAAGAAATCCATTAAAAAAATAAAACTAATAAACAAGTTCAGCAAGGTTGCAGGATATGGGCTCAATATACAAAAGCCTATTGTATTTTGAAACACTGGCAACAATCTGAAAATAAAATTAAGAAAATAATTCCACTTACAGCAGCATCAATAAAGTATGGAGGGATAAATTTAAGAAAAGAAGTGCAAAACGTATTTCTTTGGAAGAAATTAAAGAAGACCTCAATAAATGGAAAGACATGCCATGTTCCTGGATCAAAAGACTTAATATGGTTAAGAGGGCAATACACTCTAAATTAATATACATAGTCAGTGCAATTCCTATGAGACAGTGTAGGATGCCAAGAAACAGATAAGTAGAATCTGAAACATAAGAGAAGTCTTAGATAGACTGGAAGAAGAACCACTTTCTTAACCACACACAGCAAAAGCTAATGAACAATTTAGGAATTTGTAAATTAATAATCATAACCATTATATATAATCTTACGCTAACTGAACAATAAACCCTGTACAATCCTCATTCCAAAATTTGGACTCAGTTTTCTCAACTAACCCCCTTTGCCATATCCATGAAATACAGAGTTAATCTTTTTGGGGTATGGTCTGAGATAGCTATCATGATTGAGTGGACCCTCCCTGACAAACAAAATCACTTCTTTGTTGCCAAAGATGGCTGATAGAACCATATTCGAATAATGCTTTAGCTCATTTCAATGCAGGAATGATAAGCATTATCCAAGTAGGAGTGGTCACATGGATAATGAGTATTCTTACCATCAGAATGGTTTTCTTGGGGCTAAAGAAGTTACCTAGCTGGAAGGAACTATGTATGTCTTCTCATTCACTCAACATATATTGAGTGTTTGCTAGATACTGAAGATAAGGCAAAGAACAAGCCTCAATTCTTGCTCCAACCGTAGAATTTGTAATCTAACTTAAACATCATCTAATTTGGCGGTTCTCAACAAGGGGCAATTTTATATCCCAGGGAGCATTTGGCAATATCTGGGGACACTGTTGGTCACAATTAGGGAACTGCTACTGGCATCTACTGAGTAGAAGGCAGTGATGCTTCTAAACATTCTGCAATGCACAGGACAGCCTTCAACAACAAACAACTATCTAGCCCATAATTTCAATAATACCCTGATTAAGAAACTTGATCAATCTCAGTCTCCCCATTTTACAGAAGAAATTGAGGCCCATGTAATGACGGGCCCAAGATCATCAAGCATCCAGATGTCCTGGTTTCATTCTGCATTCGGTAGGTTTCCAGTTTCCCTTTTTGAACCGAGATTCAAGGCTCATTTTGATATGTTTTCTGCTCTCTAAAAGCAATAAGCTCTGCAGCAGCACCTTAATGGAAAACTGCTTTCACCAGCAATAGAAAAGCACTCATATTCAATCTGTGTGTGTGCCACTAGAAATGGGCACTAGACATGAGTGACAGAGCTGCCTTGGCAAGGTTAGCTGTGGCCTCTAGACTTTGTCTGAAAGTAAAGATGCCATAAAAAATAAAAAACAAACAAACATGGACTTAGAAGTTTCATTTATACATTCTTTTTTTTTTTTTTTTTTTTTTTGAGACAGGGCTCATTCTGTTGCCCAGGCTGGAGGGCTGGACTGCAGCACTGGAGTGGCACAATTGGAGTGGCATGATTATAGCTCACTGGAACCTCAAATTCCTGGACTCAAGTTATCCTTTTGCCTCAGCTGGGACTACAAGAATGTGCCACCATACTGGCTAATTTAATTTTTTTTCTTAAAGTTGGGGTCTTGCTAGCATTCCTTCCTTTTCTTGTTCATTCACAGATTCAACAAAAGCACACTGAGCCCCTATGTGTGCTGGGCACGAGGCTAGAAACTAGAGGCATCATGATGAGTAATAAATGTGTAGTCCCCGCCTTCAAGAGCTCACAAATAAACAAGAGACACACAAGTAATTCAGGCATCATCACACATTGACATAGAAGCACAGACAGAGGCAAATACAGGATGGAATGGGGGTATGCTAGTCAGGGTTATTGGTTGCAAGCAACAAAAATCGATTTTAGCTTAGTCGACCCAAAAAAATGAAGGTACAGGAAAGATACAGGGAACTCACAGAAGCACCAGACAGCCTGAAGACGAAGGCTCATAAAACAGCAGGAGAAGAGATGCAGCAGCAACCAGTACCTCAGTCTCAAAACTACCAGTGGTAAAGACCCTACAGCCAGAATTGGGGTACAGTAGCTATTGGAGTCTAACAACATTACTCCAGCACTAGACATGTTAAGTGTCAGGAGTTCAGTGCAACTTAACATGCCTGTGGAACCCACATGTTGCTGTCACAGTTGTGCCAGAATGGCTTCTCCACTGTCTCAGCCTTTTTTAGCTTTCTGGATACCAAAGCAATCTTTGGATTCAGTTATGCTAGGTGACTCATCCTCACTCCAGCTGCAAGGCATGCTGGGATGGTAAGCATCTAACCTGTTGAGTTTCTACAGTCAGAGGCAGACTGCATCACCCACCACCAAAAACAACTTCTGGAAAGGGGAAGTCTTCCTTCCAGGCCTTGGTGAAATGTCACCTTCTCAGTGAGACCACTCTGTTTAAAACTCTGATATCTCCCTCCCCTGGAATCTTTATTACCCACGATATATTTTTCCCATGACGCTTATCACCATGTCAAATGCTATATGTCTATTTATTTATGTGTTTGTCTCTTCTTTGTCAAATTCAAGTTCCAGAGGGAAGGAATGTGTGTCTGGTTTTTTCACCGCTGCATCTTTAGTGCTTGGAACATAGCAGACCCGCAATAAATATTGTCAAACAAATGAGTGAGTGAATGAATTCTCCAAACATGGGGAGATCGGAGATCCTGAGAATCCAGAATTTCAACAAATGCTCACTACAAAGAGCCTATGGGAAAGACGCTTACGATAACTTAGCCTGGGAGTGAAATCAGAGAGAGCTCCCTGGAGGAAGTGATACCTGAGCTGACTCTTCAGAAAAAGCAGTGCAGACAGCTCAAGATCAGGAAAGCAAGATTTAAGCACTTATATGGGATTCCAAGAATGTGTTCTTTCATGGTTTGGCATGGTTCCAGGATGCTTCTCCGCCAAGCTCCTGCATCTTTTTTTGTATGAGAGAGGCACAGGCTTGGACCAGTGCACCTGCAAGCTTGACTATAAGAGGCCAAGATTCAGAGCTTAAAGGTCAATGGAATCTAACCCACAACATCCAAGAGTTGCACTGGTGGGCTAGGGTAGTCCCTTGTAGACTAGAATTGGAGGTTCTTGTTTGTTTTTGACTTGGAGTCTCGCTCTGTTGCCCAGGCTGGTGTGCAATGGAGTGCAGTGGTGCAATCTTGGCTCACTGCAACTTCTGCCTCCCGGGTTCAAGCCATTCTCCTGCCTCAGCCTCCGAAGCAGCTGGGACTACAGGCATGTGCCACGATACCTGGCTAATTTTTGTATTTTTAGTAGAGACAGGGTTTTACCATGCCTGGCTAATTTTTTTTGTAGAGATGGGGTCTCACTATGTTGCCTAGGCTGGTCTCAAACTCTGCCCACCTTGGCCTTCCAAAGTGCTGGGATTACCGGCATGAGCCACTGCACCTGACCAAGAATGGTAGGTTCTAAAGAACATCTAGAGCCTTAAACAAAAAGCTGTTACTTTGAACTTTATTTGGGGAAAAGCAACCAGAGCAGTGAGAGAATAAATAATGATCACGCCTATGAGGCAAATGAGTTTTTCTCCGGTTTAAAGGTGCTTGTGTTATTACCTGGATAGCTTTTTGTTTAAGTGATTATGTTGCCATAGAACTTTTCGTAATTCATCAAAATTCATAGGATGTGGAAGGCCAGGAAAAAAAGAAAAGTAGGTGGTAGGGTTATTACTTGAAGTTCAATTCAATAAATATAATTTATTTTTCTATAGAGTCCTTTCTACGAAATAGTGCCAGCGGCTTTACAGTCCAACAAGACCGAGTTTGAATGACTTAAGTTATTTGCTTTCAGACCAAATGGACTTTTACGAACATTTTGACTTCCCCCCTGCACTAAATGAAGTGATATACAGCTATTCTCGACATAATTTCTGTCACCGCCATTATCTTTCCTTGCTCCAGCTCTTCTGCAGAGCTCCAAAATGACATAAAGTGATAATTGCTGCCGTATTTCCCCTCACGAAGGGGATCACTTTTGCTTTTTACGGTTGATCACTTCAGAAGGGCCTTTTACGAGGTGCTGAGTGGTACAATGGGGAAAAAAGGAGCTGATGAGGACAAGACCCTAAAGACGGTGCCTAGAATTGTCTCCTCTATCACATTCAACGGACTCAGCTAAAACTGTTGGGCAGACAGTATTGTAGATGTTGGGAGTGCAGACGTGAGCCACATACAGCCTTGTCACCTTGTGCCTTATCTCATCTCCTTATGACATTCAAATAAATAGTAAAGGAAAGGCAATTTACATCTTTGCTGCAGTTTCTGCTGAAAATAACAAAGGGGAAAAGACTTTCATAATGCATAGCAAAACTCAAAAATCCTTTCTCCAGCCTCTCTCCCTCCTCATTCTGTGCTCCCTAACGTCCCCTCATAAATCAACTCCCTGCAATCTTTCTGTTTTCTCTTTTCTCCGTACTCAGGCTCAACCTTCTGGCTTCCTCAAGTCTTCCTTTTCTACCGTCACCTAGATACAAGAAAAGAGAGTGAGTAAGGTGAGCCTAAGGCAGAAAAAAATTACAAAGATTTATAATTTAATATATTTTCTCCCTTCTAAGAGTGCCCATTCAAAGCACAGTTATGTTTTGGTTAAACCTAGAGTGTAAAATATTATGTTATCACCAAGACTTCCTGTCTGCTTATAAAGAAGACTTTGGGCCGGGCACAGTGGCTCAGGTCTGTAATCCCAGCACTTCGGGAGGCCAAGGCTGGTAGATTACCTGAGGTTGGGAGTTCAAGACCAGCCTGACCAACATAGAGAAACCCCGCCTCTACTAAAAATAATTAGCCTGGCGTGGTGGTGGGCCCCTGTAATCTCCGGCTGAGGCAGGAGAATCACTTGAACCCAGGAGACAGGCTGTCGTGAGCTGAGATTGCACCATTGCACTTCAGCCTGGGCAGCAATAGTGAAAGTCCATCTCAAAAACAAAAAGAAGCCTTAGAATTGGAAAGAAAAAAAAAGGCAAAGAAAACACCTGTGTTTAATTTACCATGAGCAAAGATTTAATGACCTCAAATGTGACCCAATGACACCTCTTTCTCTGTGACAGTGGTGAAAAATCCTCAAAATAAATAGGCCTGCTTTTTCCTAATTCCCTTAGCCAACAACCAGTTCATTCAAATAAAGCTAGGAGTCCAGCTGACATTTTTTAAAACTGTGCTAAAATACATATAACATAAAACTTACCATCTTAACCATTTTTAAGTGCACAGTTCAGTGGCACCAAGTGCATTCATACTGTTGTACAACCATCACCACCATCCATCTCCAGAACATTTTCATCATGTCCAACTGTAACTCTATGCTCATTAGTCAATCACTCCCCATTCATTCCTTCCCCCAGCCTCTGGAAAACACCTTTCTCCTTTCTTTCTCTATGAATTTGAATACCCTAGATTGCTCGTGTAAGTGGAATCATCCAGTATTTATTCTTTTGTGGTTGGCTTATTTCCCTTGGCATATAATGTCCTCAAGATTCATCTCTGTTATAGCATGTATCAGAATTCCCTTAATCCGATAATCCTAGCTAGCCCTTTGGGAGGCCCAGGTGGGAGGATCACTTGAGGCCCAGAGCTCGAGACCAGCCTGGGCAACATAGTGAGACCCCATATCAACAAAAGAAAAAAGAAAGTAAGAATTCCCTTACTTTTTAAGGCCAAGTAATATTCCATTGTATGTATCAATCACTTTTTGTTTAGCTGTTCATCAGTTGATGGACACTTGGATGGCTTCCATCTCTTAGCTATTGAAAATAATGCTGCTATAATATGAACATGGGAGTACTTAAGTCACCATTTTTTTGTCCAACACAGAAGTCTGGAGTCCATTTTGTTCCTGCTGGATTTTTGTTGGGTAGAAAAATGGCCGCCATAAACATTGAGTGTTCCTACTCTTTACTCATGATTGAAGTGGATCCTTTGTGGGCACTCTATGACCCATATCTCTGTTCTCTAAGAACTGCCTCCTCATCCATAGGTTGAGATGCTGCAGTTCTTTCCATTGTAGGGGACTCCACCCACTCACCCCCCGGACACAGGTGGTTGGATAAGAAAAAATCCCTGACCAGGGGAAGCCAAATCATTGGCTGAGATGAGCCAATTAAGCTATTTCCCTCAGTAATCTGGAACTGAACTCACTGACAGGCTGGGTTATTTAGTTTTGAGTATCTGACTTGTACCGTATGTAAATTCAGAGCCAGGGGACCATGCTTGGAGCAGTCACTCCACCAGCCCTCCAAGGTGGAAAATGGAGAAAACCCATCTACGAGAGAAGGGTAAAGCCCTATACAGAGAGAAAGAAAAGAGACATTCTCTGGCCTGAGAAAATCCGAGAAAGTTATACCCCCAGAGAAAGGAACAGAGACTCAAATAGAAGGAATCTGCCTCTGATGCCACTGACTTTCCTGATCCTGAAAGACTGTATTTCCCATTCCAGGGTTCCATGACAGCCCTATGTGTCCTTCCAAAACAGTTCCTGATTTGCTGAAGGTATTTCGAGTGACTTCTCTTCTCTGTAACCCAGTGTGTCAAGATAATCTATTGAGATATTAATTTCTGGCTTATTTCTCAGCTAGGGGAAGGAAAGATGAAAAAGTAGTGTTCTGTTTCTCCTCACCTGCTGGAAGAAGAGCTACATTTTTGTTTCTGTTTTATTGTTCTGAGATCACACTTCCAATATGGTAGCCACTACCCACATGTGGCCGTTGAGTGCTTGATATGTGATCCATTCAAATTGAAATGTGGCTTAAGTGCAAAATACACATTGGATTTCAGTGACTTAACACTAAAAATTGATGTAAAATATCTCACTAATAATGTTACACTGATTGCATGTTAAAATGGTTATATTTTGAATATGGTGGGTTAAAGAAAATACATTATCAATATGAATTGTATCTACTTTTTAAAAATGACTACTAGAAAATTTTAAATTTATGTGGCCCAAGTTATATATCTCTCTGGGACAGTGCCAATCACAGGCCTAGACCAGTTATTAGGGAAGAGTAAGATGTCACAGCATCTTTGAATTGCATGAGTTCTTCTGATCAAAGCCAGGTCTACAGTCAGCAGGTCAGACTGACCATGGAATTAAGCTGAAGTTGCTACAGAGAAGAGAGGAGGGAGGGGCCGGTACTGTGATTGGAGGAAGAAATTGTGCCACCCTGGGAAAGAACTGGAGTTCTTAGGACTGAGAGGGTGGAGGGAGACAGATTCTGTGGGTGCTGGAGACATGTGTTCTTCTCCCTTGCAGTGCCCTGAAGGAAGTAAACCTCTGATGGGGTAATGCTTGGATCCTAGGGTTGATCACCAAGAACCATGACCTACAGGCTCTACGAAGGTCTCTGAATCTGAGCCACAGCTCACTCAGCTTGGCCACTGTAGGGAGTATCTCTAAAACAAACAGCTGAGGACAAAACCCCTCCTGGAACCACAATAACCTTCAGGATTTGGTACAATCCCATGGGGTGGGAGAAACAGCCCAGTGATGACAGATTCTGCACCTCTCATCAGTCATGTGGGTGGGGGCTCAGAGCCAGATTTAATTTGATTTAGATAAATGAAGAAATGTAAAGTTTTCTGTATCCTGGCATTGTGGAGCAAAGTCATGTCTGTTTCACAAATAATCTTTGGCTAAGGCAGCTATGCACCTGCAAGTCTTCAAAAATTTATTCAGGGCATCTGAGGCCAAAGGCTCCTGGGCCTCTATGCATCTGACTGACTGCAGGACTTCTTTCCCATAGCCTCCAGCCTGAAGCATTAGGACCCCTGCTTTCCAGGTAGATACATCTTCTTAGGAATACGCTCAGAAATTAAAGGAGCTAGAAGCCAAGAGAATCCCTACTAATGCAGAAGGAAGCCACCATCCTGAAACCTCTGAACTAAGAAAGGTCCTTAGGGATAATATAGCCCACCTCCCTTCTTTTACTGTGAAGAAATCGAAGTCTGGATGAGAGGTAGGGAGGGCTTGCTCGAGGACATGAGGCAATAATCAGACCTCTAATTAGAAGACAACCCTTTTTATACTCACCTGAGCATCTCAAATGTTCCTATAGCCCTGTCCTCAACACTGCAACCTCAGATCTTTCCCTTTCCAAAGAAGTCAGTTTGTAAGATTCCAGGCAGAGCCCTTCTAACCATATAACACACAGATATCTAATTTGAGATGTTGAAACTCTACAAGGAGGAAATTAACTTTGTAAGAATTATGCACATGTACACATATTGTATTAAGATATAACTTAGTACAGCTGCTGTAGCTGCTATCACTGAGAACCAGAAGAAGGTGTTTTAAATATGAAGTGTATTATTGTCTCATGAAACTATCTGTAATAAGCAATTCAGGGTTAGTAAGGAGGCTCCAGAGTGCTTGTGGCCAAGGACCTTTCCATCTTGTTGTTCTTCCACACACAGGGTATTGCCCTTGACCCTCTGGGACAAGACAGCCCATCCTCATGCCACCATTCCCCGCAGTGGGAGTGGAGGAAGAGGAAGAAATGTGGACAGGGTATCCCTGCCCTTTAAAGACATGACCCTGAAGTTGCTCAGATCACTTTTGCTTACACCCATGGAGCAGAGCGTATTCACATGGACATACCTCACTGCAAGGGAGACCAGAAAGTCACCTTTATTCCAAGAAGCCATGTATTTAAGAAAAAGTTTCTTGCTATAGAAGAATAAAATTATGGATGTGGGAGACAACTAGTGGTCTTTTTCACATACTCTTGTGTGTAAAAGAGTATGCAGCTGCTCATGGACCCACACCCACACATAAACACACGTGCTCAAATAGAAACACACACTTACATAGCAATCCATGCACATGAGACCCACACTCATGTATACGCTCTCACATTCAAATATACACACACTGCAGTCCTTTGCACATTTGTATATCCATTTATACATTGATTCATAGGCATACACATACACCAATGAGATGGTGCCTGTAACACACACACACACACACACACACACGCGTATATACATGGAAAGAGAGGAAGAGAGAGAGAGAGAGAGAGAGAGAGACCCTGCAGAACCTACAATTCTACTCTGCAATGTAGTGGGGATCACGTCCCAGTCTTCATATGTCTCCATTCATTGGAAATGCCCTGTGTTCTGTGTTTAGGATACATTCTTCTTTTTCACTATTAATATATTTAGAAGGGCATTTAGAACAAGATTAAAGCAGCACAACAGAATGTAAAACAAAATGATATATCATGGAGGTCCACATCCATAACCACTAAGGTAGCTGATACCTCACCCTGTCTATTGGCAGTCTGTCCACTGCATGTTTGGGCCTGCCTTGCTCTTCAGAAGGACATGTAATATACTAGCACCAACTAGTATAGAAGACCTCTGAGACTTCTAAGACCAACTACTATGGGAAAGGAGGCAGAATTAAAAGTAAGCCGAGGGTAATGTGAGATATTCTGGGTCACTGCACATTGCCTGACCTGTAATATCTGTTGGATGGATGGATGGATGGATGGATGGATGGATGGATGGATGGATGGACGGATGGATGGATGGATGGACGGATGGATGGATGGATAAATGGATAGATGCATTAACAGATAGCATAGAGCATTCTGCACTCCACCCCGACTTCACTTCTACAACTCAATCCCCTGGCACAGTACCAGGCACACAGTAGGTACTCAAACACTAGTTAAGCCAACTGGCTGGTTGATGGGATGGATGGATAAATAATTCATAACCTTTTCCATCCTTCTTGGAAAATGAGTGTTTGTCCCAAGCAACATTTTGGATTAAGTAAAGCAAATTACAAGGGAGGAGAGGAACTAGCATTTATTGACAATTTGTATGTTCCAGGCTGAACAGTTACATGGACATGAGATTGAATTCTCAAAAGCCCGTAAGTAGGCTCTTTTATCATCTTCCCCATCTTACAGTTTGTGATGGTTAAATTAATGTGTCAACCTGACTGGACTAAGAGATGCCCAGGTAGCTGGTAAACATTACTTTTGGCTGTGTCTGTGAGGGTGTTTCCAGTAGAGATTAGCATTTGGATCAATGGACTGAGTAAAGAAGACAGCTTTCCCCAAAGTGGGTGGGTATTATCCAATCTATTTACAGTCTAATAGAATAAAAAGAAGGAGGAGGTGTGAATTTCCTCTCTTCTTGAGCTGGGACATCTATCTTTTCCTGCCCTCAGACAACACAGCTCTTACTTATTGGATTTTGGGACTCAGACTGGGGCTTATACCATTGGCCTTCAAGCTGGGTCTGAAACCATAGCACTGGCTTTCTTACATCTCCAGCCTGCAGATGGCAGATTGTGGAATCTTCAGTTTCCATAATCATGTGAGCCAATCTTTCACAATAAATCTCTGTCTGTTTATATATGTATATCCTATTGGTTCCATTTCTATGGAGAACTCTGATTAATACACAGTCGATAAAACTGAGGCACAAAAAGATTAAGTGACTTGCCCAAGGTCACTTGCTCAAGCTAGTAAATGCAGAGCAGGGATTTGAACCAGAGCTGTCTGTCTCCATCCTGCAATGATGCAATACTATAGAATGCTTTTCTCAATTGCAGTGGGGTGTGGAAACCCAGTTTGTGTAACAGATGAGGGAGAGACAGCTTTGGCTGTTTTGAAATATGAGTCACTGAGATTCCTGGAAAAGTGTCACTTGAGAAGAGGCTTTTCAGGGCCAGTACAATGATTTACTAGTCCACTGTATCATCTGAATAGTAATGCCCGGACTTCAGAGCTCTGCTGTATCCCCATCATTCTCTGTTTGTTTCCAAAGACACCTCTATGGACCACTAGACTTCCATGAAGCATGACATGAAACAGTGTGGAAAACCACTGCTCTGTAGGTGACTCCAGGGCTCTTCCTGGCCCTGTGCTAAGCAGCCTTCCATCCTACTACAGCAGAGATGATATTACATTCCCCAAAAGCTTCTAACCAACAGGGGGAAAAGAAGTGGGTATGACACAATAAAAAGAATCCAAACAGAACTGGGCTTTGTTGTCTCACCATTTTGGGCTTCTGTTTCTTTTGATGTGCAACGGGCATACTAATGTCCACTTCATAGGAGTGATGTGAGGATGAAATGAAATGATGTATGTGAAGTGCTCTGTGTGTGGTGCACATAAAAACTACTCAATAGAAGTCAGATAGTGGCACCAGCAGTGGAGGAAGCATCAACATATCCTAGTTTTCTGGATCTAGATGTGGTAACTCCTTCTTTTCTTTGGCTCCTCTGGCAGCATAAAATGGTTTCAAAACGTAGATTTGAATTCGAATGCTATTTATTAGCTGTGTGACCCTGGGCAAGTCACTTAACCTCTCTGAGCTTCCATTTCTGCTTTCTTAAATGTGGAGAGTGTCTTCTAACTTATGTTGTGAGAATCAAATGAGATGAAAGATGAAACGTGCCACCCAGGGAAGCATGCATAAGGATTCATCTTCCCTTCCTATCGCCCAGGCTTGGGAACTCAAAGTGAAAGCTGACAGCTTCAATTCACATGAAATCCACAAGTATTTTCCTTAGGATGCAGATTTTCCCAGCCAGTTCTCACTCCTGGGTTTATCATTCTCTCCTTCCCACCAGGCTCCAAGAAGTTGGCTTCAGTTTGTCTGCTGTGTGACAACTCTCTCCTTATTATTTATTTATCTCCAAACAACCAAGGAGAGAGAGTAGGCTGGCTCTTGCTTTAGGCAGACATCCTCAGAGATATAAATTGCTCCCTTAGCCAGCTGAGACGAAGAAAGATTTGAAGCCCTGGATGAATGGACTGCAAACTCCTGCCCCACACCCTTGGCCCAGGGGAAAGGGGGGACACCCGTAGCTCCATCATCCAGCTGGCATCATGGAGAAATATGAGTCACTGAGATTTCTGGAAAAGTCACTTGAGAAGAGGCTTTTCAGGGCCAGTATGATGATTTACTAGTCCACTGTACCATCTGAATAGTAATGCCCGGATGTTCTCGCGACATCTCCGTCATCTTGTGAAAAGAATCTCTGAGCCAGGCAGCTGGGGCAGAATCCATAATGGCAGGAGGTAATTAGCTGTCATATCTGCCTTTACTACTGCCAAAGGGGTTGGAGTCTCATGCTCCCTCCTTGGGTTTCCCATTCTGGAGTGTGTGTCTGTGTGTGTGTGTGTATGTGTAGGAAGGATGGGAGATGGGGTGTGAAGCCCTGAGCTCAACACATTTATTTTATACACAAGAGAAACAGACAATCATGGGTCATATTTTCTGACTGCTCACTAGATTGCCAAGCATTGTCCAAAAGGCCTTTGCAAGAACTAACTCTTATAATCCTCACAACAGCCCTATGAGATAGGTATTTTAACCCACCCATTTACAGATGTAGAAACTGAGGCACAAGAAGCCCCAGCACCCAGGGCACAGAGCTGAGAAGTGGCAGAACCTGCATTTGGACCATGAACATCTGGCTGTAGAGCTCATACCCTCAATGATTGTTCAATCTCACAGCTCAAGAGAATGACTTCCACCAGGCACAGTGGCTCACGCCTATAATCCCAGCACTTTGGGAGGCCGAGGCGGGTAGATCACCTGAAGTCAGGAGTTCGAGACCAACCTGGCCAACATGGTGAAATCCCGTCTCTACTAAAAACACAAAAATTATCTGGGTATGGTGGCGTGCACCTGTAATGCTAGCTATTCAGGAGGCTGAGGCAGGATAATCGCTTGAACCTGGGAGGCGGAGGTTGCAGTGAGCTGAGACTGTGCCAATGCACTCCAGCCTGGGTGACAGAGCAAGACTCCTTCTCAAAAGAAACAAACAAACAAACAAATCAAGAGAACGATTTCCAGGGTCAATCTGAAATCACCTTTACAAAATTATGACAGTAAGAGAAAGCTGACATAGTTGACTCCATCTTGCTTCTAACCACCAAACCATCCTTGGTCATTCCTGGGCATAGGCCAAGCCAACTTCGGAAGGAATTTAGTTTATAGTTAAACTTTGAAACAAGGATGATAATAGTACCCCCCTAAAACTAACCCCCTCCTTGCTCAGGGACCAAAAACTAGTGAAAGGCCATGATATTGGGATTATGGGAGGGGCCCCCCCCGCCAAACTAATCCTCTCTTTTTTCTGGGGCTGCAACTGTCTTTGTAAGACTCATGAAAGGCCACAAGATTAGGATCATGAGAGGACCATGAGCTCTGCTAAAATGTAGGCATGGTTTCTATGATCTCTGCGAGTCATGTGGCCCGAGGTCACAAAATGTGTGACTTTCTCAATTTATCCTATGGATAACATCACTATTGCAGAACCTAAGACTGGTTTTTTAAGATGTTTTTCAGACTGATCCCATACAGATTCATGACTCAACTGGTCCTGTAGTCCCACCCAGAGGCAGACTCAGCACATGCGGACCATTTTCCACACCTTATGACTTCATCCCCAACCAATCAGTGGCACCCATTCCCTAGCACCCTGTCCATCAAACTGTCCATAAAAACTCTAACCTCCAGGCCTTCAAAGGGACTGATTTCAGTAATAACACCGTCTTCCATCCATGTGGCTGGCCTCGTGTCAATAAAACTCTCTCTCTGCTACAACGGCACAGTTTCAGTGAACTGATTTTGTTTGTGCAGTGAGCAGAAGGAACCCACTGGGCAATTACACATCTATGGAGTCCAAGTTCCCTTAAGTACTAAGACCCTGTCTGGAAGGCAAACATGCATTTTTATGTGCCTGCTCCTTCAGCAAACATGTTCTAAGTACCTGTGATGTGCTTGGCGCTGGGCTGGGCACACATCTCATGGAGATGAATTGGATCAGGATCCTGTACAGAAAGAACAGTCGGAAGGACTAGACACATGCACGTAATTGTCATAACATAATAGTCATTATGCACTAATTTACTTCATTGGCACCACCACCTTAGGAAGTAGGTGCAGTTATTAGCCCCATTCCACAAATGACAAAAGTGAGATACAAAACTTTAGCAATTTGCTCAGGATTACAGTTAGCAAGTGGCAGAGGCAGAAATGGGAATAAGGCATGTAGCCACAGAGCCTCCCTTGGCTCCTGTCCTCCATCCACATAGGGCAGAATGTGGTAAGGCCATAAGGCTGTCTAAATAAAGTGCTCACCGTAGTTTACAAAGGGACCCAGGGAAGGCTTCCCAGATCCAATACTACCCATGGGGTCTTGAAGGACAAGGAGGATTTGGACAGAAGGGGAAGGAGGAGGACGGGCATTCAGACAGATGAAACCATGAATAAACAGATGAAGATGGAATACCTTGTGGGCTTAAGCAGACAGGGTGCCGCCCAGCTTCACTGGCCAGTGGGGCGAGTCCTAGAAAAGAAGGTTGGTAAGAGAGGCGCAAGCACTAGGCTGAGACCATTAGACTGAGCTACCAGCAAGTTGGGAGTCACTGGGGTCTTGGAGCAGAAGAGGGCCTGCTCAGATTGATGCTGAGGGGGTGGGGTGTAATGTGGGCAGAGGCACAGGAAGGGAGGGACTGAGGCCCCAGGAAGGGATGGAAAGGAAGGTGCAGGCTCTTGTTATAAAAGATTCTGTGAAATTTGAGGAAGACAAGGGATAACGGAGGCGAGGAAGGGGATGAAACCCAAGACAAAGAAGATGAAAGAAGAATAAAGAAAAGACAGGAAGAAGGGGGAGAGAAAGGAAAGAAGAAAGAGAAGGAAATGCCTCTTATCAGGGTGCCAAGTACATGCATTCTCAGTGTTTTCCCTAACTATATGGCTCACGCAGCTGAGGACAGGTACACACTAGAGATGACATGGGGCATAAAAGTTGCAGTAGAGAAAGGGGCTCTGGAGGGTGAGGGGGAGGGGGAAGTAGTTAGAGTGAGTCTCCTCCAGAAGGTAGAGATTAGGGCAAAGATTAGAAGGTGGTGAAAGAATGGGCCATGAGGGTGTCTAGGGCAAGAGCTTGCCCGGCAGAAGGAACAGTTCCTGCAAAGGCCCTGAGATGGGAGTGTAAATGATCCTTCAGCAGCAATGCCAGAGTGGCTGGAGAAGAGCAAGTGGAACGGCAGTGGTAGAAAACGTGGTCGTAGAGCCACTGGGAGTTGGGGGTGGGGGCGGGAACAGACTATGAAGGCTCTCATAAGCTGTCGTCAGGACTTCGGCATTTACTCTAAGTAAAACAATAAGCCTGCTTTCCTAACATGTCAGAAAACTGGGTATATTAGTCCATTTTCACACCGTTGATGAAGACATACCCGAGACTGGGTAATTTATAAACAAAAAGAGGTTGAATGGACTCACGGTTCCACGTAGCTGGAGAGGCCTCACAATCATGGAAGAAGGTGAAAGGCATGTCTTACACAATGGCAGACAAGACAGAATGAGAACCAAGCAAAAGGGGAAAACTTGTCAGATCTTGCGAGACTTATTCACGACCACGAGAACAGTATGGGGGAACCACCCCCATGATTCAATTATCTCCCACTGGGTCCCTCCCACAACATGTGAGAATTATGAAAGCTACAATTCAAGATGAGATTTGAGTGGAGACACAGCCAAACCGTATCACTGGGCTGCACTGGGTCGCATTTCCCCCAGAGCAACAGGTGCTGGGACCTCAGTATCAGCCATCTCCTTCCTTAGGTATTTGCTTTCCATTTTGCTTCAGTCCCCTCTATTCCCTATTACCTCCCATCCTGGCACGTTTCACTCACTTATGTTATTTATATGGTCCCTGTAAACATTTAAGGTTGCAATTCCTGTTGTGCAGATCAATGCCTCAGGCATCCTTAGGAATCGACTTCCCTTGAGTGAAAAGTTGGTTCTGGTTTGCAGAGAAAACAAATGCATCTTGGGGACCCCTGTTAGCCTGCATTGATGCTGGCTGGGTGCCAAGTGGTTAGAAGCAAATTGGGTCTGGTGTGGAAAGATCTATCTTGTCAACCTGCCTCATACTTCAGAGACTCCTCCTACACTCTGTCTTTGCGAGAGCTCAGCACTGATGTGGGGCTTAATTAAAAGAACACCATATGCTGGCTTCCTTCACTGGGGATGAATGTGCTGGGCTGGGAAGCAGACATGGGATTCCCTGGGCTTCTCAGCAAGGCTATCAAGCTGTCATGTTGTCAGAGCTGGGGCTATGGGCATTTGGAACGTAATGTAGCTTAGGACAGAAAGGTCTTTGAAGCTGATGTATCTTCACATGGGGCAGCTTTGGTGTTGTCTTCATCAAGGAAACTGAGGTTCAGGGAGTAAAATGTATCACCCCAAGTGAACATAACTCTTAAGGAGCAGAGGAGGGACTGGAGCTCAAA
Organism: Mandrillus leucophaeus; assembly: GCF_000951045.1. Lineage (NCBI taxonomy): Eukaryota > Metazoa > Chordata > Mammalia > Primates > Cercopithecidae > Mandrillus > Mandrillus leucophaeus. Next base: position 1,141,061 of record NW_012101610.1, read on the forward strand.
TCTGTGTCTCCACAGCATTTGTTCTTGCCTGACATCAAGCTGCAAAACCCAAAGACTTCACGTAGTGACAAGATTCCTCCCGTCACCTCAGGGTCACATCGTGGCTGTGCCATAGCAGTTCATTGATTTGGATGCTTTTATGGTAATTCAGAATTCATGATATTTTGGCCAAAACTGAAGTTTATCTGCATGTCATAAAGAAAAAAATGGCCTAGCAAATGAAAGGTGAAAATAAGATTATCTGCTCTTCTTGACATATGCAAGGCATGCGCTCTTTGAAAAGCTCATGCATCTGAAATTGCATTCTTTTAAAGAAATGGTCCCCTAAGGCCGGACGCAGTGGCTCATGCCTGTAATCCCAACACTTTAGGGGGCCGAGCAGATGGATCACATGAGGCCAAGAGTTCCAGACCAGCCTGGCCAACATGGAGAAAGCCCATCTCTACTAAAAATACAAAAAATCAACTGGGTGTAGTGGTGTATGCCTGTAATCCCAGCTACTTGGGGGGCTGAGGCATGAGAATCGCTTGAACGGAGGAGGCGGAGGTTGCAGTGAGCCAAGATCGCGCCACTGCACTCCAGCCTGGGCGACAAAGCAAGACTCTGTCTCAAAAACAAAAACAAATGATCCTTAAAACCATTGACACAGGACTTAAGAGTGCTAGTTTTGGCAACTGATTAATTGTCCATCAGCTGATGACATTTGGAGCTGGAAGAACTGTCCCACTCTGCCCCACAGATGGTCCTACTCTGTCCACCTTGGAAGGATGGCAAAGCTCACTCCCAATTAGCCTTCATCTGCTGCCCTGGGAGAGAGCAGTTCCTCCCAGTCTGACTGAGGGCTTTAAAGGACTTTTGGGAATCAGAGCTTTCCCACATAATAGATTACTAGAGCCCTTTCTGGGAAAAAAAAAAAAAAAAAAAAAAGACAAATTACAAACGGTTAATGAAGCAAGAGCAACATTTACAGTCAGATAAATTCTTTTCCTGAACCTCCCGATTACATGAGTCATTAACACTTC